>NC_092745.1:20183499-20491220 GCF_047496795.1 Chiloscyllium punctatum | reverse complement strand
TTTCTCAGACAGTATCTTCCTTTATCAAATGCGTGGTGATTGAGCCCAGATGATCGTTACCTTTGTAAGTGTTAATTTATCCTCAGAATTGTTTCCAATAATTTCCTTCCCCCTGCTGTCAGACTATCTGCTCTGCAATTACCTGGCCTATCACTGCTGCCCTTCTTGAACAAACGAACCACATTAGCGATTCTCCAGTCATACGGCACTTCACTTGTGGCCAGCAAAGTATTAAATATATCCGCCAGAGCCCCAGCAGTCTGCTACCTTACCACCCATAGCAGCCTGTGATATATTTCAGTGTGCTCAGGGGATTTCTCCACCTTTGTGCCTGTGAAAACATTTAATAGCCCCTCCGTATTGATCTTAACATGTTCTCGAACCTCACCATCCCGACTGAAATCCCCAACTACAATGCTTTTCTCCTGTGTGAATACAGATGAGAATTATACATTGAAGACCACATCGACTTCACCTGGCACCATGCACAGATTGTCCCTTTGGTTTCTAACAGGACGCACTATTTCCTTAGTAATCCTCTTATTGTAAATATACTGATAAAATACCTTGTGACTTTTCCTTAATAGTATCTGACAAGGATACTTTATGGTCATTGTGTGTCCCTCACTTCTAAGGACACTCTTGCAGTCCCTATACTTTTGAGTGGCTTCGCCTGGTTTTATTGCACCGTGTTCCAGGATATCTAAGCTACAGGCGTGACAGAAGGACAAGTAAGTGTGGAGGGGGAGCTGCCCTTTTGATAATGGAGGACAGGACAACAGCGCTTCGAGAGGATACTCTTTAAGAGTCATCAAATGAGGCCATATGTTTAGACTTTAGAAACAAAAAGGGGATGGGCACTCTGTTGTAACAGTGTTCAAGATTCCCAAATAGCCAGCGGATACTAGAGGAGCAGATATGTAGAGATTGCAGGTACCTAATGAAATCATAATGTAGTATTGGCTGGAGATGTTAACTTCCCCGAGATGGACTGGACCACCCACAGAGTAAAAGGCCCGTAGGGAGTGCAATTTGTCAAATGTGTCCAAGAAATGGGCGGCACGGTGGCACAGTTGTTAGCACGGCTGCCTCACAGCGCCAGAGACCCGGGTTCAATTCCCGACTCAGGCGACTGACTGTGTGCAGTTTGCACGTTCTCCCCGTGTCTGCGTGGGTTTCCTCCCACAGTCCAAAGATGTGCAGGTCAGGTGAATTAGCCATGCTAAATTGCCCGTAGTGTTCGGTAAGGGGTAGATGTAGGGGTATGGGTGGGTTGCGCTTCGGCGGGGAGGTGTGGACTTGTTGGACCGAAGGGCCTGTTTCCACACTGTAAGTAATCTAACCTAATCTAAATTTTTCTAGATGTAGAAGGTCTAACTGTGTTCCAAGGGACCACCCCTTAGAAAACATGGTCAGGCAAGTGACTGAACAGTCAGTCAGAGAGCACTTTGGGTCCAGTGACCACAACTGTCTTAGTTTTAACATAGTTATGGAAAAAGATCAGACAGGTCCACAGATTAAGGTGTGAAACTGGAGCAGGGCCAGTTTTGGGGCTATCTGACAGAATCGAGCCGAGGTTGATTGGGTAAATTAACAAATCACACAACAGCAGGTTATAGTCCAGCAGGTTTATTTCAAAACACCAGCTTTCGAAGTACAGGTGATCATCATAAAAGGTGAAAGGCTGAAAATAAATGTGTTTGATATTACATTCCATGACACTGCAATCCTGTTGCTCTAAATTCTGTGCCTTATGACTGTGCCTCCACAACCAGGTGATGAAGGAGCAGCGCTCTGAAACCTCGTGCCTCCGAATAAACCTGCTGGACTGGAACCTGGTGTTGTGTGGTTTTTAACATTGTCCACCCCAGTTCAACAACGTCTCCTCCACATTATGATTACCATCGATTGGGTGAGTCTGTTTGAAGGAAAAGAAATGACTTACAAATGGGAGGCTTTTAAAAGTGTGATCTCAAGAATCCAGGGCCAGTATGTTTGAGTGAAGCGAAAATCTGGCAGGTTTAGGGATCCCTGGCTACTGAGGGATATTGAGGCTCTGTTCAGGAAAAAGTAAGCAGCATACATTGACATTAAGCTATTTGTATCTTTTTCCAGTCCGAAAGATACAATCAATCTGTGGAGACCGTATGATCCTCTCACGTCCGTACAGTACCCCTGATCTGTTGAACTCACTCCAATGTCTGTGACTATCTGATCCACTTCCGAAAAGACTCACTATATGTGTAACATCCTCCTGTGGCTATCACCCATCCTGTCAATGCAAGCTCCTCCAGACTTTCCATCCATCTACTCATCTCCATAACCATGTCCAGCTCTTTCACTCCTATCTGTGGAAACGTCACCCTCCCCGACAACCCTTCCCACTTTGAACAAACTGGAGGAGGTTACTAATGCTCCCTTATCTGTGAAACAGTCTCCGACCAAAATGGCTGTCCTTACCTCCTGGTAAAAATGTCCGATTCCACACCCTCTATATCTAAATAACCTGCAGAACCTTAACCTTTCTATAAGTATTAACATCTTCAGTCGCGACTGCTATCCACATAGCTGTGTGTTCTTCTAATCTATAAAACCGTCTTGATTTCCACAATCTGCTCCATTCACCTAAAACACTCCTGTCTGTGTGCAACACCCCATCCTACCAACATCCTTATGCCTGTAAACTGCTGCATACCTCCAAACTTCCCCATCTCCATGAACACCTGCAGGGCCTACAGCTATCCAAATTTCTGTAACACCTCGTGGTTCTATGGTCCTCCCTCCCTGTGAAACCACCTCCAGTCCCCAAAACCCTCCCAGTCTGGGTCGTCTGCTCCAGATCAGATCATTGCTGTCTCTGTTACCTCCGACAATCCGAGCACACCTTCCTATTTGTGTCTCTTCATTCCGATCCCATCCTCTGCAGCTTTCTGAAACCTCTTTGTGCCATTGTAACCCTCCCTATTTAGATCGTAGAACAGTACAGCCCAGCGCAAGGCCCTTCGGCACCCAATGTTGTGCTAACCTTTTATCCTACAGATACATTTTACTATCAGCCATTTGCTGTCTAAGCGTTCATTAAATGTCCCTTATGTATCAGACTCTATTACCACTGTTGGCAGTGCATTGTACGCACCTGCTACATTTTGTAAAGAACCCACCACTGACATCTCCTGTAAACCTCCCTCTGATCACCTTCAATTTATGTCCCCTCATTATTTCCATTTTTGCAATGGGAAAAGTATGTGGCTATCCTCTTTATCTAAGCCTCAAATCATCTCGTTCACCTCCAGTAAATTATCTCTTGTCCCTTTTCATTCCAAAAAGAAAAGCCCTAGCTCTCTCAACCTTTCTTCATAAGATCTCCCCTCCAGTCCAGTCAGCAGCTTGGTAAATCTCCTCGACACCCTCTCTATAGCTTCTACATCTTTTGGATGATGAGGCAACCAGAACTGAACACAACATACCAAGTATGGTCTAACCACACTTGTCTTGATAGAGCTGAAGCTTAACCTCATGGCTCTTAAACTCAGTCCCCCTGCTAATGAAAGCCAACACACCATACCCCTTCTGAATAATGCTAGCAACTTGAGTAGCAGCTTTGACCGATCAGTGGACGTTGAGCCCCGAAGATTCTTCTGTTCCTCCACACTGTCAAGAATACCGCCTTTCTCCCTGTAAAGGTTGTCTGTGGAATTCTTCAATTTTAAACCCTCCCAATCTTGGTAACTTCCTCCAATCCCAACAATACTTGTAAATTGTGAAATCTCTTAAAGTCCCGGCAATCCTCCTTGACTCTGTAACCTCCTTTATTAGCATCTTCCCTCAAAATTACTGAAACTCTATTTGCCACAGCAATACCTCTGATATCTGCATTACTCTCCAGAATGGCTGTGCATGTTTCAGGTTCCCAGGCCGGCAGATGTGAGATCAGATGTTAATCTATTTGCTCATTCCGTCTGTGTGCCTGATACTGATCTGGTGCTGCTCTGGTAGAAAGCACTCTCTGTGCATCTGGTAACCTCCAGGTCAATGTCACTGACCAGAGCTCACCTCATAGAAGCCTTCCTTTGGAAAGTTCTTTGTTTTGTCATTATTTTCTATCGGCCGTTTCGTGAGATGCAGGAATTGGGGAGTTTCCATTTTGAGAGAATGAAACCTTTATCACTGGAAATTGGGAAACCTTCCAGAATGAGAACGACAGTGTACAGTATTCCTGTTAGGGTGAAAGGAAAGGCCAGTAGGTGTGCGGAATGCTGGAAGAGGAGAGAAAATGAAGTATAAGTTTTGAAAAAGAGGTAAATGTATCTCAGGCGAGAGTGTGAATCCTTAGGAGAGTATAAAGGCAGTAGGAGTATACTAAAGCAGGAGATCATGAGGACAAAAGGGTGACATGAGATTGCTTTGGCAAATAGGGTTATGGAGAATCCAAAGGGTTTTTCTAAAAACATAAATAACAAAATGGTAACTAGAGAGAGAATAGGGCCCCTTGATGAAAGTGAGGACAGCAAATGCTGGAGATCAGAGCTGAAACATGTGTTGCTGGAAAAGCGCAGCAGGTCAGGCAGCACCCAAGGAGCAGGAGAATTGACGTTTCGGGCATTCCTGAAGAAGGACTTATGCCCGAAACGTCGATTCTCCTGCTCCTTGGATGCTGCTTGACCTGCTGCGCTTTCCAGTAACTCATTTTTCACCCCTTGAAGATCAGCAAGGCAGCCTGTGTTGGAGCTGCAGGAGATGGGGGGGATACTAAACAAGCATTTTACGTCAGTGTTTACTGTCAGGAGGATATGGAAGATACAGAATATAGGGAAATAGGTGGTGTCAACTTGCAATATGTCCATATTACAGATGAGGAAGTGCGGGATGTTTTGAAATGCGTAAAGGTGGATAAATCCCCAGTACCTTATCAGGTCATAGAATCATAGAGATGTTCAATATGAAAAATAAACGCTTTGGTCCATCCCGACTATATGTCCCAACCCAATTTAGTCCCACCTGCCAGCACCAGGCTCATATCCCTCCAAATCCTTCTTATTCATATACCCATCCAAATGCCTTTTAAATGTTGCAATTGTACCAGCCTCCACCACTTCCTCTGGCATTCATTCCATACACGTACCACCCTCTGTGTGAAGATGTTACCCCTTTGTTCTCTTTCATATCTTTCCCCTCTCACCCTAAGCCTATGCCCTCTAGTTCTGGACTCCCCGACACCAGGGAAAAGACTTTGTATATTTATCCTATCCATGCCCCTCATAATTTTGTAAACCTCTTTAAGGTCACCCTTCAGCCTCGGACGGTCCAGGTAAAACAGCCCCAGCGTATTCAGCCACTCCCTATAGCTCAAATTCTCCAACCTTGGCAACATCCTTGTAAATCTTTTCTGAACCCTTTCGAGTTTCACAACATCTTTCCGATAAGAAGGGGACCAAAATTGCACACAATATTCCAAGAGTGACCTAACCAATGTCCTGTACAGCTGCAACATGAACTCCTAACTCCTGTACTCGGTACTCTGACCAATAAAGGAAAGTTTTCAAAACGCCTTCTTCACTATCCTGTCTACCTGCGACTTCAGTTTCAAGGAGCTATGAATCTTCTGTCCAAGATCTCTTTATTCAGCAACACTCCCTCGGACCTTACCAGTCCCTGAGCAGGTGTACCCTAGACATCTGTGCGAAGCTAGGGAAGTGATTGTTGGGCCCCTTGCTGAAATATTTGTATCATCGATAGTCACAGGTGAGGTACCAAAAGACTGGAGGTTGGCTAACATGGTGCCACTATTTAAGCAAGATGGTAAGGAAAAGCTAGGGAACTACAGACCGTTTCGCCTGACGTCAGTGGTAGGCACGTTGAAAGAGGGAATCATGAGGGCCATGATTTGCATGTCTTTAGAAAGTCAGTGTCAAATTGGGGACAGTCGGCATTGCTTTGTGCGTGAGAAATCATGTCTCAAGAAATTGATTGTGGTTTTTGAAGAATTAACAAAAAGGATTGATGAGGGCAGAGCGGTCAATGTGAGCGATATGGACTTCAGTAAGGTGTTTGACAAGTTTACACATAGGAGATTGGTGAGGAAAGTTAAATCTCATGGAATAAAGGGAAAACCAGCCATTTGAATACAGAACTGGCTCAAAGGTCGAGGACAGTGGGTGGTGGTGGTGGAGCGTTCTTTTTCAGACTGGAGACCTGTGACCAGTGGAGTTCCATAAGAATCTGTGCTGGGTCCACTATTGTTGTTATTTACATAAAGAATTGGATGTGAACATAGGAGGTGTAGTTAGTAAGTTTGCAGATGACACCAAAATTGAAGGTGTTGTGATAACGAAGAGTCTTACTTCAGATTACAACAGGATCTGGATCAGATGGGCCAATGGGCTGAGGAGTGGCAGATGGAGTTTAATTTAGATAAATGTGAGGTGTTGCATTTTGGGAAAGCAAATCTCAGCAGGACTTACTCACTTAATGGTATGCTCCTAGGGAGTGTTGCTGAACAACGAAACTTTGGAATGCAGGTTCATAGCTCCTTGAAAGTGGAGTTGCAGGTAGATAGGATAATGAAAAAGGTGTTTGGTATGCTTGCGTTTACTGATCAGAGTATTGGGTAGAGGAGTTGGGCGGTCATGTTCTGGCTGCACATGACATTGCATAAGTCACTTTTGGAATATTGTGTGTAATACTTGTCTCCTTCCTATCAGAAGGATGTTGTGTAAATTTAAAGATTTCAGAAAAGATTTACAAGGATGTTGCCAGGATTGGAAGATTTGAGCTACAGGGAGAGGTGAAATGGGCTGGGGTATTTGAGGCTGATGTGTGACCATACAGAGATTCATAAGATCATGAGGCATGGATAGGTTTAATAGACAAGATCTTTTCCCTGGGGCTTTGGAGTGCAGAACCGGACAGGCTAGCTTCAGGATGAGAGGGGAAAGATGTAAAAGGAACCTAAGGGACAACGTTTTCAGACAGAGGGTTATGCATGTATGGAATGAACTGCTGGAGGAAGTGGTGGAGACTGGTACAATAACTGCATTTAAAAGGCATCTGGATGGGTATACGAATAGGACGGGTTGAGAGGGACTTGGGCCAAGTGCTGGCAAATAAGACGAGATTATGGTAGGATATGTGGGTGGCATGAACGAGTTGGACACCGAAAGCCCTGTTTCTGTGCTGTACATCTTCATGACTGTGAATGTTTTCCACTGTCCATTTCCAGCCAAACACTTCATTGTTTCCCCTGTTTACCTTGGTCAGTTCTCCTCTCAAACACATGTCAATGGCTTTGGTTGTGATTGTTGGGTGTGCTTTATGGTCACTTTAAAAATCCATCATCTCTTTGAAATCCACTACACTACAATTTCCCAGAGGATATATCGTTGTTACTCCTTCACTCAGCGTCATCACCCAATGGTCTATCTGAGATAGTCACATCCCTGGCCATTTGCACAATGTGTTATTCAAAGAGGCACTGACAAAAACATTCGGAGAGGAGTTCGGAAAATATCATTTTTGACAAAGATTGAAGTCTCCCAAAATTATCACAGTACCTTTGCCATACATTAGAATGTGTAACAGTGTTCAGCAATGAAGTATTGTTAGGCAGCATAAAAACTGTTCTTCTGCTTGTGTTTTTGACATGTATTACTCATAATCATTCAGGTTGATTCAGCTGCATCATCTGATGCCAAATGCATTCTCTGTAATGTCTTTGTTACCCATTACTGTCAGGGTTACCCATCCTGCACTCCCTGAGACCTCTCAAGGATGTGTACTATAGAATATTTATGTTCCACCTTTTGTTTCTCCTGTAACCACATCTTTTTGGTGACCGAATATTATTTATCTCTGTGTCACATGTCTATTACCTTATTGCAGGTATTTTGTCCATTCCAAAGACAGAACATTGTAATTGACTTTTTTCCCCAGAATGTCCTGTCACAGCCTAATTCATTGATGTACAGTTATAGTTAAACTCTATCCCTTACTGTACCTTTCTAGTTGTCTTCAACCACATTCCATGCAGTTCCGATGCTTCATCTTTTCTATTTGGATTTGGACAGCCCCATTCTTCTGAACCCTGTCCAAGCATCCTATCTCTCAGTTTACATCCCTGCCCATAAACCTACTTACATGATTGCCCAGGGCACTGCTCCCAGCACGGTTGTTTTTAATTCACTCGTGGGATGTTGCTGTCTCTTTCTGGCCAGTATTTCATGCCCACCTCGAGCTGCCCTTGAGCTGAGTGGCTTCCCGATGATTTCAGGGGGCAGTTGAGTGTCAACCTCCTTGCTCTGCGTCTGGGGTCACATGTAGGCCAGACCTGCTGTCGATAATCGATTTCCTTCCGTAAAGGATATTAAGCAGTTAGATCGGTGTAGCTTACATCGGCATTAAATTCTGGATGAATAGTCTGGTGAGAATATCCTGAGGTCATCACCTGTCCCAGTCGTAGTTCACCCATCACTGAGTACTGATGCCAGTGCACCATGAATCAAAACCCTTTCACCATGACCATTGTTAGATCCTGACACTTTCCTGCACTCTGGTGATATCACTCATTATCTCTCCATGTGGTATCCCTCACTGTGTGGCTCTAATTGCTGCCTCTGTCAGCTCCTCTCACTCTTGCAGCTGGTCTGAGATCATGAGCCAAAATAATCCTCCGATCAGCAATAGCACAGACCAGGGACAGAGACTGGGATTTTTGTGATCTCTGCTCGACTCAGTGGTACTTTACATGAGTTATCCTCACTGCATCAGTCTAATTTTGAGGGAGCTATGAGGGAGCAACTGGCCAAAGTTCAATGGTATAATACCTTAACAGGGAAGACCGTGGAGGAACAATGGCAGATATTTCTGTGTATAATGCAGAAGATGCAGGATCAGTTCATTCCTAAAAGGAAGAAAGATCCCAGGAGGAGACATGGGCGGCCGTGGCTGACAAGGGAAGTAAAGAAGCATATAAGGTTAAAAGAGAAAAAGTATAACTTAGCGAAGATAAGCGGGAAAACGGAGGACTGGGAAGCTTTTAAAGAACAACAGAGGATTAGTAAGAAGGAAATACGCAGAGAAAAAATGAGGTACGAAGGTAAACTGGCCAAGAATATAAAGGAGGATAGTAAAAGCTTTTTTAGGTATGTCCAAGGCAAAAAAATGGTTAGGACAAAAATTGGGCCCTTGAAGACAGAAGCAGGGGAATATATTACTGGGAACGAAGAAATGGCAGAGGAATTAAATGAGTACTTCAGATCTGTGTTCACTGGGGAAGACACAAGCAATCTCCCTGAGGTAACAGTGGCTGAAGGACCTGAACTTAAGGGAATTTCTATTTGCCAGGATTTGGTGTTGGAGAGACTGTTAGGTCTGAAGGTTGATAAGTCTCCGGGACCTGATGGCCTGCATCCCAGGGTACTGAAGGAGGTGGCTCGGGAAATCGTGGATGCGCTGGTGATTATTTTCCAGAGTTCAATAGAATCGGGGTTGGTTCCTGAGGATTGGAGGGCGGCTAATGTTGTGCCACTTTTTAAGAAGGGTGGGCGGGAGAAAGCAGGAAATTATAGACCAGTTAGTCTGACCTCAGTGGTGGGAAAGATGCTGGAGTCTATTATAAAGGATGAAATTACGGCACATCTGGATAATAGTAACAGGATAGGACAGAGTCAGCATGGATTTATGAAGGGGAAATCATGCTTGACTAATCTTCTTGAATTTTTTGAGGATGTAACTCGGAAGATGGACGAGGGAGATCCAGTGGATGTAGTGTACCTGGACTTTCAGAAAGCTTTTGATAAAGTCCCACACAAGAGGTTAGTGAGTAAAATTAGGGCGCACGGGATTGGGGGCAAAGTACTAGATTGGATAGAGAATTGGTTGGCTAATAGGAAACAAAGGGTAGTGATTAACGGCTCCATTTCGAAATGGCAGGCAGTGACCAGTGGGGTACCGCAGGGATCCGTGCTGGGACCGCAGCTTTTTACAATATATGTAAATGATATAGAAGATGGTATCAGCAATAACATTAGCAAATTTGCTGATGACACAAAGCTAGGTGGTAGGGTAAAATGTGATGAGGATGTTAGGGGATTACAGGGTGACCTGGACAAGTTAGGTGAGTGGGCAGATGCATGGCAGATGCAGTTTAATGTGGATAAATGTCTGGTTATCCACTTTGGTGGCAAGAACAGGAAGGCAGATTACTACCTCAATGGTATCAAATTAGGTAAAGGGGCTGTTCAGAGAGATCTGGGTGTTCTTGTCCACCAGTCAATGAAGGCAAGCATGCAGGTACAGCAGGTTGTGAAGAAGGCTAATAGCATGCTGGCCTTCATAACAAGAGGGATTGAGTATAGAAGCAAAGAGGTGCTTCTGCAGCTGTACAGGGCCCTGGTGAGACCACACCTGGAGTACTGTGTACAGTTCTGGTCTCCAAATTTGAGGAAAGACATTCTGGCTATTGAGGGAGTGCAGCGTAGGTTCACGAGGTCAATTCCTGGAATGGCAGGATTGCCTTACACGGAAAGACTGAAGCGACTGGGCTTGTATACCCTTGAGTTTAGAAGACTGAGAGGGGATCTGATTGAAACGTATAGGCTTATGAAAGGATTGGACACTCTGGCAGGAGGGAACATATTTCCGTTGATGGGGGAGTGCCGAACCAGAGGACACAACTTAAAAATACGGGGTAGACCATTTAGGACAGAGATGAGGAGAAACTACTTCACCCAGAGAGTGGTGGCTGTGTGGAATGCTCTGCCCCAGAGGGCAGTGGAGGCCCAGTCTCTGGATTCTTTTAAGAAAGAATTGGATAGAGCTCTTAAAGATAGTGGAGTCAAGGGGTACGGAGATAAGGCTGGAACAGGATACTAATTAGGAATGATCAGCCATGATCATATTGAATGGCGGTGCAGGCTCGAAGGGCAGAATGGCCTACTCCTGCATCTATTGTCTATTGTCTATTGTCTATTATTGTCTAATTTTCCATTCTGTTTATTTTTGTCTCATGCAGGTAGTCAGGATGTTTCTAACTCCTGTCTCATCCATCACCTCATTGAAGATGCTTGGTCAGCCAGAGAGAGATGGAGAGGGAGATCTGGAGCCTTCAGTCAATCCTGCAGCCGGTAAGATCACTCACAGTAAACCGCACAGGAAGGAGTTTTTGGCCTTCTGTATTCAGTTCCGGAAGACAGGACATAGATACAGAGCTGGGCAAGAAACAACAACATTTTAGGCTTCATTCCCACGATCTTGTGAGGCTCCTGCTTTCACCTTTGCTTTACTTGTCCTCACTGAGACAGCACAGAAGCCCCAAGCATCAATCCTGGCCCATGTTGTATTAGTGATCTCTGTAATATCCTCCAGTCCCGATAATCCTTCCTCTGTTTGGAAGCTTCTCTAGTCCACACAATGCTCTCTGTCTCTGTCAGTTTCTCCAATCCCTAACACCCCAATCCCTCAACTTCTCGAGTAGATACTAAATTCCTTCATCCCTGTAAACCCCACAGTCCTGTCTGTCCTGTAAGCCTCTCCTAACAAAACCACGCTCTATGTCAATATATTTGCCTTTCACCTCCCTCTCCATCCGTCCCTATCTTGGTAAACGTCTCCAGCTCCTACAACCCTTCCTTTCCGTGAAAAAATCGTAACCTCCTTATCATTCTCCAAACCTTCAATATTAATCTATTAAACTTCACCCTGTCCTCACCAAAACGCCTGACCACAGGAACCTCTTCCAATTTGTGCAACACTCCCCATCAGTCTAACTGTCTCCTACCCACAAATGTACTATTTGAATTTTGAGAAGTCTTTATGCAAGTTTCAGTAAGGGCTAAAGAATAACTTGGAAGAGAATAGGGCTCCTTCAATATCAATAAGGTTGCCTATGTGTGGAACCATAGGAGATGCATGAGGTTTTAAACCAAAAAAATCTTGTCTGAATTTACTGTGTAGAAAGACATGGAAGATCGGGAGTTTTGGAAATAAATAGTGATGTCTTGGAAAGAATCCTCAACAGAGAAGAGAAAGCGCTGGAATCTTAAAACAAATAAAGGTAGATCAATCCTCGGTCGCTCATTAGGTTTATCTTAGAATATTGTAGGAAGCTAGGGAAGAGATTGCAATATCCCTAACAGAAATATTTATATTATCAACAGACAGACTGAGGTGCCGGAAGTCTAAAGGGTGGCTAATTCTGTTCCATCTCTTAAGAGCTGCAGGGAAAAGCCAGGAAATTACAGCGCAGTCATGGGTAAGTTGTGGGAGGAGATTCTGAGAGAAAGGAGCTATGCATATTTGGAAAGGCAAAGGCTAATTAGAGATGGTCAGCATGGATTTGTGAGTGGGAAACCGTGTTTCACAAACCCGATTGACTCTTTGATGAGGTGGCCAAGAGATAGATGAAGGCAGAGCAGTCAACGTTGTCCACATGGACTTCAGCAAAGCATTTGACAAAGTTCCAACATAGAACATCTAGACAAGAGGAAGAAGGAAGCTTACATAAGGTTGAGGACACAAGGAGCGTTCGACTTCTGTCGGGTTATAGGGGGGTGGTACGGTCACTCAGTAGCTAGCACGTCTTCCCTGTAGCACCAGGGACCCGATTTCAATTCCAGTCCCGGGCGGCTGTCTGTGTGGAGTTTACACATTCTCCATTTGTCTGCGTGGGGTTCCTCCAGGTGCTCCAGTTTCCATCAACGGCCCACATCAACCATACTAAATTACCCATAGTGTTCAGGGATGTGTAGATATTGACACATTAGTTAGGGTAAATGGAGAGTAATAGAGTGGGGGAATGGTTTTGGGTGGGATGCTCATCAGAGGGTCAGTATGCAGGTGTTGGGCTAAATGGATGTTTCCACACTCTGGGGACTCTGAAGATAGCCAGGAAGGAACTGAAGAATGGACTTATGACTGCCCGAAGGGGGCATGAAAATGTTTTGTTGGGAAGGATTTAGGAACACCGAAAGGCATTCTCCACTTATGTGAGGAACAAGAGGATGGTCAGAGTGAGGATAGGGCCGGTAAGGGAGAGTGGAGAGAACTTGTGCCTGGAGTCACAGGAGGTAGGGGAGGTCCTTAATGCATCCTGTGCTTCAGGATTCACCACTGAGAGGGGCCTTGTCATTTGTGAGGACAGCATGAGAAGGACTGATATAAGTTAACAGGTTGATGTTAAGAAGAGGATGTGCTGAGTATTTTGTAAACATAAGGATATGTAAGTCTGTTGGACCAGACGGGCTGTACCCAGAGTTACTGCACGAATCGAGGGAAGGGATTGCTGTGCCTTTGGTGATGACCTTTGCACCCTCACTGTCCACCAGAGTCGTACCAGATAATTGGAGGGTGGCAAATGTTACTCCCTTGTTCAAGAAAGGGAATGGGGATAATCCTGGTAATTACAAACCTCATGTTCTTATGTCTGTGGTGTGCAGATTATTGGAGAGGACTTTGAGAGACAGGATTTATGACTCCCTGGAAAAACATAGTTTGATTAGAGATAGTCAGCATGGCTTTAGTAGGGCCAGATCATGCCTCATAAATCTTATTGAATCCTTTGAGAATGTGATAAAACACATTTATGGCTCATTAGAAAGAACAGATGCATGGGATACAGGAAACCCGTTTGGATACAGAAATCCAGATACAGGATACTGTGTGAGGCAGGGAGTCAGTCCCAGGCTGTGTGTGTGTGTGTGTGTGTGTGTGTGTGTGTGTGTGTGTGTGTGTGTGTGTGTGTGTGTGTGTGTGTGTGTGTGTGTGTGTGTGTGTGTGTGTGTCAGTCCCAGGCTGTGTGCGTATATCTCCATCACAGTAAAGCCCTCACACTCACTCCATCACCATCACCCTTACCCCTTCACACTCACTCCATCACCGTCACCCTGACCGTCTCACACTCACTCCATTTCCGAAACCCTGACCCCCTCACACTCACTCCATTTCTGAAACCCTGACACCCTCACACTCACTCCATCACCGTCACCCTGACTGTCTCACACTGACTCAATCACCATCACCCTGATCTTCTCACGCTCACTCCATCACTGTGACCATGACCCCCTCACATTCACTCCATCACTGTCATCCTAACCCCATCACCGTCGCCCTGAACTCCTCTCACACGCTCCATCACCCTCATCCTGACCCCTCAAACTGACTTCCTCACTGTCACTCTGACCCCCTCACACTCACTCTATCACCGTCATCCTAACCCCATCACCGTCGCCCTGAACTCCTCTCACACGCTCCATCACTCTCACCCTGGCCACCTCACACTCATTCCCTCACCTTCAGCCTGGCCACCTCACATTCACTCCACCGTCACCCTGACCTCCTCACACTCAACCATCACCATCAGCCTGAGCCTTTCACACTCACATCATCATTGTCGCACTGATCCCTCACACTCGCTCTATCACTGTCACACTGACGCCCTCACACTCACTCATTCACCGTCATACTGACCCACTCAAACTCACACTGTTTCCTCCCACAGTCGAAAGATGTGCAAGTTAGGTGAATTGGTCATGATAAATTGCCCGTAGTGTGAGGTAAAGGGGTAAATGTAGGGGAATAGGTGGGTATGGACTTGTTGGGCCGAAGGGCCTGTTTCCACACTAAGTAATCTAATCTAAACCGATAACACTCATTCCATCACCGTCACCCTGATCCCCTCACACTGACTCAATCACCATCACCCTGACCCATCACACTCATTCCATTCCCTGTCACCCTGACCCCCTCAAACTCACTCCAAACTGGTTAATCTGACCCTCTCACACTCTCTCCCGTCACCGTCGCCCTGACCCCCTCACACTTGCTCCATAACCCTCGCTCTGGCCACCTCACACTCAATCCCTCACCCTCACCCTGGCCACCTCATACTCACTCTTTCACAGTCACCCTGATCCCCTCACATTCACACCATCAGTCACCCTGACCCCCTCACACTCACTCCACCACCGTCACCCTGACCGCCTCATACTCACTCCATCCCAAAATCACCAAGACCACCTCACATTCACTCCATCACTGTGACCATGACCCCCTCACATTCACTCCATCACTGTCACCCTGACCTCCTCACACTCAGTCCATGACTATCAAACTGACCCCCTCACACTCACTCTATCAGTGTCACCCTGACCTCCTCACACTCAGTCCATGACTATCAAACTGTCTCCCACACACTCACTCCATCACTGCCATCCTGACAATCCCACTCTAACTCCATCACCATTCCACTGATCCCTTCAAACTCACTCCATCACCGTCTCCCTGACCCTCTCACACGCACTCAGTCATCGTCACCCTGATTCGCTCACACTCGCTCCATCACCGTAACCATGACCCCCTCTCACTCACGCAATCCCAGTCACACTGTTCCCTCACACTCGCTCCATCACTGTCTGCCTGACACCCTCACACTCACTGCATCACCGTCATCCTGACCCCTCACTCTCACGCCATCTCTGTCACACTGACCCCCTCACACTCACTCCTTCAGTGTCACCCTGACCTCCTCACACTCAGTCCATGACTATCAAACTGACTCCCACACACTCACTCCATCACCGTCATCCTGACAATCCCACTCTAACTCCATCACCATTACACTGATCCCCTCAAACACACTCCATCACCGTCTCCCTGACACCCTCACACTCACACCATCTCTGTCACACTGACCCCCTCACACTCACTCCATCACCGTCACCATGACCCTCCCGCACTCACTCCACCAACTTCACACTGACCCCCTCACACTCACTCAATCACCGTGACACAGACCCCCTCACACTCGCTCCATCACCGTCTCCCTGATCCTCTCACACTCACTCCATCAACATCACCCTGACTCCCTCACATTCACTCCATCACTGTCACCCTGACCCCCTCACACTCACTCCATCACCGTCTTCCTGACCACCTCACACTCACGCGATTACAGTCACACTGATCCCCTCACACTTACTTGAGCACCATCTCCCTGCCCCCCACACTCACTCCAGCACCGTCACCGTGACCTCCTCACACTCACTCCATCAGAGTCCTCCTGACGACCTCACACTCACGCGATTACAGTCACACTGAACCCCTCACACTCATTCCTTCACAGTCACCCTGACCCCCTCACACACACTCCTCCACTGTCACCCTGACCCCCTCACACTTACTCCGTCACCATCACCCTGAACTCCACACACACACTCCAACACCATCACACTGATCCACTCACCCTCACGCCATCAACATCATACTCATCCCCCACACTCACTCCATCACTGTCAACCCGACCGCCTCACGCTCACACCATCACCGTCACCCTGAACACCTCACACTCGCTCCTTCACCATCACCCTGACCCCCTCACACTTGCACCATCACCGTCACCCTGAACACCTCACACTCGCTCCTTCACCCTCACCCTGACCCCCTCACACTCGCTCCTTCACCCTCACCCTGACTCCCTCACATTCACTCCATCAGTGTAACCCTGACCTCCTCACACTCACACCAACACCGTCACCCTGACCCTCTCACACTCACACCAACACCGTCACCCTGACTCCCTCACATTCACTCCATCAGTGTCACCCTGACCTCCTCACACTTACTCCACCACAGTCACCCTGACCCCCTCACACTCACTCAATCATCCACACCCTGACCCCGTCACAAACACTCCTTCACATCAGCCTGACCCCTTCACACTCACTCCATCAGTGTCACCCTGACCCCCTCACACTCACTCCTTCACTGTCACCCTGACCCCCTCACTCGCACTCCATCACCGTCATCCTGACTCCCTCACATTCACTCCATCTGTTTCACCCTGGCACCTCCAAACTCACTCCATCAGTGTCATCCTGACCCACTCACACTCACTCCTTCACCATCACTCTAACCCCCTCACAAACACTTCTTCACCATCACCCTGACCCCCTCACACTCACTCCATCCCCGTCAAACTGACCCGCTCACACTCACTCCATCATGGTGACCATGACTCCCTCACACTCACTCCGTCACCGTCATTGTGACCCTCTCACACTCGCTCCATCTCCGTCACATTGACCTCCTCAAACTCACTCCGTCACCGTCACTCTGACCACCTCACACTCACTCCATCTCCGTCAAACTGACCTCCTCACACTCACTCCATCATGGCCACCCTTACCCACTCACACTCACTCCATCACCATCACCCTGACCCCCTCACACTCACTCCGTCACCGTCACTCTGACCACCTCACACTCACTCCATCTCCGTCACACTGACCTCCTCACACTCACTCCATCATGGCCACCCTGACCCCCTCACACTCACTCCGTCACCGTCACTCTGACCACCTCACACTCACTCCATCTCCGTCACACTGACCTGCTCACACTCACTCCATCATGACCACTCTGACTCCCTCACACTCACTCCATCACCGCCACCCTGACCCCCTCACACTCACTCCATCACCGTCACACTGACCCCCTCACACTCACTCCGTCAGCCTCACCCTGACCCCCACACACACTCACTCCAACACCATCACACTGATCCCCTCACCCTCTCTCCATCAGCATCACACTCATCCCCCACACTCACTCCATCACTGTCACCCAGACTGCCTCATTCTCACTCCATCACCGTCACCCTGACCCCTTCACAAACACTTCTTCACCATCACCCTGACCCCCTCACACTCACTCCTTCACCGTCACTCTGACCCCCTCACTCTCACTCCATCACCGTCACCCTAACTCCCACACATACACTCCATCAGTTTCACCCTGACGGCCTCAAACTCACTCCATCCCCGTCAAACTGACCCCCCCACACTCACTTCATCACCATCATTCTGACCCTCTCACACTCTCTCCATCTCCGTCACACTGACCTCCTCACACTCACTCCGTCACCCTCACCCTGACCCCCACACACACTCACTCACTCCAACACCATCACACTGATCCACTCACCCTCTCTCCATCAGCATCACAATCATCCCCACACTAACTCCATCACTGTCACCCCGACTGCCTCATTCTCACTCCGTCACCATCAACCTGACCCCCTCACACTCACTCCATCATGATCACCCTGACACCCTTACACTCTCTATCTCCGTCACACTGAACCCATTAAACTCGCTCGTACACCGTCACCCTGACCCCCTCACTCTCACTCCAACACCATCAAATTGATCCCCTTACCCTCTTCCATCAACGTCACACTCATCCCCTCACACTCACTCCATCACCATCACTCTGACCCCCTCACGCTCGCTCCATCACCGCCACCATGACCCATTCACACTCACTCCATCACCATCACCCTAACTCCCTCACACTCACTCCATCATCGTCACCCTGATCCTCTCACACTCAGGCCATCACCGTTTTCCTAACCCCCCCCCGCACTCACTCGGTCACCGTCACCCTGACACCCTCACACTCGCTCCATCACCATCACCGTGACTCCCTCACACTCACTCCATCATCATCACCCTGATTCCCTCACACTCACTCCTTCTCTGTCTCCCTGACAACTTCACACTCACTCCATCACCGTCATCTTGACAATCTCACACTCTCTCCACTACCATCACACTGAACATCCCACACTCACTCCATCACCATTATCCTGACAACCTCACTCTCACGCCATCTCCGTCTCCCTGACCCCCTCACACTCACACGATCCCTGTCATACTGAACCCTCACACTCACTCCATCACCATGACACTGACCCCCTTACACTCACTCCATTGCCTTCACCCTGATCCCCTCACAGTCACTGCATTACCATCACACTTATCCCCTCACACTCACATCATTACGGTCACCCTGACCCTCTCACACTCCCTCTATCTCAATCTCACTGAACCCTTCACACTCACTCCATCACCGTCAAACTGACCCCCTCACACTCCCTCCATCACCGTCACCCAGACCCCCTCACACTCACTCCATCACCGTCACCCTGACCCCTTCACACTCACACGATTACGGTCATACTGAACCACTCACACTCACTCAGTCACCGTCACCCTGATTCCCTCACACTCACTCCATCACCATCTCCCTAACCCCTCAAACTGACTCAGTCAACGCCACCTTGATTCCCTCACACTCACTCTTTAACCGTCACCCTGATCCCCTCACACTCGCCCCATCACCATCACCATGACTCCCACACATTCACTCCATCAGTGTCACCCTGACCCACTCGCACTCACTCCTCCTTTGTCTCCCTGACGACCTCACTCTCACTCCATCACCTTCACACTGGTCCCCTCAAACTCACTCCATCACCGTCACCCCTGACCCTCTCATACTCACTAAATCACCATCACGCTTACCCCCTCGCACTCGCTCCATCACCCTCACCTGACCTCCTCACACTCACTCCATCATCCTCACTCTGATCCACTCACACTCACTCCATCATCGTCACGCTCATCCCCTCACACTCACTCCTTCACTGTCACCCTGACCCCCTCACACTCATTCCATCCCCACTGCCATGAACCCCTCACACTCACTCCATCACAGTCACCCTGATCCCCTCACACTCACTCCATCTCCGTCACACTGACCCACTCACACTCACACCATCACCGTCACCATGACCGTCTCACGCTCACTGCATCACCGTCATCCTGACCCTCTCGCACTCACTCCATCAGCTTCACACTGATCCCTTCACACTCACTCCATCACCATCACCCTGACAACCTCACACTCACTCTACAACCGTCACCCTGACCCCCTCACACTCACTCGGTCAATGTCACCCTGATTCCCTCATACTCACTCCATCACTGTCTCCCTGACCCCCTCACACTCACGTGATCCCAGTCACACTGCACCCCCACACACTCTCGTCAACGTCACTCAGATTCCCTCACATTCACTCCATCACCGTCTCCCTGACACCCTCACACTCGCACCATCTCTGTCACCCTGCCCCCTCATACTCACTCCACCACCATCACACTGACAATCCCACACTCACTCCATGACCATCACACAGATCACCTCACACTCACTTCATCACCGTCACCATGACACCCTCACCCTCACACCATCTCCGTCACACTGATCCCCTCACACTCACACAAACACCATCACCCTAACCCCCTCGCACTCACTCCATCTCTGTCACACTGACCCCCTCACACTCACTCCATCACCATCACCATGACTCCCTCACATTCACTCCATCAGTGTCACCCTGAACCCCTCACGCTCACTCCTTCTCTGTCTCCCTGACCCCCTCACATTCACTGCATCATCCTCACCCTGAACTGCTCACATTCATTCCATCACCGTCAAACTTACCCCCTCACACTCACTCCATCACCGTCACTCTGACCCCCTCACACTCACTCAGTCAACGTCAACCTGAGCCCTTCACACTCACTCCATCTCTTTCACACTGACTCCATTCAACTCACTTCATCAGCGCCACACTGACACCCTCACACTCATTCCATCACCGTGAAACTGACACCATCAGACTCACTCCATCACCCTCACCCTGACTCAATCACACTCACCATCACCAACATAGTGATCCTCTCACACTCGCTCCAGCACCGTCACACTTATCCCCTCACACTCTCTCCTTCAAAGTCACCCTGACCCCCTCACACTCACTCCATCACCGTCACCCTGACCCCCTCACACTCACTTCATCACCGTCACCCTGATCCCCTCACACTCACTCCTTCAAAGTCACCCTGACCCACTCTCACTCACTCCATCACCATCACACTGATCCCCTCACACTTACTGATTCACTGACACCCTGACACTCGCTCCATCACCGTACCATAACCCTTCACACTCACTTCATCAACATCCCGCTGATCCCCTCACATTCACGCGATCACAGTCACAATGGCCCCCTCACACTCACTCAGTCACCATCACCCTGATTCCCTCACACTCACTCCATCACCGTCACCCTGACACATTCACACTCACTCCATCAACGTCATCCTGACCCCATTAAACTCACTCTGTCACCATCATTCTGACGCCTCACCCTCACTCCATCTCCGTCATACTGACCCCCTCACACTCACTCGATCACCGACACACTGACCACCTCGCACTCACTCCATCACCTTCACCCTGACTCAATCACACTCACTCCATCACCATCATACTGATCCTCTCACACTCACTCCATCACTGTCACACTCTGACCCCCCCTCACACTCACTACATCACACAATGCCCCTCACAACTTCCACCGTCACTCTCACTCGGACACGCTCCACCGCCATCACACACACTGCACCACATGACCCCCACCATCGCGCTCACCCCCATACACTCCACCACCATCAAACACACTGCCCCACACCACCCCCACCGTCACGGTCACCCCCACACACTCCACCACCATCACACACACTGCCCCACACCACCCCCACCGTCACAGTCACCCCCACACACTCCACCACCATCACACACACTGCCACGCACCACCCCCACCGTTACTCTCACCCGCACACACTCCAATCACATCACACACACTGCCACACACCACCCTCACCGTCACTCTCACACCCAGACACTCCACCACCCTCACACACACTGCCTCACACCACCCCGACCGTCATACTCTCCCCCACACAATCCACAACCATCATACATGTTACCCCACACCACCCCCATGATCACACGTCAACCCACACACTCCACCACCCTCACACACACTGCCTCACACCACCCCCACTATCACGCTCAACCACACACACTCCATCACCCTCACACACACTGCCCCACACCACCCTCACCATCATACTCCCCCACACACAATCCACAACTATCACACATGCCACCACACAACACCCTCACCGTCATGCTCAACCCCACAAACTCCTCCACACTCTCTGTCACTGCGCCACTCAACCCCCACTGTCATGCTCACCTCCACAAACTCCCCTACCATCATGTTCACTCCCCTGCATAATCGTACACCTTCACACACCCTCCACCACACACAACCCCACTGTCATGCTCACTCATCCTGCACAAAGCCTCACCATCAGACTCACTCAAGCACACTCTCCCCCACTGTATCGCTCACTCCCCCATACACAGCCCCACCCTGACTCTCAGACCCCGTGCACGGCCGCACCATCACGCTCACTCTCCCGCACACTCCCATTGTCCCGTTCACTCCCCTGCATACGCCCCCATTGTCACTCTCACTTCCCCACACTCTCTCCCACCGTCACGGTCTCTCCCCCACACATTCCCCCACCATCAGGCTCACTCCCTCGCACACTCCCCCAGCATCACGCTCCCACGCCCACGCAGTCTCCCACCATCACACTCCTCACACACCTTAAACTGAGGTGCAGCCTGTGAACACCGACCCAGTTGATCCCCTCTAAATAGCCTTTAACACCATCCCCATTCTATTCCCTGAATAACAGACAGTATGTCCCACACAATGTGTCCTGTTTGTGATATCCTGTTGTACCAGTCTCAGCCACAGCCTACGGTGCCACTCCACCTATTACCCCCAGTAACGGCTCGTGTTCTCACACCCACTATGTTCCTGAGCGATGGCGTTTGGCCCAAGCTCCAGACTGTTGCCCTGGCAATGGCCTGATATGCCGTCCCAATCGCTGTTCCCTAACATCGGCCTGAAGATCGACAACCCTCTTCTGTTCTCCCAGCACTGAAGGATTCCAGGAAGACAGTAACATTGTGAGGTTATGATCGTAAGATGGAGAGAGAGTGAATGAGATTGGGCAAGGCAACGACAGTGGAATTTTGTGTGTAAATGGGATAAGGAGAGACAAATAGCAGTGCAGTGTGAGAGTGGGAGGGATATATGGAGGGAGAGGGACAAAGGGAGCAAGGTGATTTCTGCTGAGAGCCAAGTTGGAGTGGGAGACCCAGAGGTGAATGTAAGGACAGAGGGAATTAAACCCAGCTCCTGAGCTCAGGGCGCGGTGCCCTCCCCTTCCCAGAGGACCGGACTTGGGGCTGAGTCTGTCTCTCTCCAGCTCAGCTTCTCCAACACAAAGACACACAACAACATTGTTCACTCTGCTGCTCAGCACGCTTTAATCAACATTTTTATTGTTTACAAATACAAGTGATGGATACAGTCAGTGGGATGGTCCCTTTTCCCACTGGACACTGAGTTGTGAGACACATTGAACTGTTTCCCTGTAACCCACCTGTGGGATAAGGATGGACAAACCAGCGCTACCCTCAGTCTGTTACCATAGCGACAGGCTGCTCCATCGCTGAAACACTGAACTGAAATGAGAAAATCCCGGATGGTGTGATTAATGAGGGAATTTGATGGATGGATGGATTTGGGTGAAGGGATATTTCAGCACATTCTTCAGCTGCTGCCTGAACTTAGTCTGGGTCACGGCATAAATTGCGGTGTTTGTGCAGCAACTGAGGAGCTGCAGCATGAAGCCCAATTCCTGAACAAATTCATGCAGATACACAGAGTAATACCCAATATACCACATCCGGCCCCATATAGAATACAGCATGAACATTGACCATAACAGGATGAAATTGGCCGAGATCACAAACAGTAAAATGATGGATTTTTTTCGATTTCTCATTTCTGTGTCAGACTGAGCGTCCCCATTGGTGTGAGTGTGAAGTCTTCTGCGGGCTCTGCTGGTCACTAAAATGTGTCTGACGGTAAGAACATTGAGCAGCAGAATCAGGAGAAATGGGACACAAGGGGTTAGAATGTAGTGGAGGGACTCGATTGTCCCCCAGACACTGGAGGATAGAACAGCATCTGTTATATCACAAAACCAGGGGCGGTTCAGCAGCCGATACCGAGCCGTGAGCATAAAATACCAGGAAATGTTCTTTAAACAGCTCAGCACAGTCACTGCTCCCAGAACCACAGCCGCCGTTTTCTCACTGCAATATTTACTTTTCAGCTTCTGGCAACAAATGGCCACAAACCGATCAAAGGTGAAAGTGACGGTGAACCAGACAGAGCAGTCAGTGGCTGCATAAAGCAGGACAGCGTGGATATTACACACGGGGACGGAGTACAGGAAATAAAACTGTTCCCGATAAACAATGGGAATGTGTCTCAGTATCAGGTCGAGGATAATGACCAGGAGATCCGCCGCTGCCATGGCCCCCAGGTAACGTCTGACACATGGAGACAATCCACAATCTTTATTAAGCAGGACGTAGATGGTCACTACGTTAACTGTGAGGAAGGAAAACAAACCCATTATCCGTCAGCCTGGAGGCAAAGGGACCCGTTTGATCGGGGACCCAGTGAGATTTTCAAATGTGTCCCTGTATTCAGGGAATTATTAAAATAATTGGAGCTTGAATAACAAATGGGAAGGTCAGAATTACTGACAAAAATGTGACATAAACCACAAGAAACCCAACCTCTCTTCAAACACACAGAGACACATCCATAAGGACAGGTGGTTTCTAGAACATTCCCAGACACTCGATCACTCGAGAGCAGACACAGGTCACTCCTTCCCAGTTCCTAATTCGCAGGGTGGAAACGTTGCTGTCCTGAAGGATTCTCTTCCTGTTTCCTGGAGACAAACGGAGTTTGGGATTTCTGTCTTTTGGTCTAAATTGTGGTCTATCCTGTGTAGGGAAGATATGTAAACGCAGGATAAACGTATTCACCCCTTTAACTGCCTGAGGGGCCTTCGGAACAGTGTCTCCTTCTCCCTGGAACGGGATGTCTTCCGTTGGGATCTTATCGTTGGTTCAATTCACTGACGTCCGGCCGTTCACAAACAATGTTGAGGACAGAACGTTCCGGGGAATGTCAGTTATAGAATGTCGGGGACAGAACGTTCCGGGGAATGTCAGTTATAGAATGTCGGGGACAAAACGTTCCGGGGAATGTCAGTTACAGAATGTCGGGGACAGAACACTCTGGGGAATGTCAGTTATAGAATGTCAGGAACAGAACGTTCCGGGGAATGTCAGTAATAGAATGTCAGGGACAGAATGTTCCAGGGAATGGTAGTTATAGAATTTTGGGGACAGAACGTTCCGGGGAATGTCAGTTATAGAATGTCAGGGACAGAATGTTCTGGGGAATGTCAGTTATGGAATGTCGGGGTCAGAACTTTCCGGGGAACTCCTTGACCTGTCCATCAACTTTCCCCCTACCCATCCCACCAACATGATGTTCTATGCCTGGGAACACTGTAACATTAATGGGGTGAGAGATGGAGAGTCCAATCACAGGAAGGGAACGAAAGACATTGCCAGATTAGCTGAAAGGGTTCGATATATCACATTCTCAATCCACCTCACAGAACCAGCCCAGACACGATCAACCCGGACGAGATATCCGTTCACCGTGGAACACTGTGCAGACCAGGTCAGTGTACTGCTCAGTACAACCCAGCAATCTGTCCCGATTCATCCATTACACTGCTCAGTACAACCCAGCAATCTGGCCAGAGTGGAACATTGCACAGATCATGTCAGAGCACTTATCTTCAAACGCAGACTAGACATCTGTCAAGTTTGGGAAGCTGGGATAGAGACAGAAAAGCTGCAGATGCTAGAGTCCAAAGTAGACAGGCAGGAATGTAGGAGAACACAGCATACCATCAGGACGTGGAGAAGTCGACATTTCGGGTGTAACCGTTCTGTAAGAATCCTGAAGGCGGGCTACACCTAAAACATCAAATTCTACACCTCCTGATGCTGCCTGGATTGCTGTGTTCCTCCAGCACGTATTCAGCATGCGAAGCAATGCAGACCACATCCATGCATTAATCTATAACCCCGGACTAGATATTTGTCCAGCACGGGGAGCTGTGCAGACCACAGCAGTGTATTGTTCTATAAACCCGGACTGGATATCTGTCCATTTCGGGGAGTTGTGCAGAACACAACTCGGCACTAATGTGTAAAACTGAAGCAAATATACATACAGCACGGGGAGCTGCACAGGCCACATCATTGTATTATCTATAAACCTCAACCAGATAGTATTACCAGCACAGCAACCTGCGCAGTGATCACCCATGAATTCACCTGTAAACCAGGAACAGTTACCCTCCCAGCATGTAGGACTGTGTACCCCAAACCAGTGCATTGCTCAGTTACACTGTGTTAGATCACTGCTCAGCGTGGGGAAACTTGCAGCCCATGCTGGAAATGACGGGATGTGCAGGTCCCACTCATTTACAGCTCCTTATCTCCATTGTGCCTTGACAAGAGGGTGCTGTGGGTGTGAATATCACTGCCACAGAGAGTTGGCAGGGGAATCAGTTTAAATATCACCACATGGGAGGGGTTTGAGAAATAGACAGAGATGGGGGAGACTGAGAGACATTGTTATGGAAGAATGTGTCCCCAGGTTTCAGAATGCTGAAAGGTAGACACTTTGATAGCATCCTGTAACATGAGCCTGTCTTCCCAGGAAAGATGATTAAAAGTGATATCGGTGTGAGGTCAGCTGCTGTGTGGTTTTGAAATCACGTTTATGTAATTTTAATAAGTGTCTTTTTGAAACAGTATATTGCTGTAGAGTTGGATTAGAGCAATAAGTAGTTAAGGGAAATGGGGTCTCAGAGTTGTGAATAGTTGATGTAAAATGTTCAGTTTCAGAGTTTTAAAAAAATGTTTTTTTTATTTAAACAGTGGAATTTGGGAGTTCTCTGTCACTCATATTTTAACAGTTTACAAGGCAAATTGAGCATTTCTTTATGTTTAGTTTAAATTACCAGATGAGCTCAATGTTGTGCCCTAACAATTGTTGTGTGTGTATTTGTGTGTCTCTCTGTGGGACAGGTCTGCCAGTCTCTGTGGTTCGTAAAGTGATACAATGCCACCCTCTGCTGGCCTACACACGCCACTGCACAGACATTGGCAGAGGGTGAAAACCAACAGGGATTCATTCAGAGAGGGAGAGGGGGAGGGCAGCTATTCAAAGCACCATCCAAACTGATGTCTGATCCATGGACTGATCTAAATGTCCTTTAAACGTTGCAACTGTCCCTGCTTTCACCACTTCCTCTGGAAGTTCATTCCACGCCCAAGCCAGATTCTGTCTAACATGATTACCTCTCATGACTTTTGTAAATCTTTTTCCTCGCCCCTTAAAATATCCCTCAGTTTTAAATCCCCAACTCTAGGGAAAAGACATCAGCCCTTCAGCTTATCTGTACCCCCCATTATTTTATAAACCTCTGTAAAGTTACCACTTAATCTCATCTTCTTCAGTGAAAAAAATCCCAGCCGATCCAGTCTCTCCTTATAGCTCTATCCCTCCTTTCCCAGCAAATTCCAAGTTAATCTCTTCTGAACCCTCTCCAGCTTAATAATATCAAGGTCAAAATTATCAAAGTGAATATTCAAGGTATTTTCTTAGGATACGGGGAGTCCAAAACTAGAGGACATAGGGTTAAGGTGAGAGGGGAAACATTTAAATGTGACCTAAGTGGCAGCTGTTTCACCCAGAGGGTGATGTGCCGATGGAATGAGCGGACAGGAATGACCAGACTGGACACAGTATTCAGGAAGAGGTCTCACCAATATCCTGTACAACCTCAACATTGACGTCCCCATTCCGATACTCAAAGGTCTGTCCAATGAAGACAAGTGAGCTAAGCACCTTATTAACCACACCAACTATCTGCGATGCAAATTTTAAAGAATTATACCTGACGCCCTAGGTTACTGTACTACAACACTGCCAAAGGCCCTGCTTTTAATTGTATAGGTCTTGTTTGATTTACCAAATCCAATGCCTCGCATTAATCCAAACTAAACTCCATCTGCCACCCTTCAGCCCAGTGTGTGATAGTACTGCCACCTTCCCCTCCCCCTTCAATTTTAAAATACCCATCCCCCTCTCCAGTAGGCCTGCACACTCCGGCCTTGATTTTCACAAAGACCCTGACCTTGGTTTTCCTTGTGTGGTGAGGGGGAGGAGGGACAGATTGCAGACACTGTCAGTGGGGAGGAGAGGCTGGACAATAATCAGCGGCCTGGTGTCATTTCATTGTTTTAGGAAGAGGGCAATCGCACGTTAGAGGTGGGTAAGAGTGATCGGTATTTTGGGACCAGAAATTAAGCTCTTCCTTCGTCTCTGGTAATAAATACCTATTTGAGACCCTTCATTGGGCAGAGTGGGTCTACAGGATTTGTTTCTCTAATATTGAAGACTGCAGATAATAGCAATTAAAGATGGTTATAGTTAATTTCGATAGCATAGCACGTACCATCAATATCCTACAGTTGAGACAAATATCTTGCATTTGTTTAATAATGAAGTGTTGTCTGTAATTCAGTAATGGTAACCTGATTATAATAAATCCACACCGAGCTGAAAGCGGGCACTTAAAATATGACACAAAATCTGGATATGGTAGTTGTAGTGGGTTATGTCCCTGTCTCTGAGTCAGAGCGCTGGATTTGATTCCAATTCCTGAACTTGTGTGGTAGTGTTCCTAGCTATGGACTAGAAGGCTTGGATTCAAGTCCCGCCTGTTGCAGAGGTATGTCACATCATGTCAGGACAGTCTGATGAACAAATGCACAGGAGAATAATGTTACAGCTTTATGGGTATTGCTGAGTGATGCTAGGGGGAGGTGGCAGTAATATCACACACTGGGCTGAGGGGTAGCAGATGGAGTTTGGTTTGGATTAATGCGAGACATTGGATTTGGTCAATCAAACAAGAACAGGACCTATACAATTAAAAGCGGGGCCTTTGGCAGTGTTGGAGAACAGAGACCCAGGCCGTCAGGTTTAATTCTTTTACATTTGCATCTCATCTAGGTAGTGTGGTTAGGAAGGTGTTTAGCAAACTTGTCTTCATTGGTCAGACCTTTGAGTATCGGAATGGGGACGTCAATGTACAGGATATTGGTGAGACCTCTTCTGAGCACAAAGGTCAAGGTGTAAATCCCACAGAAGTGTCTCATGATACATCTGTACAAACTGATTCGAATGGATTTAGAATTGTGACTTGATGGAGAAGGAAGAAGTGTCAGTATTGCATTTCAGAATCTAGGCCTGGGATTACTGAAAGTACAGCCATTCGTGTTGATTGAAGTGACAGATCGCAACAGTAAAGGTTTATAAAATCAGAATGGTCATGGATAGGTTGAGTAGTCAGGGTTTTTTCCCCAGGTTAGGGGCATCCAAAACTCGAGGGCATTGGTGGAAAGTGAGAGGGGAAAGGTTTTGATGAGGCCTAAAGGGACCCTTTTCACACAGAGGGTGGTGTACATATGGAATGAGCTGCCAGAGGAAGTGATGGAGGTTCGTACAACCACAGCATGTAAAAAGCATCTGGATGTTGACAGACCTGCCAAGACTTTCCAGAAATTTCTGTATTTCTTTCAAAAATGTATTCATTTTAACACAGGTATTCTGAATAAATTAAACATTTTTATTTTTAATGACACAGGGACGTATCCTCAAATTGACCAAGGCCATTTTCTGCTAAGGGGATGGCTCTGTGTATGACAGCAGCAATGATGCACCTACATGGAACAGGGAATGTGATGGAGGCATAGTTTGGACAATGTACAAGGAGACCTCACATGGTCCAGTTTGGGAGACGATGACATTACTGTGTGATTCAGCTCAGAGAGGGAGAAAATGTAATCTGCCTGAGAAGGAATGGCCTATTGCACTCTCTCTCCTTCATTGCTCCTCATCACAGTAATATGTGCGAGCTTAAAAAAAAACCTCTAAAGTCATCGTTACCATTCTTATTTTTATAGAATCCCTGCAGTGTTGAAGCAGGCCCTTCGGCCCAACAAGTCCATACCAACCTTCGCAACTCATTTCCCTATATTTACCCCTGACTAATGCATCTAACCTAGAAATCCCTGAACACGACGGACAATTTAGCATGACCAATCCAATGAACCTACACAGTTTGAGCTGTGGTAGGAAACTAGATCACCCATTTAGAAGCTCAAACAGAAAAGTGGAGAATGTACAAACTCCACATAGACAGTCACCCAAGGCTAGAATTGAGCCCAGGTCCCTGGTGCTGTGAGGCAGCAGTGCTAACCTTTGGGTGATCCCTGACTACAATTCACTGAAATCTCCTCACAGCCTAAAGCAAAGGGAATTCAACGAAATCCAACTCTCCCAGGTTGGAATCCCATTGCTAGCAGCTGTGTAAGTAGAATATCTGCAGAAGCAGAATAACGTTTTGGCCAATCTTGCAATTTTTCCTTGGTCTTGTGTTCCAAGAATATCTGGACAAAGTTCTTTCAAGTTAAAATTGCACAGATTGTGTGTGTGTGTGTGTGTGTGTGTGTGTGTCAGTGTTTTTAGAAAGGGAAATATAGATTATATATTTGCAATACCCAAAGAGTTTGCCATTCATCGTTCCATCATAGTTTCAGTAACATAGCTCCAGATCATAAACGTGTTGTTTTAGCAGATTAAAGAAACTAGCCTGACTTGTTCCTAAAACTGATCCTGACCCAGTCTAAGACCGATATCATCGGCCATATCACCAACCTGGTTACATTTAAAATTTGTTATGAGCAGTGGAGGAGTTGGACTAGAAAAGGAAACAGTGACCCAAAAAGCCGGGGAACTATAGACCGGTGAGCCTGATGTCAGTGGTGGGTAAGTTGTTAGAGATATTCTGAGGGATAGCATTTACGTACATTTGGGATGGCAAGGGCTGATCTGGGTAGACAACGTGGCTCTCTGCATGGGAAATCAGGGCTCATTAATTTGGTTAAGTTTTCTGAAGAGGTGAGAAAGAAGATTGAGAAGGCAGTTTGGTAGGCATTGTCTAGATGGACTTCAGCAAGGTGTTCATTTAAAGAACAAAGAACAAAGAAAATTTACAGCCCAGGAATAGGCCCATCGACCTCCAAGCCAAAGACGATCCAAATGTACTGTCTAAATTTGTCGGTCAATTCCTAAGCATCTGTATTCCTCTGCTCCCCACCTACTCATGCATCTGGTCAGATGCATCTAAAATGAATCTATCTGCCTGCCTCTACCACCTCTGCTAGCAACGCGTTCCAAATGCCCACCATCCTCTGCGTGAAGTACTTACCACATGTATCCCCCTTAAACTTTCCACCTCTCACTTTGAAAGCACGACTTCTCGCTATTGAATCCTTCACCCTGGGAAAAAAGCTTGTCTCTATCCACCCTGTCGACACCCTTCAAGATTTTGCAAACCTCAATCAGGTTCTCCCCTCAATCTCCTTATTTTCTAGTGAAAATAAACCTAACATACCCAGCCTCTCTTCATAACTAGTATTTCAGTCTGATTGGTAGACAGATTAGTATGTTTCAATCACATGGGATACAGAAGAAGCTAGTCACAATTGGCTTGAAGGAAGAGGGATATTTTTCAGCCTTGAGGCTTGTGAGCAGCAGTGTGCTGTAAGGATTAGTACTGAGTTCACAGCATTTCATCATTTAGGTAAAGGATTTAGATGTGAATATTGGTGCCGTAGTTAGTAAGTTTACAGATGACATCAGAAAAGGTGGGGTAGAAGATTATCTCAGAGTACAAAGAGACCACAATTAGATGGGACAAAGGGGCAGGGAGTGATAGATGAAGTTTAATTTAGATAAAGATGAGTTTTGTATTTTGAGAAGGCAAATCAGGACAGGAATTATACACTTAATGGTAAGGTCGGAGGGAGTGTTGTGGAACAAAGAGACATAGGGCTGTAGGTACATTGTTCCTTGAAAGTGGAGCCGCAGGTAGACAGAGTGGGACAGGACACATTTGGCACATTTGACTTAATCAGTCAGAGAATTGAGTATTGGGGGTTGTGGTGGCATGTTGTATTTCTACGGGATGTTGGTGAGGCCACATTATGAATACTGCGTACAACTCGGTTTTCTGTAGAAATGACTTACACGGATGTTGAGGGGTCACATTATAGAGGTTTATAAAATCATCAGGGGCATGGATATTCTGAACAGCCACGCTCTGCTCCCCAGGGTAGGGGAGTCCAAATAGGAGACCATAGGTTGGAGGGGAGAGTGCGAATTATTTAGAAGGGACCTGAAGATAAATGTTTCACATAACGAGTGGTGTGTGTACAGAAAGTGCTGTCAGAGGAAGTGGTGAAGGCGGTTACAATCGCACATTTAAAAAGTATCTGAAAGAGTTGGGATGATGGCCAAATACTGGCAAATGGGACTGGATCAGATTTGAGATCTGATCGGAATGAACAGATTGGACTAACGGCTCTGTTTCCGTTCTGTATGACTCTTTGCTCCTATAAGAGGAACGACGAATAATTCTGAAAGGACCTTTCAAGTAGGAATTCTCTTCGCTGGAAGTTTATCGTTCCTCTATGTTCACATTGATTGAAAGCTGCATTAGTTAAGTATTTGACAGAGATGTGAGTCATGCATAATGGGATATAGACAGGAAAGTGGAGCTGAGACCCCAACCTAATCAGACACAATCTTTGTGCCTGATGGAGAACGCTCAAAGTGTCTAATGACCCACTCCTGCTCCTCAGTCACGTGTTGTCTTCGTTCCATTCAGCCCCTCATACCTGCTAGACAGGAGCAGTTGGAGGCTACTTGCTGCTATAACCTGGTGCACAGAAACAGAGGAGACCATTCGACCCTTCAAGACTGTCCCACACTCTTTGAAATTATTTGGGAAATGTAATTGGAAAACCCAGGCTGGATATGAAATAGGTCCCTCATCTATCTTTACAGAGCTTCCCCTCTCTGCAACTTATGTTCCATTTGTGGGTCATGTTGTAGGCTAAAGTTCACTGAGAATACAGCCACCATACCTCGCCCAGAGATGGCTCACAAAATCATCTGGATTCCCTGACTTCAATATGCAATAACAGAGCATTCTTGAAAATACTTACAATGCACTTACACGGGGGCAGAATGAGGTAATTGTTGCTGATTCCTGATGAATGTCTTATGCCCGAAACGTCGATTCTCCTGCTTCCCGGATACTGCCTGACTTGCTGTGTTTTTCCAGCAAACGACTCTCTACTCTGATCTCCAGCATCGCTTATCCTCACTGTCTCCTAATTGATGCTCTAACATGATGAACAAGTGGAGCAGAGGCTGCACAGACAGACTGCTCCACGTTGTTCCTCCTGGCTCCGTTGCTCATGATACACACATTGGGACATTAATTTCGTTTTCTTGTGGTGAGGAGAGAAGCCTTGTGTGAAGCCTAAAGAAGGTATCTTCCAAATCCTGGACGCCAGCCTTGTGTTCAATATGTAAGGCGGAAGCTGATACCTGTTTCAGATGGAAAGTATTGTGGCTGCTGTTGGGGATTGTGAGCAACATGACAGACACACGCTGATTGCACAATAACATGGGGAGAGTTAATTAAGGCATATAAACTATTAGGAAAGTCACGTTAGACTGATGAATGGAAAGTTCAAATAATGCTGATCTTGTTCATGTTGATCTTGGCTAGTGCACGTCCTGTTCATTGTAACCTGTATGCCTTACTCTGTCCACGTCTATTTCCACCCTATGATCTGCCTGGCCATGCTTACTATGATCTGCCTCCAGTGCTCATAAACAAAGTGTTTCCCTGTACTGAGGTACACGTGACAATAAATCAAACCAATCAATCCTGGGTAAAGTGTGGAATTTCTCTCCCTGTCAATGTCTGTTTTGAATTAAGTGATCTCTGCCACTCCTCGTGTTTCAGCATCACAGTTATTAACCTCTCACAACTCTACAGATTAAACACTCAGCTTCTTCACTCTATTCTCATGATACCATCAACCGTGTCTGTGGTAAGGAGATCATTCCTTACAAAGGTGATCAATTATGTAGAGAGTGCCCCAAATACCCTCTCAGCAAGGCTATACAACAGCAGGAAGATGGCTTTACTTATGTACTGGAATCATCTTACAATGAAGCACAGCATACCATTGACTGCACCCCTTTGATTCGGAGAAGTCAGCATAGATTTGTGAGTGGGAGATCAAGCTTCATAAATTTGTTAGCGTTCTTTGATGAAATGACTATGAAGACTGATGAGGAGAGAGCGGTAGACGTAGTCTCTTTGGATTTCAGTAAGGTCTTTGAAATGGTTCCACATGGCAGGCTGCCCAGGAAGGTTATACAGTGTGGAATGCTGGGGGAACAAGCCAACTGGATACACAGTTGGCTTGTTGGTAGGAAGCAGAGGGTTTTGTGGAAGGATAATGGTCAGAGTGGAGGCTGGGCCCATTGCTGTTTGTTGTCTACGATTTATTTTAGAATCTACAAGGCATGATTGGTAATTTTGTAGATGACACGAAAAAAAGTAGTATCGTTATCAGTGAGGAAGTTTATCAGAATTTGAAGCAGGATCTTAATCAGGTGAGGAAGTGCGCCGAGAAATGGAAAATGGAATGTAGTGTAGATGTATGAGGTCTTGCCTTTTGGAAGGTTAACTCAATGTAGGAGTTTCATGTTGAATGGGAGGGCCTTAAGGGGTGTCGTGGGAAGAAAGACCTTTCAGTTCAGGTGCACACGGTTCTCTGAGATTGGAGTCACAGGTAGACAGGGCAGCGAAAAGGCTTTTGGCACACTGGCCTTCATCAGGCAGGACATTGAGTATAGAATTTGGGAATTTATGTTGCAGTTACACAGGACTTTGGTAAGGCCGCACTTGGAGTATTGTCTTCAGTTTTGTCACCTTGTTATAGGGAGGATGCAATGAAATTAGAAAGAGTGCAGAAGAAATTTACAAAGACGTTGCAATGAGCAAGTGGTCTGAGTTATAGGGAGAGGTTGAACAAACTAGGACATTTTCTTTAGAGTGGAGGAGAGACTGAAGTGGGGACCTTATAGAGCTGTCTAAGATCATGACGGATATAGATCGGGTGAATGATCACAGTCTTTTCCATTAGAGGGGATGAGTTTAATGTTCGAGAGGAAGGAATAAAAGGGAACCTGAGGGGCCACTTCTTTGCACAGAGGGCTGGTTCGTGGATGTGCTGCCAGCAGATGCGGTTGAAGGGAGTACATTAACAACATTTCAAAAGCATTAGGATAAATATGTGGATAGGGAAGGACTAGAAGGATATGGGCCAACTGCAGGGAAACGCGGATGGCATGGATAGACATTTACAAGGTAGAGTCGAACCCTTCTGTTAGTTGAAACCAAACACCCAGAAAAGATCGCATCACCTTGTAATCTATTAAAATATGGTGACACAGATCGCCTACATTCCACTATTTTTAAAATAGAACAAGTTAGTTTCTTAACTTTAATAGTGAACACTAAACAACAACTAATCACAAACACAAGCCCCTCTGTTTCTTAACTACTTACTATCTGACTCCAACTCTGTAAAAATATGCTGTTCCAACAGCCCACATATTAACCATTACAATCTCAAGACCATACAGTCTCTATCTTCTCCGCTGTGTTCACTCTTCCAGCTGCTGATCTCCCTGGGTCATTTTTTTTATTGCAAGTAAGTTTTACATGAACATGTATCTTTGATAGAGAGTGTTTGAGATGGCCAGTTAGCACTCCTGCTCTACAGCATTTACTCTGCTGTTGGATGGCAGCAGCTCTCGCTCCAGTGTTCAAAATGCTGGGTTTATATACTCCCCATGATACAATAATTCTCACAATTTGATTGCTTTCAAGGTGTCCAAATAATAATATTCACATTCTGTTGGCTTCAGGTATCCTCAGCGTTATTCAAACTCTTTGGTTGTATTTGAATTGTTGTCAAAACAGCAACAAAAACTCAGGTTTCCATTTCTCAGCTAATGCTGACATGTGAAACAGTCTGACCTTTAGCTGGTATCTATGGCTATACTTTCTATTCAGCAAAACACGTTCGGTCTTAAAGTGACCAGACGTGCTTTCAGCTTCAGAACACTTCACCCGTTCAGAAAAAAAGAACCTTTTTCCTCTGATTCTTAACTGCATTATTCTGAAATACAAAAGTATTAATCTCAGTTATACCATTCATATTAATTCTGCACATATATATAGCATTGGAATAAATCAAATCTTATCTAAACTTTTTCCTTTAAATCTACGATAACACATCTGCTATCACATTTTTAGGACCAGGAGCATGTGCATTTTAAGTTCAAAGCTGGTAACATGAGACTCCAGTCTCATATTCCGGTCATTAAATATTTCAAAAATCCGAAAGGATTGTCGTTGTTTTCTACAACTATCTGCGACAATTTGCCATGTAACCATTAAAATATTGTCAGGCCAGTACGAAACTCAATCATTCTTTTTCTATAATTAAAATTTTGCATTTTTCTTTCTAGTGGATATTGATTTTTTTCGGCAAGTAGCCAATTGGCCACTCAATTCCATCATCAACTTTCTGTATCAATACATCTCTGACCCCTATATCCCTAGCATCAAACACAATTTTCAAAGGGTTTCATAATATTTGGTGTAGCTTAAACTGGCGCGGTGATTAATCTTGCTTTAAAATTCTCAAATGCCTCCTGGCATTGTGCTGTCCACCATAGTCCTGTGTTCTTATGTATTAAATCCATCAGTGGTGCCAATACGCTGCTGAAGTTTGCAACAAACTTCTGATAGAATCCACTCAGTTCCAAAAAGCGAAGCATCTCTTTCTTCGAGGATGGTCGTGGAAATTCCTCAAAGCCCTTCGTCTTTGTGTTCCATGGGATCAACCTTCTATGTCCAATGTAATGTCCCAAGAACACCACATCTGCCTTCGCGAATTCTGTTTTATTTAAGTTTATTACCAAGTTTGCTTCTTGTAATCGTTCAACATGCTCAGCCAAATGTAACGTGCGCTTTCAATCACTTGCTAAAGATCACTACATCATACAGATAACCTGCACAATTTGTTCATCTGTCCACAACTCTGTTCCTGAGTCATAAATGTGGCTGGAGCATTATTCCTTCACATGACACACTTGATAACGTTTTTGACAGCTCCGGTATCTTTACGAGATAGTTTAACTGACTCAACATTTTTTGTTTAATTTGAAAGGGGCAACTAAACCTAGCTTTGAAGGGATTTCCTACCACTCGTGGCAATATGGCATCCCCACGGGAAATCGTCAACGTTTTAGATTTTTTTTCTACCTCCTGCTTCATTCTATGCTGTACCCTCTTCAGGTGCTGTTTAGCTAACTCACCTACTCCATCTAATCTCTCCCTAACTTCATGTACATAATCCAACTGTGAGATCTCTGAAGTCAGTCATGTCAATTCATATTTAATTAGCTTTAAACGACCTCTCACTTCATGTACGAATACTAACTCAAAGGAAGTAACCTGAATAGATTAATTTGCGACATCTCTAATGGGAAACAATTTAATGGGACACCTTTATCCCAATCATTCAGGAAATCCTGACACTACGCTGTTAACATGGTCTTCAGTGTCTGATGCTAAATTTTCAAGGTTCCCTGGGATTCAGGATGGGCCGCAACTGATTTGAAGTGCTGCATATCGAAGCTATCCATGACTTCCTAAAACAGCTGAGCAGTGAAATTAGAACCTTGGTCTGAATAAATCGCTCTGCCCAGACCCCACCGAGTAAAGAAAGCTACCAACCCCTCCACCTCCCATTTTACCTTAACACTCCGTCATGGAATTGCCTCTGGAAATCTGGTAGACACGTCCATTATGATCAGCAAATATTGGTGTCTACTTTTAATTTAGAAAGGGGAGTTACACAATTAATCATATACCACGTGAAAGATTCTTCGATTGCAGGAATTGTCCACGAAGGTGCTGTTTTTTTTTAACTGCCTGTGACTTACATACCATTTGGCATGTAACAAAAAATAACCACGTCCTTGTGCATTCCAGGTCACTAGAAATTCTTCTGTACATTAGTCTGAGTCTTCCGTACACCTAGGTGACTGCCTGCAGTTAGTTCATGCGCTACCCGTAACACTGTATGCTACTGGTAACACAATCTGGTGGACTTCAGCCCAATTCCCTTTTGCACTAACCTGCTGTGGTCTCCATTTTAATTTTAGGATTCTATCTTTAAATTAATAACATTCGATAATATATTCTGATTCCTTTTCTGTGTGTGTGTGCAGTGTATGTGTGTGTATATATCTGTGTTGTAAGTATATTAGCCTTTCAGGACTAAAAACCACTGTCTGACCTTCTCGGCCTGGTCAGGTTTTGTTTCCTGCACCGTGACACCAAACAGGGTATCAGTTAACTGCACATCAAGGCCTTTGTCTTTTTCTTTCATTTTTCCCTTCCTGCTGTGACTTATGACAGTGGGATCTGTTACTACACAGTCTGGAAATAATCCTGGGTATTTTTCTTTTAACTCCCTAGTTCGCTAATCTTCCTTTGCCTTCTCAACCACAAGGGGTGCCTCTCCCACCTTGAATCCTGCAAAATCCTTCCCAAGAACAAACTGTATTCCTGGAACTGACACTCTGTCACTCACTCTCACTGTTACTTCCCCAATATTGATTTGGCACTCCAACCTGATTTTACACAAGGGAATGCTTAATGTCGGTCTCCATTCCATAAATGATGACGCTCTTGATCAACATGTCAAAAGAGTGAAAATACTTCCATCTCTTACTATTAGAGGCTGTGAGAAAGTGAGGGCTGCAAATGCTGGAGATCAGAGTTGAAAAGTGTGGGGCTGAAAAAAACACGGCAGTATCCAGAAGGCAGGAGAGTTGACCTTTCAGGCGCAAGTCCTTCATCAGGAAAGTTGGGGGCAAGGGAGGGGGAAGGGTTTCGAGAGAATAAATAGTAGGGCGAGTGTGGAAATGGGTGGAAGTTAGCTTCGAAGGCGATAAGTAGATGCAGGTGGGGTCTGATGGTGATAGGTCGGACAGGAGGGTGAAGTGGATAGGTGGTAGGACAGTTGGACCCCTCAAACTGTACAGCATCGACGTTGAATTCACCAAAATCCAAATCTCCCCTCCCCAACCTCATCCCAGATCCAACCATTCAAATTAGCACTGCCCTCTTGAACTGTCTTAATTGTCCATCTTTCTTCCCGCCTATCCATTCACCCTACCCTCCGACATATTACTATCACTCCCACCTACATCTTCCTATCGCCTTCCCAGTCACCCTCCCACCAGCCCAGCTCCTACCCTCCTATTTATCTTTCAGCCCCCTTGCCCCCCCACCACATTCCTGACAATGGGTTTATGCCTGATATGTCGATTGTCCTGCTCTTCGCAAGCTGCCTGATCAGTTTTGATTTTCCGACGCCCCACTTCTCAACTATTAGATACTGAACAGATCCTGTATGTTGTAAAATTATAATTTCTTGTCCAGCCACCACCCCCCCCCCCCCCCCCCCCACCCCGAGTAAACTTTATCTACAGAGGCGAATTCTTTATAGAGGTCAGGCACTGACTCCATACCCAGCCCCTGTCTAGGCTGTGCACTGCAGCAACTTGGCTCTGCTTGGGGTCTCCTTTACCAGATTCACTAATGCCACTGACTTAGCCTCTTTTACCATATCTTTTCCCAAAGTGTCTTCCTTCAACCCCCATCATTGTGTGTCCCAGCTTACTGCAGTGAAAGCTCTTTTTCCCAGTGCCCTTCTAAAACCATCAGCACTGTGATTTTATGTGTTCCACTCTCTTATACTGAGAACACCTGAGGCTTTCACGACCTTTCAACCCCTTGGACTTCTCTTTTCACCTGTGGTAAAGTATTGCCAGTGTGCTTTACTCTATGTTTTGTAGTGTAGGATCTCCCCTTCTCCCAATTTCTATCCCTCACAGGATGAAACTCCTCCCAGAAGCTAAATTTCATTTCATGCACCAATGCATATTTACCTGCCATTTCTGCCGCGCTTCTCACTTCTTGCCCTTTCTATTCATTCACGTTAATCCTTACCATCTCTGGAAGTGAGTTTTTAAACACCTCTAGCAGAATAATCTCCCTTCGGACCTCACAGGTCTTATCCATATTTAAGGTCTGCATCCATCTGTCTAAATGACTTTGTTTAATTCTTTCAAACTGATCTGGTTCCATCTCTGTTTTTGAACTTCCGTCTATATGCTTCTATTATCATGAGCACTCAAAACAACGTGTTTGAAATCTGCATAATCTCTTAATCCCTTATCTGACAGCGCTGCACATGCCTCACGAGCTGTGCCCACCAGCTTAGTCTGAACTAACATTACCCACAAGTTCACTGGGCACACCATCTGCCGAGTCAATTTTTGGAATGAAATAAAAAAATGTTTAGATATTTTTCTCACCGAAATATGGCAATATATTAACATAGTTGTATACATCCTTACATTCTCCCTTTATCTTCATCCTATTAATTTAACTTGCTTATCTAATTTCAAACTTCCGAATTTCAGATTCTCTCTCTTTCTTTTTCCTCTCTTTCTCTTCCTCTTTTTTCTCTCTCTCTTTCTGTCTCTTTCATTATCTTCTAAGTCCAATTGCCACATTTGCAATTTAAGTTTTTTCTCACTCGACTGCAGTTGCCTGTTTTTTTGATGCACCAAAATGTTTGACCAATTCCATTACAATTTCAGCTTTCCTTTTGTCCCAGCTTAAAACCAATTCTAATCTATTTGTTAATTTTAAAAGTATGCCTTTCCTCTATCTTTTTCAACTTTCTTGGCAAAATTGGAAATTATTTTCAAACCCCAGAACTTCTTTAGTAATGTTAAAAAGACATTTCTTATAATTTAACCAAGCACAAGGAATCAAAATTAAAAGAATTTTCTCACCTGTTTTATTTGAAGATCTAGGTTACTAACTGCCAACTGATGAAATCTGCTGGGAACTTTCGTACCACAAGTCTGGTCAAATCTGTCCTAATCCCATACGACAAGCCCTCAAACTGTTATGATGTCTATGTCGATGTCGAACCCCTCTGTTAATTAAAACCACACACCCAGAAAGGCTCGCCTCGCTTGGTAATCTGTTAAAACATGAGTGACAGGGAAGTCCCAAATTCAAGTATTAAAAGAAAAATAACAATTTATAAATATGTAAGTTAGCTCGCTGAGCTTGAAGCTTTGTTTTCAGATGTTTCGTTACCATGACGAGGTAACATAATCAGTTAGAGTCTCCGGTGACCAAGCTCAAGGAATCAAAATTAAAAGAATTTTCGGTATGTCTCGACTCTCTATTTATAGGTTATGGTTTCTTAAGTTGGATGATGTCATTTCCAGTTCTTTTTTTCAAGGGAAAGTAGATAGGATCGAAATTGTTGTGCTTATTAATGTACTTCTGTTTAGAACGCCATGCCTCTACGAACTTTCGTGCGTGTCTTTGTTTTGCCTTTCCTACGATGTGTGTGTAGTCCCAGTCAAAGCGGTATCATTTTTTGTCTGCATGTATGGAAACTAGTGATAGTGGATCATGTCTTTTTGTGGCCAGTTGGTGTTCATGTATCCTGGCAGCATGACAACAGGACAGTTTGAAATGGTGGAAAAAACAATTTTATACACCCTGTTTAATCAGTGTGTGTTCAGATAAGGAAGATTGTTCATATGTGTACAACACATTATGAATGAACAATGGAGACACAGTTAACAAAAAATGGTGCACATGATGTAGAACATTTATAAAGCATTAAAGCATTATTTGATTCTCATCTGAAATGATATGTTCCCCTTCTCTCAACGTTCCCCCTTTTCTGGGATTCCTTACTCTTGTCTCCCATTCTTACCAGGATGTGTGCTATAAATCTTGCTTATGGTGTCCTAACTTATTTCAGTTAATCCCTTTTCTACCAGGAATTCGATATATTGGCCTGCTGGTTCTTTCCAAAGCTAGTGTCTGTCATATTATTGGAGATAAAAATTCTGGCATCAGACTCAGCATTTGAGCATATTACTCTGTTGTAAATGCACTGTACAAAGGACCATAGCACACAGGAATTGCCAGAACATTGAGGGATGTACATCTACTTCTTTCAATAATCTAGTTTTCTCATTTTTCTTACTTTCACATCTACATCCTGTCTCTCGTTATCTCTTTCTATCTAGTTAAGAAATCCACCAATTATTCTTCGTGTCCCATCTCTCAAAACTCCTTCTTTCAGTTTATATCTATTGCTCTTTTCTTGATGTAATGTGATTATAATTGAGCAATGTAACTCCAAAGACATTCTGGAGAAGCTGGCCAGAGATAATTGGAAGGGAAGCTGAGCAGGGAAGACCATGGAGCAGCAATGGCAGGAGTTTCTAGGGATAATTCGGAAAATAATGAAATGCATCCGAAAGAAGATGAAACACACTCATGCGAGGATAAGGCAAGTAAGGGACAGCATCAAACCAAAAGAGAAAACATTCAATGTGGTGAAGATTATTGGGAATCCAGAGAATTCATTGGCTCTGGAACGACATAAGGCTGGCTTCACTGACACTACAGATCTCTTAATCATGGTCAGGCAGAGAAACAGAGGGAAACACATACAGTTTAACACTGAAGATGGCATGAATGAAGGAAAAAGATTCAGATGAAATAAACAGTTGAATTAAAATCAGTTAAATGCTTTTGTGGAATGTGTCAGATTGAAAGCTTGACCCGGGGAGAGACCCTCAGCAGAATGATAATTTTACAAAATGGAAGTATTTCCACATCAGAAACCAGAGTAGGTCACTGAGTACAGGGCTAATGGGCGAATGGGTCTCGATGTGAACTGGGAAACAGACAGCAGAATTGCATTGCAGCTATTGCAGCTCAAAACTGTGTATTCATATTGTGCTGCAGACCACAGCAGCAGGAGAAGCAGACCTGCTTTCAACTACAACCTGTAACTTTTTTGCGCAGGATAATCCTTCAGTACCATCAACACGATCTATGGCTCAGTGACGAGTGGGGGTGAACGTGTTAAGGTCATAACCACATGAACCTAAACCTGATGCTAACCTATTAAAGCTACCGCACTTTACCAACAGATCTGATTGAAGCTCTGCAGTCCTGCCACAGTTAGTCACAAATGGTGATGGACGATTAAACCAACGATGCAGGAAAGGGCTCCACAAACATCCCGATCCTAAAAAACGGAAAAGCCCTGCAGCCTCAGTGTAAAAGACACGGATGTAGTACCTGCAACATCCTCACCCAGGAGTGTTGAGTGGCTGATCCAATTCACCCTCGCCATGATGCCAACAATATCACAGATGCCTGTCATCAACCAATTCGATTCGCTTCACGTGACATGAAGAAACAGCTGAATACAGTAGATACGACAAAGGCAGTTGGCCCTGACACCATTCCTGCAATAGAACTGAAGACTTGTGCTGCACAACAAGACGTGTCCCTGGGAAAGTGGTTTCCTTCCAGCTCCAACTCTGACATCTCCCTGGTAATATGGAAAATTACTCAACTATGTCCACTCCCTTAAGAGAATAGTAATAACAATCTGATCAATTTCCACGCTCTAAGTCCCATCACGATTTTCAAATTAGTGGGAGCTCTTTTTCACAGAGCTGTCAAGCAGCACAGGAATGACCTGCTCAGTGTGGTTTCTGATTGGTCCCCATGTGGAGATGGTGCTATTGTAGAAATCTCATTGGATTACTAATCTAGACAATGATAATACTCTGGCAGCTGGTGGAAGTTAAAAACAACTAATAAAATATTGAGATATAAAATCTGGTGTCAGTAATAGTTACCCTGAAGCCAATGTCGATTGTAAACATCAGTTTGCTTCCCAATGTATTTTCAGGAAGTAAATCTCCCGTGCTATCCAGGTCTGGCATAAAAGTGACTCCAGACGCTCAAACATGTGATAAACTCTTCAATGGTCTCTGAAATGGCTCCAAAATTTTCATCCCTGCTTATAATCTGTATCATCTTGTCAGAGTTTTATATATTTCACTGAGGTATCCACTCATTTTGCTAAAGCACATGGAATATAGGTTCAGTCGACCCAAACTCCGCTCCCACAACAAGCCTGTCATCCCAGAGATCAGTCTGACCATCCTTCCCTGCTCTCCCGCAATGTCAGCATTGTCCTTTATTAGGTAAGGATACCAAAACTGCCCACAATAGTGCACAATGTTCGAGATGGGGTCTCATCAAGGGCCTGTACAGCTGCAGTAAGACACCCTGACACCTGGACACAAATCCCCCTGCAATGAAGGTCCAACACACCATTTACTTTCCTAACTGCTTTCTGTTCTTGCAAAAAACGCTTTCAGTGACTAGTGTACAGGGAGATCCAGATCCCTTTCAATGTTACAGCTACGCAACTGGTGGATCTCTGTGCACTGGTAAGTGTCCCAACGCCATTCCCAGTATTTCTTCTGGCTTCAGAATTCACTAGCCTGTATGGACGGTGGAAATCGGTGAAGAATGAAACAGAAAGAAGCATAAGTCCCTTTATAGAGTAACATTTTCCAACCTTTTCAAATGGTTGGCTACCGTTCTCTTTTTCGCATCAAAGGGTACAACGTCACATCTACCCACATTGCTCTTCATTGCCCCGTATTTCCATAGACACTCCACTTTCCTCAGTCACCTTTCACATCCTCCTCACCCACTCATAATCTGATATCGATTAGTGCCACCAGCAGGCTTGGAAATATTGCATTTGATTCCATCTAACAAAAGCTTGGGGTGTATTTGAAATAGCTAGAGCCCAAACACTGAATCCTGCTATACCCCCGAGTCCACTGCTGTAAAAATAATCGATTTATTCCTACTCACTGTTTCCTGTTAGCTCTCCCATTCTAGAACCATGCCCTTCTGTTCACCCCAGTCCCACAGGATTCCAATTTGCATAGCAGGCTTGGGGCTTTATCAAAAATCTTTCTGAAAATCCAATCGTATTGCATTGATTGCTTCTCCATAGTTTTGCTGAAAGTCAGCCTCTCAAATATGATTCCCATTTGACAAATCTCTGTTGCCATTGTCTCAGTCCCATTACTTTCAGTTAAAGTACTTGCGTTTATTTGCTAATTGTATTCTAACCCGTTTTTCTCTCTCACCAGATTAAACTTTCCTTGTATTGCTGTGAAGATTGTTTTTTTTTTGTTTTGTTTTCTTCTGTTAAGACATAACTGAAATATTTGCTGCATAGTTCTGTCATTTCCCTCTTCTCCATTCTCCGGTTTCAGTCTGTAAAGAAGCTGCACGTTGTTTTTCCTTAATTTTGGCATTGAAGAACTTTTTGAATCTGTTAAAGTTCCCTCTTATTACTCTTGTGCATATAGAGTGTTCTGAAAACCATCAATCCCTGTCTTAGGCTTCTCAATGATTCACCTTGCACAACCATGAACTCATCGGACATACAGCACAGTCTATATTAGTCCCAATTTTCTACACAAATATTATGACACTTCAAGAGGTCATCAAAGTACTTTGTAACAGGTGTGAGTTTACCCGTGACAACTCCCTCTTTGGTAGTGCATTCCAGACCTCAAAACTCTCGGGGTGAAAAATGATCCTCAAGTCCCCTCTAAATCTCAAAGCCTTCACTTTAAGAGTGTGCTCCCCCTTGTTTTTCTCCCTCTGACTGAAATGAACAACTGTTGTCTATCCACCCTGTCCATGTCCCTCATAATCTTTTCCTTCTGAATCACATCCCCCTCAGCCTTCTCTGCTCCAATGTAAACAACCCGAGCTTACCCAGCCTCTCTCCATCGCTGAAATGTTCCATCCCAGGGAACATCCTGGTGAATCTCCTCTGCAACCTCCTCCAGTACAATCACATCCTTCCTGAAATGTGGTTCCCAGAACTATACCAAGTATTCCATCTTGGCCTAAACAAAGTTCTGCATAGCTCTTATAATCTGTGCCTCGATGAATAAAGGCTATGCTTACGCTCCCCTTTGCTTTCTCAACTTGTGTATTAACCTGCCCAGTCACATTCAGGGATGTTTGGAGCAGCTCCCTCTGAGCTCCCTAGTTTGCTGCCATTCACTGAGTACTCCGCTGTCTGCTTCCTTCTTCCAAAGTGCATCACCTCATATTTATCAGGGTTACATTCCATCTGCTATTGATCTGTCCATCTGATCATTCCATCTGTGTATTCCTGTAACGTTAAACTGTCCTCTTCACTCCCAACCAATCGGTCATTCATTGTATCAAACACAAACTTAGTTATCATACTCTCCCCACCCCTCGTCCATATTCACAGATACACCATTTATGAATTCCACAAATAATAAGGTTATAGATTACGCAATACTAGGTTTACCCTGGCCCAACAGGTCTAGTCGGAGGCACGAGCTTTCGAAGCGCTGCTTCTTCATCAGGTGGTTGTGCGCTTTGAAAGCTCGTGCCTCCGAATAAACCTGGTGTTGTGCGATTTTTAAATTTGGCCACCCCAGTCCAACACAGGCACCTCCGAATCACAAATAATAAGGGACACAACACTACTCCCCGTCGTACACCATTGGACACCAGTCACACAACCAGGCTTCTACCACTAGCCTCTGTCTCCTACCACTAAAGTTGATTTAGATACAACTTGGCAAGTCACTTTGTGGGCGGCACGGTGGCACAGTGGTTAGCACTGCTGCTTCACAGCGCCAGAGACCCAGGTTCAATTCCCGCCTCAAGCGACTGACTGTGTGGAGTTTGCACATTCTCCCCGTGTCTGCGTGGGTTTCCTCCGGGTGCTCCGGTTTCCTCCCACAGTCCACAGGTGTGCAGGTCAGGTGAATTGGCCATGCTAAATTGCCCGTAGTGTTCGGTAAGGGGTAAATGTGGTGGTATGGGTGGGTTACGCTTCGGTGGGTCTGTGTGGACTTGTTGGGCCAAAGGGCCTGTTTCCACACTGTAATCTAATCTAATCTAATGACTCCTACCTCTTGCCTGGTTATTCTGTTCCACTTGACACACTTGCTGAATTCCTGGGGATTCTCCATAACCTTGCCCTGCCAGCAGATTTCCATGCCCCTGTATTAGTCAGTGCTCTCCGAGTGAAGAATTTCCTCCTTATTGCAGTCTTAAATGGCCTGTCCCTTATCCTGCTATTGTTTGCCTTAAGCTGGAGTAGACAGCCAGAGAAACATCCTGTTTATTTCCACGTTGTCATATGCTTAGTGAATTTTCTAAATTTCACTGCGATTACCCTTAGTTCTTTGAAATCCTAGAGAACACAGGCCGAGTTTCTGCGTCAGACAATTTCACCATCTGAGGGACGAATCTGGAGAATGTCCATTGCACTTCCTCTGTGGTCAGCATGTTCTTTCTTAGATTAGCTCACCAAAACTGTATACAATACTCCAGGTACAGTCTCATCAACCCTGTACACAATCGTCCAGGTACAGGGGATAGGTGAAAAACGTAGAGGTTAAGACTGTGTTGGTCGATGGGAGGAATGAATGCAGTTGGGAGATGGAAGAAGGGCTGATGAATGGAATGGAAGGGCGGAGGAAGGGCTGGGAATGTATTTGGGGGATTGGAGGAGAGGTTATTTGAAATTGGAGAACTCAAAGTTGAGTCCCCCGGGCTGTAGGCTGACCAGGCAGAGGATGAAGTGTTGCTACTCCAATTTGCAGTTTGTTTCATTGTGTCAATGGAGGAAGTCAAGGATGGCCACGTTGGAAAGGGCGTGGGAGGGGGAGTTGAAATAGGCAGTGACTGGTAGATCAGCTCAGCCCTTATGGGCCCAGCTGAGATGCTTAGCAAAACATCCCCTTAGTTTTACATTTGGGATCGCCGATGTAGAGAAGACCACATCGGGAGCTCCAGGTACAGTAAACTAGGTTTGATCCCAAGACATGGCACATTTTTCACAAGGACCATTCCCTTCGTTAATCTTTGGTTCGTGCCACACTCCTCACCAAGCCCTCCAATTCCCACTGACAACTGCCCCTGCAAACGCAAAAGATGCATCACCTGCCTTGCGAAACGCTATACTTCCAGCACAGACACGCCAACAGCAACATCACTACTGCCATTGGAAATGTTTGGAGATGCTGAGGAGCCGATGGTCTAGCTGTATTATCTCCGGATTATTAATGCAGCGACCCAGGTAAAGACCCAGAGCACAGATTCAAATCCGACCACACAAATATTGGAAGTTGAGATCAATAAAATATCATGAATTAAGAAACAATGAAACGATTGTCAGAAAAAAACTACCTGGCACACTGATGCCCATCAAGGAATGAGATCTATCATCTTCACCTGATCGGACTTACATATAACTCTAGACCCATAGCAATGTTGTTAACTCTCGGCTGCCGTTTGAAATGTCCAAGCCCAACCACTCAGTTATACCACTCACTAAAAAGTCTGAAAGAAATTAAACCAGATGGAACTAAGCATTGAATGCTTACAGCCCACAAACTGCAGTGGTCAGGAAGGCAGCTCACCAACAGCTTCTCAAGGAGAACGTGGAAAGGGAATTACATGCTGTCCAAAGTCCTATTAATGAATTTAATAAAAGACGATTACTATTGGGAAAGGGAGACAAAGGGACATAGCTCACTTCAAACTGTGACTTTGATGTATACCTTACATGGACAATATTTTCGTTAATATGGCAACAGGAGAAAAATAAATAAGTTAATCTTCATTTTTATTTCCATTCCATCTTGTCATCAACAATCCCTCTATTTGCTTCTTTCCCTCTATCTCTCTCTTTCTCTATCTGTTCAACTCCCTCCTTCTCCCCTTCACAACAGACGTCCCTGTCACCAACATCAATCACACTATTTCACAGTTGTGTGCAGTTCTGATGGATAGTCATTGGACTCGAAATGCCAACTCTATTTTTATCTCGATCCGAGGCTGCCAAATCTGTTCAGTTTCTCTGGTACTTCCTATTTCTTCTGATCTCTTGCATCATTCTTTTTCTCCCCAAACTTTAGTGTTGTCATTATATAGGATGTCTGCATCGCTGTTAAGGGCAACGTTTGTTGACCTCACTAAATGCCTTTTAATGTGAGGCCATTCCTTAAGGCAGTATAAAGCAAAGCACATTCCCGTGGACCTGACGTTGTCCTTATCCAGACCAGATAATAATGTTAGATTTCTTTACCAAAGGACATCAGCGAAATATCTAAACATATTGACAAAATGCTAGTGGGGTTTTATTAATGACATTCGCTTTTATTTCCAGTTCCAGTCATTTGAGTTTAAGTTCTCTCATCCTCTAAGATAGGATTTGAAACCGTGTCTTTAGTGTAGTCACCTGGACCACTGAATGATGTGGCCAGCGACATTACTATTCTGACATAGTGTCCCTGACGTGAAGTTACTTTGGAGACAAGAACAAGGTCATGATGGAAACATTGTAATGGAAAGAGTGATGAGAGGAGAGCTGGAACCATGAAGTCTGAAATTTTCATGGCATGTGTAATGGTGTATTTAGCAACTGCACAAACGTCAAGCTGTGGAATGGGGATACCATGGAACTGGTGGTAGTTCTGTTTGTTGATGGAGAGAATGTGAAGACATAAATCAATTCAGGGCAAATAAATACTTCCGGATTGTGAACAGTCTTGTCCTCAGCTGTGTGTGAGGCCGGGGGTGTGGGCGGTTTTGAAATTTTTGGGAATGAATGAATTTGCATTTGAAACTGAAGACAGTAGTTTCTAACTTTGACAAATATAGTTAACCGAAATAGCACTGAAGTTCACCATGGCTTATGGGATTAATAAGTAGATAGAGATGGGGAGACTTACCAGGAACACCAACAATAGCGAGCATGGGATAGTAACCAGCCTGAATAATCAGCAGTACACCGTATAGCCAATATGGTATCATGTTCGAATACCTGGAAACATAGGAAAGACTCCAGGATAAACTCCTGTCCATTGCTACAGCATTCCATCCTAGGGTTCTCAGATTCTGAACCATTGTCGGAACATTCCAGTCTACTGTTCTCAGGTTTTGATCCATTGTTAGAACATTCCAGTCTACTGTTCTCAGGTTCTGATCCATTGTTAGAACATTCCAGTCTACTCTCAGATTCTGACCTGTCCTATCTCAGTCTCTGCATCTGCTGATTCTTGTTAGTGTTGCAGGTGATGCATCTGCTGCTACAATGGGATAAATCACTGCAAGAAGCCCCTTACTAATAGAAGAGGGAAAACATCCAGCGACATCATTAGGATCCATGGAGACTGACATCAATCACAGTCACTGAACAAACAGATCCAGTTAACCCCTTTCAGTATGGTACCTTCAGACCACGAATAACAACTGGACTTGATTGAATGTTGACATCACTGACTATTGGTCACATCTCCCATCACCAATTGCTCTTGTGAAGTTAGTTGTGAGGGAGGATGATGGGTGTTTCCTTATCACACGCTAGATGATTCTGCTGTGCTGTCCGTTTGCAATGCTGTAACTACCTGAACACCACACACACACACCCCTCCCCCCCCCCCCCCCCCCCCCCCCCGCCAACACAGCCACCCACAAAATACGCAATCTAGATGTAGTTAAATTGCTGATCTCTCCTCAACTAGACCAGACGCCAGCAAATATATTTTCACTGGGCATACTTTCCCTGACCATACACAGGAAGTATGGATCTGTCTGGAAATTCCTCTCGTTGCTCTAATAAAACAATGTTGAACCTTCAACACATAATGCGACTCAGCATTGTTTTATAAAAACTCACAAACTCTTGAATACACTATATTGGCTTCAGAGCCGTAAGACTTACATTTACTGAATTCTGTTCAAAGCCATATGTGGCATGTTGTCACAAAACCGCTTATTTAAAAGGTTATGTTGTCCTTTTTTTTATAGAAGAGTCTAAATGAACCAAGATTCAAATATGTCTGAACTTTGAAAGTTTCATTGGGATCGTTTTGTTTATATCTAACAGGTAATACCTCAGCCAGAAGGCTTTTTTAGTGTTTAATAAGAAACTTGGACAATCAAGAGGATCTGGCCAACTCTTTAACTGGACAGGTCAGGGTCACTGTTGGAACTGGACGCTCTCCTCCTCCTTCTGTCTTTCTGACCTTTTAAACTGTAAGCCTTTGAGTCAAATTTACTCTTGGTGCAAAGGGGTTTGCTCATTGGCATTGTTGAAAGTATCCTTTAGGAACAGGATCCTAAAGTCTGGATAGCCTGTCGTGTTTATATAGGATTAGTTATTCAGGTATTCCGTTTTTGGTTTCTCGTGCTTCATTCGGTAATTTGGAAAATAAATGTTATTTGTTTAAAACTCGGCGGTCTGACCAGCTAATTCACTCTGGGAAGATCCACTCGACTGTAACGTTTTCGAAATAACAAAGTTACCATCTAGGCTAGCTCCTTAAAATGTTCTGTGAGGTCGGGCCTGTTCCAAATCAAAACGGGGGCCATTTACGGGATTTAGGCAGCGAGTGGCAAGTATTAGTGTCTCCTATTCCGTGTGTTGATTTGGTGGGGACACAGAGCTTTAGATAGCAATGGCTCTTGCAGGAACCAAGGATGGTTTGGAGGTGGAAGAAGTGACCTTGGGGTTTTTAACAGAATGCACATAAGTCCAAGCTGCAGGAATTAGTGGACAAGCTTGCATTGAATCTACCTCCTAACGTGAGGAAAGATGAGATAATTGCAGCAGTAGCTCAGCATTCCAATTTGCTGGAAACTCCATCAGGATCTGTCGAGATGAGCAAACTTCAACTGCAAATGATGCAGCTTGAGTTAAAAGTGGAAATGAAGCAGTTTGAGTTACGGCTAAAGTCAGAAAAGAAAGAAAGATAATTAATAGGTTTAGCAGAGGAAAGAAAATACAATGAATGTGCTTCGCAGGAGAGAAAGAAAAATAGAGATGGTTTGTGCTTCAGAGATAGACAGACCATGTTTAATGGACCAATTCATAATCATCAGCCATTTCAGCTGCCAGCCTTTCCGTTTTAACTCTCTGCTCTTCCAAATGTGTTTGCATTATGTCAGGCAGAGAATCTTTGAACTCCTCCAAAGTAATTGTATCTCTCAGAGCATCGTAGGTTTACTGTATTTTTAAAGTTCTTTTCCAGCTATCAAAATTACTTTGTTTGATCCTTTGAAACTCAATATAGGTTTGACTACGATCCCTCCTTATATTCTTGAAACGTTTCAGGCAGCTGATGTGGCTGATGATTATGAATTGGTCCATAAAACATGGTTTGGCTTCTAGAACCAATTTCAGTCCATGTGGGATAGAAACTGGGACAAAGAGAAATCTTTACTTGGGAGGGAAAGGTAGATCTCAATGAAGGTAATAAGGATAACTGTGCACAGGCTAAAAAGGAAACACTTGAAGGAAACAAAGAAGATAAAAGCTCCGGTGTTTTCATTGCAATAAATTATGTCACATGAAAACACCGTGTTGGTGGGTTCAGGGAACAAAACTACAGATGCAAGAAAACAGGATAAGCTTGGAAGTTTTGCTGGAGTGGTAACAGAAAACACAGTGGAAGCTAGAAACCTGCATAAGAGTGTATCAGCTGATCAGAGGTTTGTTAAGGAGGAAGTGGCAGAGCTGCTTGGAAAATATACCTGCAAAGGGAAAGTTTACAGACATATGGCACGTACAGAGGATGCAATGTTAAGGGACACAGGATCCTCTTAGTCCGTGATGCTGAAAGATCAGGAGATATATACTCCAGAATGACTATTTCCAGAAAGGGTACTACTAAAGGAAATTCACCTTGAGACAAAAAGCACATAATGATGTAAAGTGTGAACTGAGTGTCCAGAAACGTGTGGAGAAATTGTGGTAGGTGTATTGGACAAACTCTCAGCTCCAGGAATACAATCTATCCTTGCAAAAAAAAAATACAGCTCATTCACCAGTAGGAGTACGGCCTAATCTGGTTGAAAAGCCAGTGGAGACGCAGGCAACTGAAGCAATGCAGGAGTCTGGTCCTGGAAGTTTGCTGCGTGTGGGTAACAAAGCCCCAGTGTGACGAGTTGAAACAGGAGATATCAAAAATGTAAAGATAAGGAAGCGGAAGTGACATTTACAGAGACTTTGTTCCATCAGATAGTTGTGAAAAAAACTATTGAGCAAACAGGGCAACATGCAAATATTTTAGCTCATTTAAACTAATTGAGTTACAGCGGAAAGAAAACAGCGGAAAGCAGTTTTATCAAAAAGCATATACGTTAGAAATTTCGAATGTATCCCTGAGTGTTATTACACTAAAAATTACATCCAAATGAGGAAACGGAGAGTATCAAGGAGATTATAATTTGGCAGACGTTCATCAAATCGTATTGCCAACAGGATACAGAAAAGAGGTGATGTGAATGGTGTATGAGCTACCACCGAGAAGTCATTTAGGAGTGAGGAAAACACAGGCTGAAACACAGACATTTTTACTGGCATGGACTGCAACATGATGTAGTTGAATTTTGCTCGTCGTGTCACACCTCAGCGAATTGGAAAAAAACACAATCGATAATAAAACCTGCGCCTTTCTTAAATATTCCTGCATTTGAAGAACCTTTTACAAGAGTCTTAATTGATTGGCTACGTCCCCGTCATCAAACAAAATGGTGGGCACCAGAATTTGTTAACAATTCTGGATGCATCGACTAGATTTCCAAAGGCCATCCCAAGATGCAGTCTCACAACTAAAGGGATTGCAAAGGAATTACTCCCTTTAAAAAAAAAATAGACACATACTACCAATAGAGACAGAGTGAGGTCAAGGTTCAAACTTCACATCTAATTTATTCACTATGATATCTTAGGAATAATGCAATTCAAATCGACTGCACATCATCCAAAATTGCAGGGATCGCTAGAATGGTGACATTAAACATGAAAGACCATGTTGACGGCTTATGATCAGGATTATTCAGATGATTGGGTAAGGGAATTCCATTTGCGCTTTTTGTGATCAACGATGCACCAAATTAAAAGAGCAAATTCAATCCATTTTGAATTATTTTTTGGGCACTAAGTGAGAGGACCATTAATATTGATTAACGAGAAATTAGTAAATCAGAATTCAAAGGCCACACGTTTGAACTAGGTCTCAAATTTTAGTGAACGATTAATAGTGTAGGGGAGTTTAGCTAACAGTTAAAAGTATTGCAGCATGCAATAAAACAGGAAGCGGACAAGAAATCAAAAAAATTGTAATTGTGTGTTCGGGGATAAGTTATTACTTTTACTTCCAGTTATAGGTGAACCTTGAAAAGCAAGGTTGTGGACCTTATCAAATACAACGGATATTGAGTGAGGATAAGTACTTGATCGGGACTTCAGAAAGAAAGAAATCTCACAGTGTATGTCATGTGAATATACTCAAAATGTACTTTGATGGGGAAGGAAAGCCAGAGGAGCAGATCTGAATGATTACGGCACAGAAGGAAGAACCAAGTTCAGAGGATTCTGAATGGGACATTCCTCAAATTAAAGTGGACAATAAGCTACTTGTCTAAAATTGGGATAATTTATTGATTAACCTTCATGAGAAAATTGAAATGATCAGAAAGAGTTATTATTATCTCATGTGGAGATATGCAGATAATAACTTGGACACACTCACCTAATTGTGCATCGTGTAGCTATAGGATATGTTGTTACGATTAAACAACAGCCTTTGGGGCATAATTATCTAAAGTGGCACAGGTTCAGAAGGAGATTGAACGCCTGCCCTAAGACTACATAATCAACATGCATTACAGTGACTTGAAATCACCCATTGTCATGGTGCCAAAGTCAAATGGTACCCAATGATAATGTGTGGACTATCGTAACATCAATGCAGTTAAAAAGATTGATGTATACCCAGTTCCATGGTTGGAAGACTGCATTGAAAATGTGGGAAAAGCAACTTACATTTGGTATCAAAAATGTGCCAGCCACATTTCAGGGACTAACCAACAAGTTGCCAGATTATCCAACCAGTGGTGTACATTGATGACATTGTGATATTTCGTGACTCATGGAAGGAACACGACAGCATCTATCAGACTTGTTTGATCGACTTCGGAAGGCAAGCTTGGTGGTAAACCTAGCGAAAAGTGAATTTGCCAAAGCAAAAGTCACCTTCATTGGCTATACTGTTGGACATAGATAAACGATGCCATGAGCTTTAAAAGTGAAGGTAATTAGGGAATTTCCCATGCAGATGACAAAAGGAGCAGTTCCTGGGACAAAGTGGTTTTTATCGAATGACTGCGCCTTTTTTTCGCAGTGTGACTGCTCCACTCACTGAATTGTAAAAGAAAGGCAAGAAGTGTCAGTGGACAGAGAACTGTCAGAAGGCATTTGAGGCATTTGAAATTTGTGTTAACCACCACCCCACGATCAGACACACCTGATTATGCAAAACCATTCAAGGTGGATTTAAATGCGATTGATGTAGATATCGGTGTTGGGCTCCTGCAGGAAGATGACGGGAAGACAGAGAGACCTATTAGGTATTTCTTCAAGAAGTTGAATGTTCATTAGTAGAAATATTCAACAGTTGAGAAAGAGACAGTGAGCTTTGTGTCGGTATGACAACATTTCAGTGTTTATATTAACAGCAACATATCAGACACAACCATTTACACTGATCATAACTCAATGAAGTCCTTTTGAGAAATTTTAGGACAAAAATGTGAGACTGTTTAGCTGGGGCCTGTTGTTACAGCCATTCAATTTGAAAATTGTGCACGGGGCAGGTCTTGAAAACATGATTTCCAATGCATTGTTGAGACTTGAGTGACAAATGGAGGCACTCAATGATGGAAGTACTACGCATTGTTGTGTACGAACCACTATTTTTGGAGGTTTTGAAAACTGAAGCCATCTTTGGATATTGAAGATGCAGTTTTATATTGGGTAAATAATCACACAGGCGGTCTCTTTACAAGGTTATGTTATCCTTGAATGCTTTCAGAGAGGCTCTAAACGACCCAATGTTCCACAATGTCTCAATTTTGAATGCGTCTTTGGGGTCCTTTGTTTTTTGTATCGAACAAATAATGCCTCGGGAAGAAAGCTTTCAAGCCTCTAAAGTAAACAACTGTTGTAACCAAGGGGATGCGGCCAGCTCTCCAGCTGCAAAGGTCAGTTCAGTTTGAGGGTTAGTTGAGTCAGGTTCACTGTTGAAACTGGATGCACGCCCCCTCCTTCAGTCCGCTGACTTCATAACCTGTAAGCTTTGGATAGGATAAATTATTTAGGTACAGTATTTTCAGTTCGTTGTATTTCATTCCTTATTTTTGGAAATAAATTCTGTCTATTTAAAAGTCGGCAGTCGGACAAGCTAACTCACTGTGGGTATATCCACTATACACTTAACTTCAACAAATGACAACATTATGGTCAGGGCTACTTGTTTATGAATGTTTTGACGGGTTGGCCCTGGTCCATAACAACGTACAATAATCTTAATAATTAACAGTCATGAAGTAATGACTCAGTGACAGAATGAATATGATAATGGCTATGAGACAGAAAGGGCTGCGGCCAGTGACTGAGGAGACCTGAGGGAAGTACAATAATATCTTCCAGGCATGAGCATTCAGCCATCACTGTTTCTGACAAATGGAATGAAATGCACTGCAGAGTAATATAACAGATGAACTTTGTTACATGGAATGCTGAACAACAGTGTGAATAGAACAGGACAATTTTAAATGAGATGTGCAGAATTGTATCATATATACAGACTGTTTAATCACAGGTTATACAGGTTGATAAGATTGTTTATATCTGCATTGGATATTCAGAAATAAAAACAGACACAGATTACAAAATGTGTTGGGTTACTGTGAGTTACAGCAGAGTAACAATGAGGATCCATCTCATACCGAGCTGGTACGGAGATTATGGGCTGCATGGCAACCGCCTTTGCTGAAATTATTCAGAAAAATGTATTGAAAATGTTCAGAGACTGAGGAGACAAGATTAGATTTAAAACGCGCAGGCAATGTCATAATTAATATTTTATTCCTATTTGTCCATCAAGTGTAGCTGTCTCTAAAAGGCCCTTTGCATCAAAATCACTGCGATGAGATCTGCATTTACTTTCAGAACCTAAAGAAGAAACAGACTCCAGTGCAATGCATGTGTCACTGGCACAAGTGATAGGAACAGGAATGGATCATATTTTCCAAATATAACCGGGGTCAAAAGGCCCTGGTCATGGCGGATGGAGGTGTAGAGGGATTGGATATCCATGGTGAAGATGAGGAGTTGGGGGCCGGGGAAAAGGAAGTCTTGGAGTAGGTGGAGGGCGTGGATGGTGTCTCAAACGTATGTGGGGAGTTTCTGGACTAGAGGGGATAGGACAGTGTCGAGGTAGGTAGAGATGAGTTCAGTGGGGCAGGAGCATGCTGTGACAATGTGTCGGCCAAGGTGGTCAAGCTTGTGGATCTTGGGAAGGAGGTAGGACTGGGCAGTGCGTGGTTCCCGGACTATGAGGTTGGAAGCTGTGTGTGGGAGATCTCCTGAGGTGATGAGGTTCTGTATGGTCTGGGATATGATAGTTTCATGATGGGGGTTGGGGTCATGGTCGAGGGGGCAGTAGGAAGAGGTGTCCTCGAGTTGGCGTTTTGCTTCAGTGGTGTAGAGGTCAGTGCGCCAGACTACCACTGCGCCCCCTTTATCCACTGGCTTGATGGTGAGGTTGGGATTGGAGCAGAGGGTGAGAGGTTGGAGTGGGGGAGGGGGTCGACAGGTTGAGGTGGTTAATGTCCCGGCGGCAGTTCGAAATGAAGAGGTCGAGGGCAGGTAATAGGCCAGCGCGGGGTGTCCAGGTGGATGCAGTGTATTGGAGGTGGGCGAAGGGGTCCTCGGAAGGTGGTCGGCAGACATGTTTGTGAAAGTAAGCTTGGAGGCGGAGGCGACGGAAGAAGTATTCAATGTCACGGCGTGTAATAAATTTATTGATGCGTGGATGGAGGGCGATGAAGGTTAGTCCTTTGCTGAGGACTGATCATTCGTCCTCAGTGAGTGGGAGGTCTGGAAGGATGGTGAAAACTCGGAAGGGCTGGGAGCTGGGATCTCGTGTGGGTGTGGAGCTGGGAGTGGGGTCGGAGCCAGTACCTGGAGTGGGTATGATGGTGGGGGGAATGGGGGTGAAGGCATGAGCAGGGTAATGTTGCCCTCGGGGTTCTGAGGGGTGGGGATAGTGACAGTGGGTTCTGTGGGGGGCGTGTCAGCAGAACGCAGGTAAGTGGCGCTGGTGGGGGCGGAGTTGGTGGTGATCATGGCAGTAGGGGTGGCGGAAATCACTGAGCGTGTGGCATCAGCGATGATGTGAGGGCCGGAAGTGGCTGTGGGAGTGGCCACGATGGGGGAGGAAGTGACATCATCACTCAGCGTGGGGTTGGTAGCTGCGTCAGCCACATGGCTACTGGCGGAATAGATTCCGAGGCTAGGGGAATCTTCTGGAATACTCCAGGTTTCCTCTCCAGACGTCCCCAACAGTACCCTTCCACTGACACTTTCATTCGTTTGGCCGAACTGGTCCTCGCCTTTAACAATTTCTCCTTTGAATCCTCCCACTTCCTCCAGATCAAAGGCGTAGCCATGGGCACACGTATGGGCCCCAGATATGCCTGTCTCTTTGTTGGCTATGTAGAACAGTTGATCTTCCGTAATTACTTTAACACTTTAATTCCGTAACACTTTAACCCCATGGCATCAATGTGGACTTCAACAGCTCCCTCATTTCCCTTTCCCCCACCTCATCCTACTTTCAAACTTCCAGTTCAGCACTGTCTCCATTACTTGTCCGGACTTGTCCAACCTGCCTAGCTCCTTTTCCACCTATCCACTCCACCCTCCCCTTCCTAACCTATCACCTTCATCCCCTTCCCCACTCACCCATTGTACTCCATGCTACTTTCTCGCCACCCCCACCCTCCTCTAGCTTATCTCTCCACGCTTCAGGCTCACTGCCTTTATTCCTGATGAAGGGCTTTTGCCCGAAATGTCGATTTCGCTGCTCGTTGGATGCTGCCTGAACTGCTGTGCTCTTCCAGCACCACTAATCCAGTATTTGGTTTCCAGCATCTGCAGTTATTGTTTTTACCTTGGTGTATATATGTGGCGAGCTGTCTGGGGAAGAGGTATTGGTGAGTGCAATTACAACAATTGAAACACAATCTGATGTGTACATGAATATGATGGGTTTGGTAGTTTAGGAAACCTGGTGAGTATGGATGAGTTGGGCCAAAGGGTCTGTTTGCATGTTGTATGACTCTAAGAGCGATGTCTCGAGAACTCCTCTTTTATCACTAATTCTTCATTGCTCTCAATTATTTTCCAAGTCAAATCTCATCTGTAAATACTTTCAATGATACAACTCGCTGAACTTGCTTAAATACAGAATTCCTGGCATTGTTGTAGTACTGTACACCGCAGCAGTAGCAGCAACTTAAACAGCATTATATTCATGCACAATCTGTAACTTTTTGACTGGGATAATCCCTCAGTCGACCATTTCCACCAAGCTGACAACTCTGACATCTCCCTGGGAATGCGGAAAAATTCCTCAGCTATGTGCAGTTCTCAAAGAGAGAAATAGTTACAATCAGACTAATTATCACACCATCAGTGTCTTCACAAAAGTCAAATTCGTGTCTTTTTTCTGACAGAGCTGTCAAGCAGCACAGAAATAACCTGCTCAGTGTGGTATCTGATAGGTCCCCGTGTGGAGATGCTGCTGTTGTGGAAATGTCACTGGGTTACTAATCCAGACCAGGTTCATGGTCTGGCAGCTGGTGGAATTTAAAACAATAAATACAATATCAAGAATTAAAATGTGGTGTCAGTAACAGTGACCTTGAAGCCAATGTTGATTGTAAACATCTATGTCCTTCCCCAATGTACTTTCAGGAAGTGAATCTCCCGTGCTTTCCTGGTCTGGCCTAAAAGTGACTCCAGATACATGATTGTGATAAACTCTTCAATGATCTCGAAAACAGACAAGCAAGACACTCAAATGAATCAAACTTCTCTGAGGCTTGGAAGGATAAAACTGACAGAAAACTCTGTATTGTAAAAGGAAATGGGAAACACAGTCCTGTTGACACTGCAGAGACCTCCTTCCTAACGTCTGAAATCCTCTGATAGCTGCACTCCAGCTGTCTCTTGATCCCTTTAGTGTCCAGGAATCCTTATTTATATTCAACGTCCTGGCTTCCACAGTCTTATGTGGGAGAGAATTCCCCAGGTTCATCAGTCTGTGAGTGCAGACATTTATTATCATGTCAATGCAGAGTGACGTGCCTGCACCTAATACTGTGGCTTCTTGTTTTAGACGTCCAAGCCAGTGGAATTACCATCCCTGCTGCATATCTGTCTCGCCCATCTGGGATTTATATATTTCATTGTTATCTCCACTCGTTTTACTAAAGCCCATGGATTACAGGCCCAATTCAGTCAATGCAAGAGCTGCCCCACAACAAGCCAGTGATCCTAGAGATCAGTCTGGTCATCATTCACTGCTCTCCCTCAATGTTAGGTTTGTTATTTATGAGGTATGGAGACAGTACTACAGAATGTTCACGATGGGGTCTCATCAAGGCCCTGTACAGCTGCAGTAAGACACCCTTACTCCTGGACTTATATCTCAGTGAAATGATGGTAAACACAATATTTATCTTCCTAACTGCTTTCTTTCCTGCAATGTTGCTGTCAGTAACTGGTGTACAAAGAGATCCAGGTCCTTTTCAATGTTACAGTTCTCCTCTTGTTGGGTCTGTATTCACTGGTCAGTGTGCCAATGCCATTCCCAGTATTGACTTCTGAGTTCAGAACTCACTGCCCTGCATGGACCTCGGAGGGCTGCATAGAAGAAACAAAGACAGATCATAAATCCCTTTAAAGATCAACCTGTTTCAACGAATCCCTTTTCAAATGATAGGTTGCTGTTCTATTGTTCCCAACAAAATACACACCATCACATCCACCCCCATCGCTCTCCATCTGCCCATTCACTCCACTTGTCTCAATCAACTTGTAGCTTTTCTACATCCTCCTCACCCACGCACAATCCGACCTCGTTTAGTGCTTGCAGCAGTTTTGGGAACATTGCATTTGATTCCCTCAACTAAATGTGTGACATGCATTGGGAACAGCTCAGACCCAAGCACCGATCCTTGCGACATACCATGTTCCTTCCACTTCAAAACATATTACTTTATTCATGTTCACTGTTTCCTGTCAGCTCTCTTATTCTAAAACCATGTTGATGTTTTTGCCCCAGTCCTGTAAGATCTAACTTTGCATACTCGGCCAGAGTCTGTACCAAGATCTTTCTGAAAATCCAAATGCATTCATCCATTCCTTCTTCATATGTATCAACCAGTCATTATCTCAAATATGATTCCCATTTCATGTTGACCCAATACATAAAATCTATGAGCATCAATAAGATCAGTGCTGATCATTTCATGGACTTAGCTCCACGTACGTTCGCTCTCCACAACCCATTGTTCCTTTAATGCTCAAAACATTATCTATCTGAGCTTCAAAAACATTCAATGATAAAGCTTCAACTATTTTAATGGGCAGGGAATTCCACTGATTCACAGTCTTCTTGGTCAAGAAGTTCCTTCTCAAATCAGTTCAAACTCTGTTCTACCAAATTTTGAGATTTTGCCCTCTTGCCCAAGTTTCGCCTGCTACTGGAAACATCCTCTCTATTTCTATCCTATCTATTCCAATCATAATCATATATGTTTCTATCCGATCCTCCCACATTATTTCAAATTCCAATCAATATATAATTCCAGTCCACTCAGTCTCTCCTCATAAGCCAAACACCTCAACTCCAGAACCAACCTTGCGAACCTCCTCTGCATCCATTGTAGCCAGGACATCTTTTCTCAAGTAGGAAGACCAAAACTACACACAGTATTGCAGGTGTGACCTCCCCAGCACCCTGTACAGCTGCAACATAACCTCCCTGTGTTTAAACTCAATCCTTCTCGCAATGAAGGACACAATTCCATTTGCCTTGTTAATTATTTGTTGCACCTGCAGGCCAACTTCTGTGATCCATGCACAAGGACACCTGGGTCCCTTTGCACAGACGCATGCTGCATTTTTGCTATTCAAATAATAATCTTTTTTTTACTGGTATTCCTACCAAAATGGATGACTTCACATTTATGATAATTGTACTCCATCTGCTAGACCTTTGCCCATTCACTTATAATATTTATGTCCCGTTGTAAAGTTTATCAGTCCTCTGCACACTTTGGTCTGACACTCATTTTCGGATAATATGCTATCGTTGAGACACTACACGTGGTCCCCAACTCCAAAACGTCGATGTAAGCTGTGAATAATTGCGGTCCCAGCACCGATTCCAGAAGCACACCACTAGTCACTGATCAGTAACCAGACAGAGACTCATTTATTCCCACTCGTTGCTTCCTGTTATTTAACCAATCCTAATACATTACCCGTGATGCCATGCATCTTTTCCTTACGTAGCAGTTTTTTTGGTGGCACTGTGTCGAATGCCTTTTGTTAATGTCGGTAAACAGCATCTACTGGGTCTCCGTGGTCATAATGTCTTCATAGATTTCTCGTAAATTAGTTAAGCATAACCTGTCTTTCATGAACTAATACAGTGTCTGTCAAACGGGACAATTTCTATCTAAATGCATGCTATTTATTCCTTGATTACAGATTGACGTATTTTCCCCACTGCACATGTTAGGCTAACCAATCTATAATTCGCCATTTCTTTCCTACTTCCCTTTTTAAACAGATGGTGTCTGATTTCCTGTTTTCAAATCTGCTGGAACTGCATCAGAGTCAGGTGAAATTAGAAAATTTTCCACAAATGCATTTGCTATTTCTCCCATCACTTCTGTTAGTACCCTGGGATGCATTGCATCAGGTCCTGGAGACTTACCTACCTTTAGATCAATTCGCTTGCCTAATACTATATCCATTGTGGGAATGGTTGTTTCCAGGTCCTCACCTACCTTCCTCCCTTTGATAATTACTGGCATGTTATTGGTGTCCTTCACTGTGAAGACCGGATAAATATCTGTTCCATTCCTCGGCATTTCCTCATATCCCATTACTTTAACCCCTTATCACCCTCTAAAGGACTAATGCTTACCTGAGCCACTATTTTCGTTTCATATATTTTTAGAATCTTTTGCTATCTGTCTTTATACTCTAAGGTCGTTTACTCTCATAATCTTTTTTTTTTATATTTCTTGATAGTTTTTTTGTTGCTCTTTTGACCTTTAAAGGTTCCCAATCTTCGAGTTTCGCACTGGTCTTTGCCATTATTTTTGCCATTTATTTTAATTTTATAACCTTATTTACTGAGACATCCATGGCAGCTTACCTTTTTTCCTGCAGTCGTTCCTTTTCACTGTTATATGCTGTTGCGGAGCACTTGGAAAAATTGATTTGAAAGCCATTCACTGTTCATATGCAATTCCACCATAAAGTATTTGCTTCCAGTTAACTTTAGCCAACTCTTCCCTCATCCTATTGTTGTCTACTTTGTTTAAGCATAGGACCCTGTTATTGGACTTTGCCTTCTCACCTTCCATCTCTATTCTACATTCAACCATACTTTCAGTCCCAATATTTTCTTCCAAAGCATTTATTTATTAATTTCATTCATTTTCTCTCGAGACTTAGGCTGTCCAGTCTTCCTGGGAAGATTTGTTTGTTTTCTTCTGTGAAGACATAACTGAAATAATTGCTTCATAGTTCTGGTATTGCTCTGTTCTCTATTCTCCTTCCTCTGGGTTCAGACTGCAATGAAGCTGCTCTTGTTTACTCTTACCTTTTCCATTGATAGTTCACTCTCATAATTCTTGTTAATATTCACTTCAGAAACCCATCAATTCAAGTCCACACCTTCCTTTTTGGGGGAGAGGATTAGCTAACCAGTAAAAACCATGATATGGAGTCGCTGATTTTGGACTTGGTTGGACAAGGTCAAAAATCAAACGAAACCAGGTTAGAGCCCAATGGATTTATTTGTAAACACAAGGTTTCATTGTGCTGCTCCTTCATCAGGTGTAAGAGAGAGGAAGACCTTAAACACAGAAGTTATAAGGAAAAGATGAAAGGGTTGTACAACTTGTGCACATGAATTGTCCACACAACTGAGATGGATCTTAAATACATAATCAGTTAGAATGGGTATGCAAATGTGACTGATTATTATGCAAATCACAGAATTTACTTCAAGTCACTGCCTGGAGATACTTTCAGGTAAATGAAGTAACACGTGCGGTCAGACAATGTATTCTAAGCGTGAGACCTTGTTTGGACACTGTCTGTGTCCTCACCTAGAGTCAGATTGGCTTTATACAAAGCAGGAGTTCATAAAATATCATATTGACTGACTGAATACAAATTGTACGTATTTGGAACAAAAGAATATGCATCTGCAAATACAAATGGTCAAATGCAAATTCTCCCCGCAAATTTATATGTGCATACATGTGTGTGTGCGTATGTGGGAGAGAAGGGCGTGTCTGTGTGAAGGGGAGAGAGAGAGAGAGACTGTGTTTACGTGCGAGAGAGTGGGGGGGATTGTGTGTGTGAGTGCGAGAGGGAGAGAGAGAGGCTGTGTGTGCATGCGTGCGTGTGACAGAGTGGAGTGCGCGTGTGTGCATGGGAGACAGGGAGAGTGAGATTGTGTGTATGGAGTAGATAGGGAGAGTGTCCATCAGTGTATGTAACGGGGAGAGTGAGAGTATGTGCTTGTCCAGGCGAAAACACAGACAGATACAGCACATCCCTTCGCCCCCTCCCACACACATTCCGTGGTTTCAGAGCGTCTCCTCTCTGCAGCATCTGCCCCATTTGGTGTCCATGTTACAGACCCATCTACAGTAACGACAGTCACCATGCTCCATCCAGAATTGGGTCAGCAAATCCTCAGGTCTCCCTGAATGTATCACGCAGCTCACAGCACAACCTCCAGCAAACCATTCCCAGCCCCTCCACTAACTTTTCAATAACAGGAGTCAGTCAGAAGCTGCTCTGCTACAAGTTAGATGTCTGTTCCTTAATAATTATACTCGAGGATTTTCCTCGTGTTACTGACTGCACGATCAACTGAGAGAGACAGACAGAGGTGTTCCATGGAAAGGCCCATACCAAGTTTCAAACACGTGAGTCAGAGCGGCTGGAAACCTCCTGTCTATGGCACACCACATGGGACGCATCGAGAAGTGAACAACAGCCTGACACACACAATTTCAATGTTTCTGAGCTTCACCATGCCAGCACTCGATGCACGATGGAGTCAGAAACTAAGGCCAGGAAAAGATACAGAAAAAAATAAATAAATAATTTATTAACTGATAACTTGCTGAAAATATGTATAAGGAGATGGGGGGATTGGAATAACGGGATAAGGGAGACAGAGGAGCTGCTGGAGGTCCTAAAACATGCAAAGGCAGGAAAAGTATCCTGGTTTTTATCAGATGTACACTAGAACTCTGTGGAAAGCTCGGGAAGTGATTGCTGGGTTCCTTGCTATCATTAATAGTCACAAGTAAAGTTTCGGAGAACTGGAGGTTGCCTACACGGTGCCACTAATTAAATGATTTAAGAAGGGTAATAAGGAATTGTTAGTGAGCCTGACGTCAGTGGTGGGTAAGTCGTTGGAGGGGATTATGAGTCATTGGATTTTCACGCATTTTGAAAGGTAACGACTGATTAGGGATAGTCAACACGTCTTTGTTTAAACAATATTGTGTCTCACTGAATTGACTGAGATTTTTTTGAAGAAGCGATTAAAAATATTGAGATAGAGTGGTGGACATTGTCAATATGGACTTCAGTAAGGCACTGAGTAACATTGTGCATGGTCATCTGTTTATTAGGGTTGGTTCATATGAATCCCATGTGGATACAAAACTGGCTCAAAGGTAGGAGGCAGAGGATGAAGGTAAGGTTGCAATATCCTGGCAAAGGTTTGCAATGCTCCCCATGCTGGGCAGATAATCCAGTTGATCGAATAATCCACGTGCACGGCCTACACAGCTCTCCATATTAGCTGTTACCTTACCCCAGTTTATGGTGTGTGGGTTGGTTCTGTGAAGCAGATTCAGAACTTGAGGCAATGGACCGTTCTCGCAGACCTCGCAATGTAATACAGACACTTTCCAAGATATCACTACATTTTTTCCCAATTTCTCTAGCTTCCATATCCGCCTGCACAGTAAACATTGATACAAAATATTCGTTTAGTACCTCCCCATTTCCTATGGTTCTGCACATGGGCAGATTTGCTGATCTTGAAGGATGTCCTATTCTCTCCACAGTTACTCTTTTGTCCCTGACGTATTTGTAGAATTCCTTTGGTGTCTTCTTAACTCTAATTGCTAAAGCTATCACATGTCCCCTTATTATGCTCCAAGTTTCCCACAGTATACTCTTGTTGCCTTCCAACTCTTCTCGTGATTCACTTTAAATCAGGAGTTAAGAGGCTAATGATGACCATTCCTATTGATGGAAAAATCGATCTGGTTCACTGACACGCTTTAAGGAAACAAACTGCATCTCTTACCTAGTCTGGCCTACACGTGACCCCAGACACACAGCAATGTGGTTGACTGCCAACTGCCCTCTGGGCAATTAGGGATGGGTAATAGATGCTTGCCCTCATCCCGTGAATGAATTAAGAAAACAACCCTCAATTCCTGCTGTCTATTCCTGACATATGCTTTCCTTTTATCTGTGACCAGAACCTCAACTTTTCCAATCCTCCAGCATTCCTTACACGTACCAGCCTTACCCTTCACCCTAACAGGGACATACTGTCTCTGTACTCCTGATATCTCATTTTTGATTGCTTCCCACTTCCCAACTGACCCCCTTTTCTGAGAATATCTGTCCCAAATTGTATTTGGAAAATTCTTAGTTAATATCATCAAAATTGGTTTTCAACAATTTTGAGCTTTAAGTTTTAGACCTGGTTCATCCTTTTCTATCTCTAGTTTAAATTATGATAACTTTCCATAAAGTGCTCCCACACTGATACCAAAACCACTCCCTCCCCACTGCCTTAATTCCCAAGGGTAAGGTGATGTTTTGCTCCTTCTCTGTGATGGAGAGCATTGGTCAAGCAGCTGGAGCGTTGTAACTGGGATTTGGGTCAGCAGAGTCTTCGGCTCATTGGTTTGAATCGAACAATAATATGTCTCAATGCTATTTTCATTGAGTGTTTGAATCGAACAATAATATGTCTCAATGCTATTTTCATTGAGTGTGACAGAGGGATTGTCTGCACGAGGCTGAGCTAGATTCCTCGTGCTATCTTATTGGCTCACCTCATTAACTACCCACCCCACCCCATGGTGTCCCTCTCATTCAATACCAGCCCGATTTTCCCACCCATCAAAGTTGGAGGTAATCACCATAACCCGCATGCCCCTTGGTATTCCGTGATCTTTGGCACTGTTGCCATCTTTAAAAGGCCAATGGGTACATGGTTGAGCTTTCTCAGGTTGGCACTGCCCTGTAGAATTTATCCTGACCATGGCAGATAAGGGGGAATTACACCATGGTTTGTTGACAGGTGGATGGGCTAGTACAGAGGGGGACCATTCTCTTCCCAGTGGGGACCACAGCACTAGACACAGCGAGCATGGTCTGGGCTCACCACACAGCATGCAGCACCATCTCTCTCTCTTTTTCTTTCCCCTCCACTGATAGCACTGGATGGATACAACACTGTTAACTGACTCCCTCTGGACACGCCACCGTCTCCCCCGACCCCCCATCCCCCACCCACATCAGCACTAACATCAGGGTCACCCAATCCCACCCACACTCCATCCTTCACCGTCTCCTATTCCAGGACAAACAGCTCGGAATAGGACACAAAGAGTGAAGCTGGGTGGTGGAGTGTCCAATATCCATTTCCCCCACCCCACCCATTTACCTATGTGTCTGTATTTGATTCTCTGGGTATCTATACGTGAGTGCAGGTCTGACAGTCTCTGTGGTGTTTAAAACGACACAATCTCTCCATCAGCTAGCCTCCCCACCCTATTGCAGTGACAGCAGCACAGGGTGAAAACCTTGTGAGATGTATTGATTTCTCATTCTGTGACTTGCAATGCTTAAAATTATGTGAGAAAGTATTGAAAAGTCCCAAAAAAGGTCCAGTAATGTTTGTAATGACACAGGACCAACATTGTTTAGTATCAGACAAAACTGCTCTGTGATTGGAAAGTTATTATTTGAAAAATCAAACAGCCATGCAATTTTACAGATTCACAGCAAAGGATTTTTTTTCTTCTCAGAATTAAAAACTGTGACAAAGATGCAGTGGTGTGGGTAGTCCAGCAGAGTGAGGTATTGTATGAATCTAATCATAAAACTCAGAGGCGAGCACTGCTGCCTCACAGTACCAGGCACCCGGGCTCATGTCCACACTCGTGTCTGTGTGGAGTTTCACATTCTCACCGTGTTTGCGTGGGTTTCCACTGGATGCTGTGGTTTCCAACCACAGTCCAACAATGTGGATGTTAGGTGAATTGGACATGCTAAATTGTCCATCGTGCCGAGTGATGTATAGGTTAGGGGCATTGGTCATGGGTAAGCGTAGGATAGCATTTGAACGGGTCTGGGGGTGGGTTACTCTTCGAAGGGTCAGTGTGGACCTGTTTGGTCGAAGGGCCTGTTTCCGCACTGTACCAATTTTATGAACTCTATGAACAACAGGGACAGACGGAGAGAGAGGAGGAAGAAGACTTTGATTCCAAGTTCAATCTATTTACTTCAAAAACAACTTTGCACAGAGATGCAGACAGAGAGGTACACACAAACTCAGATACTGACACTAACACACATAACACAGGCCCACAGAGATACGCATGTAGATATGGACATTTACAAACAAACACACAAACATAACCCAACATAAAGGCACACACAGTCTTTAATACAGAGATATATACATTTTTTAAATTAATAGATATCATGGTTCGTCAGAGAAGGCAGGGGAATGGGGTTCAGAAATATTTTAGCAGTGATCAAATGTCATGGCAGAAAAGATGGGCTGAATGGCCTCATTCTGCTCCAGTGTTCATTGCTCATATGATCTTTCCAGGAATTGTCTTTCCGTGAGGTCAGTGGAGATTGAATTTGATAGCTATTTTGTTTAGAAGAGTTAATGGGAATGTGGACAGCTTTGAGGGGCTGAGTTTTCGATATCTGTTTCTAATTGTGGACTCCTTATATCTCAAAAGAGTGGTGATTGGTTTGAGGGGAACACATTTTGGGAATAAGGACCGTTCCATTTCAGACTGAGACAGGGATGCTCCTTTCTCTTTAGGGTTGTACGATCTGTGATGTTCTTATGCCGAGGGAGCAGTGAAGACTGGGTTACTGAAAACACTCTCAAGTTTGAGTTCCATATAACTTTGATGAACTAGAGAATCCATGTTTATTGGGAACAGACAGGAAAGGGATGTTTAGTAACAATCACATCAACAATGCACATTCCGAATGGTGCAACAGGGTCAAGGGGCTGAATGGCCAGCTGCTGCTCATAATCCATGTGTTGTTCTCTCTGGCACTCTGTAATGTCACAGAGGTAAGGAAAGATCCCATTCAGCCAGTCAACATCGTTATAATGAGACAGGCGGATACCATTCTGCCCTCTAAGGATTTACACAGGAATAGATTGAAGTCATTCAGCCCGCTAAGCACATTACACAGTGTAGGATGAAGCCATCCTACCTTTCTAGCTTGCTGCCCAGCAACAGGGGTAACCTGGTAAACTATCAGTGAATAAACATTCAGGATAAATGTTTTTATTCAAGTTGCAAAGTTGTAACTTGGTGGAATGCCTCAGGAAAGAGTGTGACATTATCAAAGATTTAGAATCTACAACAATGACTTGGATGAGGTGATTGATTGGATTGGAACTCAATTACTTCATTTACCAAGATAATCATTTAACAGCATATGGAGACTCTGCAATGGAATACCGACAGGGGCAATTAGTTAGCAAAGCTTTGGCAGAAAACAGTATAACAAGGGCTAAGGGAAGTCAGTGCTCAGAACAGATAAAATAACAGTAACCTACTTAAATGGAGAGAACATCGCAGAACGCATTGGTACGGAGGGATGTGTGTGTCTCGGTACATGGGCCATATAAACCTAGTCAGCAGATTAAGCAAGTGATTAGGGAAGTGTATCGAATGATGCTGCCTCATACAAAGGCTATCGGGTTTAATCATCGGGATGTTTTTCTATATCTGTATATGACAATGCTGAGACTACATCGAATGTATTGTATTAGTAATGAACTCTGAAATTGAAAGAAAAAAATGCAATTGTTTTGGAAGCTTTTCACAGATGCTTCACTTTACTCCTTGCTAGAATGAAGGCCTGATAGAACCATAGTGTCATACAGCACGGAAACAGACCCTTCAGTCCAGCTCATTTGCACCGACCAGATATTCTAATCTGATGTAAAATTATTTGCCAACATTAACCCATAACTCTCTAAACCCTTCTTTTTCACATATCCATCCATTGCCTCTTAAATGTTGGAATTGTACCAGCCTCCACCACGTTCGCGGCCAGCTCGCTCCATACACGCACTACCTTCGGATTGAAAAAGTTACCACTCAGGTATCTTTTTAATTTTCCCCTCGCACTTTAAATCTTTACCCCCTGGATTGGACTCCACCAGCCTTGGAAAATAACCTTGGCCGATCCCGCATCCATGGCCCTCATGGCCTGTACAAGGTCAGAGTACTTCAGGCCTGAGAATGAGAGCTGATCATATTGAACCATATAAGACCCTGAGGAGAGTGTATTGGGGCAGAGCTGAGGGATGAGACATTAAAACTAAGGATTTAATTTTAGAAAACAACATACTTATTTTAACACAGGTACTATGACGATTTTAACATATTGTACAAAAATTATGCAGACATATATAAATATACCTTCAAATTATGAATTACAAATCATTCCTAAATGTAGCAGGTAACAGGGATGGAGTCATTCAATCAGGGGAATGTTCAACCAGACCTTACCTAATCCAGGTTGGTGTTTGGATCAAATTATTGCATGTTTCAGGTCATAGAGGTAGCAAATGCAACCCGTCATAGAAGCAATGGCCATTGCTCTGACTCTACTTGTACTTCTCTACAGCAACATATGAGAGCTGAAAACCAATCAGCCAACTTTAGCACTCTTTGAGGGTTCCTGCTAAGGGTTCATTGGAATCTCTCCCTCTGCCTGCAGCGAAGGGAATTCAGCCAAATCCAACTGTTCCAGGAAGAAACCCCAGTGCTAGCAGCTTCTGTGAGGCAGAATCACTTCAGAGGCAGAATAACAATTGAAACTATCTCAATTTTGCTATTGTCATGAAATTAACTGTTATTTGGACAAAGCTTTTTCGAATTAATATTCTGCAGAGTTTCGTTTTCTTTTCTATTTGCCTTCAGACGTGTGTGTGCGTGTGTGTGCGCGTGTGTGTGTATGTGTGTGTGTGTGTGTGTGTGTGTGTGTGTGTCTTTGTGTGCATATTTCTGTGTCTCAAATTTATAGAAAAATAAATGTTGCTGTACATATTGTCAATGTTCAAACTCTATATCATTTATGAATCCATCGGATTTCGACTAACTTTGCTTTGGTTTTAGGCTAGTTATTTTAACAAATTTAAGAAACCTGTCTGACTGTCCTAAAACTGAACCTGACCCAGTCTGAGATGAATAACATTTACCAAATTACACACTTAGTTACACTGTCAATTTGTCGTGACGTCTGGAGGAGAGGTAATAGAAAAAGAAGCAATGACTCTCTAACCTCGGTAGGAACAGAGATAAGGAGAAATTCTCAAAAGGCCATTTGAGTGGGAACTTCTCCTCCCCACAGGTTTGTGGTACCTGTGTGTTTGCATTTATTCAAAGGTGTGTTAGTTAAATACTTGACGGGAAAGTGACTTAAGGATAATGAACTGCAGATAGGAACGTGGGGCTGAGACCACACTCTGATCACCCACATCCATCTTGCGTGGTGGGGCAGGGACCGACTCCTATTCCTCAGTCCTACTTTGCCCCATTGAGCCCCTCAATCGGCTACCCACGAGCAGTTGGAGATCACTTACTCATACTACTTGGTGCACAAAAACCGAGGAGACCATTCAGCCCCTGAAGGAAACACACCGCATGCAGACACTGTGACCTTTTGACATTAATAAAATATATGAACACCAGGTAAGAGTGACTGACCCAGATAACAAGGCAGTATTTGACTGATGATGGTATCAAGGAACCTGAAGTAAATAGAACATAGTGGACATTATGAGGAATTTCCCCACTTTTATTTTGAATGGGAGCAACAGCGAAGGTAAGGCGAACTAGGAAGGCTACAGATAAGGCAAGGGAGATTTTAAAATATTGGCACCAATGATATAGCCAGGAAAAGGATTGAGGATATAAAAAGTGATTTCCGGGAGTCAGGGTGGAAGCTGCAGAGCAGTACGAACAGAGTAGTGTTCTCAGGTTTATTACCGGTGCCACGAGATAGCGAGGCGAGGAACAGGGGAGCAGGCACAGCTTAACACATGGCTGCGCAGCTGGTATAGGAGGGAGGGCTTCAGATATGTAGATAATTGGGATGCCTTCTGGGGAAGTTGGGACCTGTACATGAAGGACGGGTTGCACCTGAACTGGAAGGGGACCAATGTCCTGGGTGGAATGTTTGCTCGAGTGGTTCAGGAGGGTTTAAATTGTATTGCAGGGGTGTGGGAATCTGAGCTATATACCGGAGGTGAGAATTGATGGAGATGAGACAATAGCAAGAGGTAGCGTTAGCCAGTGGGAAGGAAGTTCCTGGGAAAGAACCAAAGGATCGATTGAAGTGTGTTTGCTTTCGTACAAGGAATATCAAGAATAAAAGTGACTAGCTTAGAGCATGGATCAGTATCTGGTGCTATGATGTTGTGGCCATAACAAAGACGTAGGTTTCTCAGGGGCAAGAGTGGTTGCTGGATGTCCCAGGATTTAGAAAATTAAAAAAAAATATATGGCGGGGGGGAGAGGATAGGGTGTGGCACTGCTAATCAGAGAGGGTATCACAGCTACAGAGGTTGCCATTGTCATGGAGGATCGCCTACGGAGTCAGTATGGGTGGAAATTAGGGACAGTAAGGCAGCAGTCACCTCAGCGGTTTACTACAGCACCCCCCCCCCCCAATAGCAACAGGGAGATTGAAGAAAGCAGAGGTTGGCAGATTCTGGAAAAGTGTGAATGTAGCAGGGTTGTTGTATTGGGTGACTTTAACTTTCCCAATATTGATTGGAATCTCCTTCGAGCAGATGGTTTGGAAGGAACTGTTTTTGCAAGGTGTGTTCAGGAGGGTTTCCTAACTCAGTACGTGGACAGGCCGATGAGGGGAGAGGCCTTTTTGGATTTGGTGCTCGGCAATGAGCCGGGGCAGGTGTCAGATCTTGCTGTGGGAGAGCATTTTGGTGATAATGATCACAACTGCCTCACATTCTACATAGCTATGGAGAAGGAGAGAAGCAGGGACAATGGGAGGATATTTAATTGGGGAAAAGGAATCTATGATACTATCAGACGTGAGTTGGGAAGCACGGACTGGCAGCAATTGTTCCATGGAAAGGGCACTATAGACATGTGGAGACGGTTTAAGGAACAGTTGTTGCAAGTGATGCATAAATGTGTTCCTCTGAGACAGGCAAGAAGGGGTAAGATAAAGGAACCTTGGATGACGAGAGCGGAGGAGCTTCTCGTGAAAAGAAAGAAGGCAGTTTACGTAAGGTGGAGGAAGCTAGGGTCAAGTTCAGCTCTAGGGGATTACAGGCAGGCGAGGAAGGAGCTCAAGAATGGTCTGAGGAGAGCCAGGAGGGGCTTGGCAGGAAGTACTAGGGAGAATCCAAAGCCATTTTACACATATGTGAGGAATTCGAGAATGATCAATGAAAGAGCATGGCCGATCAGGGATAGGATAGGGAACTTGTGTATAGAGTCTGAGGAGGTAGGGTAAGGCCTTAATACGTTTTTTGCTTCTGCCTTTACTAAAGAAAAGGACCTTGTAGTGATGTCAATCCTTGAGGAGCAGGTAAACATGCTGGAATGGATAGAGACTGAGGAAGCTGATGTGCTGAAAATTCTGACAAATATTAAGATTGTCAAGTCGCTAGGGCCAGAACAGATATGTCCTCGTCTGCTTTGGAATGTGAGAAATATGATTGCTTCGCCGCCTGCGAAGATCTTTGCATCCTCGCTCTCCACCGGAGTCATACCTGAGGACTGGAGGGAGGCAAATGTAATTCCTCTTTTCAGGAAAGGAAAGAGGGAAATCCCCGGCAATTACAGGCCAGTCAGTCTCACGTCTGTCATCTGCAAGGTGTAAGAAAGGATTCTGAGGAATAGGATTATGACCATCTGGAAGATCATGGCTGCATTAAATGCACTCAGCACGACTTTGTGAGGGGCAGGTCATGCCTCACAAATTTTATTGAGTTCGTTGAGCATGTTACCAGACAAGTTAATGAGGGTCGAGCGGTGGATGTGGAGTATATGGACTTCAGCAAGGCACTTGATAATGTTCCCCATGGTAGGCTCGTTCAGAACGTCAAGAGGAATGGGATACAGGGAAATTTAGCTGTCTGGATACAGAATTGGCTGGTCGACAGAAGACAGCGAGTGGTATTGGAAGGAGAGTATTGTGCATGGAAGTCAGTGGTGAGTGATGTTCCACAGGGCTCTGTTCTTGGGACTCTACTCTTTTTAATTTTTATCAATGACTTGGATGAGGAGATTGAAGGATGGGTTAGCAAACTTGCAGACGACACAAAGGTTGGAGGTGTCGTTGACAATATAGAGGACTGTTGTATGCTGCAGCGTGACATTGACAGGATGCAGAGATGGGCTGAGAGGTGGCAGATGGAGTTCAACCTGGATAAATGCGAAGTGATGCAATTTGGAAGGTCAACCTTGAAAGTTGAGTACAGGATTAACGACAGCATTCTCAGCAGTGTGGAGGAACAGCGGGATCTTGGTGTGCAGGTACATGGCTCCCTTAAAATTGCCACCCAAGTGGACAGGTCTGTTAAGAAAGCATATTGTGTTTTGGCTTTCATTAACAGGGGGATTGAGTTTAAGAGTTGTGAGATCTTGTTGAAGCTCTATAAAACTTTGGTTAGACCGAACGTGGAATACTGTGTCCAGTTCTGGTCGCCCTATTATAGGAAAGATGTGGATGCTTTAGAGAGGGTTCAGAGGAGGTTTACCAGCATGCTGCCTGGAATGGACGGCTTATCTTACGAAGAGAGGTTGACTGAGCTCGGACTTTTTTCATTGGAAAAAAGAAGGAAGAGAGAGGATCTAATTGAGGTGTTCAAGATAATGAGAGGCATAGATCGAGTTGATAGCCAGAGACTTTTTCCCAAGGCAGAAATTGTTAACATGAGGGGTCATAGTTTTAAGCTGTTTGGCGGAAAGTATAGAGGGGATGTCAGAGGCAGGTTCTTTACGCAGAGACTTGTGAGAGCATGGAATGTGTTGCCAGCAGCAGCTGTGGAAGTGAGGTCATTGGGGATATTTAAGAGACTGCTGGACATGCATATGGTCACAGACATTTGAGGGTTCGTACATTAGGTTTACCTTATATGAGGATCAATGGTTGGCACGGCATCGTGGGCTGAAGGGCCTGTTCTGTGCTGTACTGTTCTATCTTCTATGGTTGGAGGGATTCAACACAAAGAAGATGGCTGTGGTTCTTGGACATCCACCACCTCAGTCCCGGAACATCTCTGCAGGAGATCCACAGCACAAGCATCCTCAATTGCTACTCAATGTCTTTCCCCCCATCATAAGCTTAGAAGTGGGGAAGGTCAATGAAGATCACACAATGTTCTGAATAGCGTGTCCTCCCTCAGCTCCTGTAGCCGTCTGTGTCCATGTGCAACAAGACCGTGGCAGCATTCAGGCTTGTGCTATTAAAATGTCGGTAACATTCATGCAACAGTACTGCTGGGCACAGTGCATTACCACAGTAAAGGGAAGAGTTCATTCAGCACCTCAAGGTTACTTCACAGGAATTTGAGGAGCTCATTTAGCCCATCAACACTATTGGATAAGAATAGGGATAGCCCATTCAATCCCTCCTGCCTATGACACAGGAAGAGAAGGAGCCCAGTTAAACACATTGAGCTGTTAAAAAGGAACCAGGTATTGCCCACTCAGGTCCTTGAGCTTCTCCCCTGACACCAGGAGGCGGCCATTGAGCCCCTAGATCCCCTTGTACAGAAATAGGAGGATGTTATCGACGCCCCAACATGCCAACCAATGAAGCAGAGACTGCACGGATAGACTGCTCCATGTTGTTCCTCCTGGCTCCATTTCTAATGGTATACATCAACGTGGTTTGCTGACAGTGAAGAGGGAAGACAAATGTTTCATGTGAAATCTCAAAGAAGCATCTTCCATCTCTGAGAAGGTAAACTTGTGTTCTCTATGGAGGGCAGAAGCTATTGTAAACGGCTAACTCTTTCAGAAGTAAGACATTGTAGCTGCTGACAGATTTGTGAAGAATGTGACGCTCATTGCAGGGTCATACACCAACTGCACATTGAGGTGGTGAGAGTGCAGTCAAAGCCTGAAGCTCTCTCTCAACCAACATGGGAGCTCCATAAACTACCAAGAAGCACGTACCATGGGAAAATGCAATTTCCCATGCCACCAATGTCTTTCAATGGAAAGAATGTGTGTTCGTCCATGATCTTCAGGTTTCAATGCAGTCAACTCTTATTCTGTCACAATGCAACAAATTAAGCATTCATTATTTCACACCCTCTTCATGTTACCATCATCCCAGAGATTATTGTGATAAAATAGCTTTGCACTACCTCTATGACAAGGATTTTTAAAGGAGAGAGAGTCTGTCCACAATAGCCCAAATGCTGCCTCAACAACACTCCACAGCACCTACAAATGATTCACTTTGTAATGAAGGCTGGCATTTCATTTCTAGTACTGTTATGGATGTCCTGCATGAATTCTGTTCATGACTTATGACCAAGGGCATCCAGGTCCTTTATTGCAAAAAGCACTTCCCAACCTCTCACCTTCTAATAAATACAACATGTAAAGGACTGTATTTGTTGTTCACATTCAAATCATTTCTTTGTGATCCAAATAGCGGTGTTCCAAGCGCCCCTAGTCTCTGTGTTCTCTCCACCATTCAATTCTCAATCCATGTAGGATATCTCCCACTTACACAAGGACTATAACTTTTTTCACTCACCTGTGTGCAACCGTGTCAACCTTCTTCTGAAAATTCAAATACACCGTTCACCCTAGTTCTCATTCGTCGATGTCACAACCAAAGCCCTCCATAAACTCCAGTATATTTTTCAAAGATAGCTTTCCTGTCCTGAATCTAGGTTGGCGCTGCTCAATCATATCATTGTTCTCCAATGATCTATTTATGATTAATTCCAAAAATTGTTCATAGTTTCCTTACTAATGACATAATCTTATCCCCCAGTTGGTTTTCTGTTTTCACCCTCCGTCCAGTTTTATATATGTATGGTCGTAATAGTTGCTTTCCAGTCTGCAGGATCCTTTACAGAATGTAAAGAGCTTTAACCACCCTCATATAATTAAGGAAAAGGCAGGAGAGAAGGACGCTATTGACCCATTCTGTCTGCACCAGCTCCGAAAAGAGTTATCCAGTAAGCTCAATTCTCCAACCCTATCTCTGTAGCCCTCTAAATTCATCACTCTTCCGTTCCAGCATCTTACCAACCTTCAACACAATGAGTTTATCCAGGACTTCAGCTTTACGAATTCTAAACTTCCTGAAACTCCTCGCTTTCGCAGTCACCCTGTTCTCTAGTGTTTCCAAAAAGATTTTCTATTGCTTCTGCTGTTTGGACAGAACAAATCTATTCACCTCACCGGACAGAGATGGCCTCTGTCACCTCGTGGATATGCGAGAGGATGGGGCTCAGGCATAATGGATATGTCCCCATTCCTGCCTGTAAAGTTCCAGGATCAAAATGGTTGATAGATATTTTAGTGCAGCCCTCTCCCTGATGTGAGAATGCACAGCTCTGTGACCTCCTCATTGTTCAAATAAACTGGCTTCGCTCTTTACACCTGGAAAAGGTATGCCATTGGAAATAGTTGTGGAAACCATAGAAAGATTAGTGCAGTGCCCTGCTCCTCCCTACGCAGTCTCCTCAGACCCAGATACACTGTAAAATATATCCCCATAACTTGCACAGAGTAGGCACACCAGGCCCTCTTGTCTCCCGGAATGAATGCAGCAGCTGACAACACAAATCCAAGAAAACCATCCAGAGAACCTACACTGACGTTCCAATGTCTGGACCAAGTCAATACGTACATATATGGCACACCAACTCAGTGTTGAAGATGCCTACCTCTCCTCTGTTTCTATTCCTTGCTGATAAACTGTTGCATTTCAGTGCAGTCCCTGAAATATGAATAGTTCTGCTCTCCATAGAAATAGTTGTCAAAGTAACTGCACAATTTTCTGGACCTCAGTCACGATAACAGCAACACCGCTATTGATGCTGGAGATGCTAGGGAAGGTGATGGTCCAACAGCATTTTCTCTAGACTATAAATTCTGAGATCTCCACAAATATTTCCCAATGGTACACCTTTCCCAGATGATGACCCAAACCCAGACTTCAATCCCGCCTCAGCAGATGGTGAAATTTGAATTCAATAAAATATTTAGAATTAACTATCTAATGAAATATTGATGGTTGTCAGAACTATGAACATCTGGCACACTGGTGTCCGTCAGGGAAGGGAATTTGCTATGTTCACTGGTCTGGCATACATGTGATTCCAGACGTCAGCAATGGTAGACTCTCAAATGCTTTTTGCAATGGCAAAGTCTGATATTCAGTTGTATACTACAAGGTCTCAAAGAAATGAAACCCGACAGACCTGAGCACGGCCAGTCTACAGCACGTCGAAGTGCAGTGTTTCAGAGATACAGTTCTCCAGCACTTTCTGAAATCAGCTCGGAAAGAGAAATAAATGTTGGCCCAGCCAACAACTCCCATGTCCCATTAATTAAGAAAAGATTACCACACCCAGCATGGAGAGATAGAGGGGACAGAACTCCCTTGAAACAGGGACTTGGATATATATATATAAAGGTGAAAAATAAATGAAAATTATCTCTCAATTTATTTCTATATCAGCTGATTATCCACAGTCCCTTTGTTTTTGTCTTCTGTCTCTATTTCTCCATGTATCCAATTCAATCCACCAACACATATTACACTATTTCCAAGCTGCTTTCATGACTGATGCATGGCGAGTGGACTCAAAATGCTAACTCTGTTTTTCTCTCAACAGAGACTGCCAAACTTACTCCATTTCCCCAGCACTCTGTTTCCTTTTGGTTCAGAACCCCAGCATCTTTCTTTGTTTGATTTAACCATTGTATGGGACATTGGCCCATCAAGTCCACACTGACCCTTTGCAGAGCACTGCACCCAGACCCACCTCATACCCCATTCTTCCATTTCCCATGGCTTACCCGACTTAACCTGTCCCTGCGTCTCCCACAGCTCACACACCGAGCTGCACATGATGGGTAATTTAGCATGCTCTATCTACTGAACCTGTGTGCACTGTGGGAGGAAACTGAACCTAACAAAAGTGCATAAGAGCATGAGAGGTATGAGCAGAGTGAACAGACAGCAGCTGTTCCGTTGAGTCAAAGGGTCAAAAATAAGGAGGATCACGTTTAAAATGAAAGACAAGACATGAAGAGAGGGCTTGTGGAATTTGTTTTGAACCAAGGCGATGGTTTGTGTCTGGAATGCATTGCATGAGAGGGCGGATAAGAAAGGAAACTTCACAAACTTTATAAAGCACTTGTATGGGCATTGGATGGTGCACACTCGATGGGCCTTGTCTTTAATACAAGATTTCATGTGGTGGCAGCCATGAAAGCTCTGATATATCCTGAAGCAGCAACCTAAAGAGACTTGTTGGTTTGTTCCATCGAACTGTGCTCAGTAAGTGGTGAGATTACAAACCAGCATCATCCCATGGAGTATCAGCACTTACTCAACCTAGGACAGCCCATGCAACTCTTAAAACATCCATGTTAATTCAGATGCTCGGTACAAGAATCGTCCAACGACAGCATCAGCATTATTTCAGCTGTTTGACACCATTATTTTAAGGACAGCAATAACATAGAAACAGACTTTGCTTCATTATTATATAGACTTCTCGTGTAAGGTTGTTATTTCTCTGAAGAATAATACATTTCTTCTCATATATTCGCATTGACAAAGAGTTCGTTTTCGAGCTTGTGTAACACTCCATCCATCAGCAGTAATATTTCGTCCCAGTTAAACCGGCACATAAGATGCACAGCTGGCACTCCCTCTCAACAGCCACTTGAATGGATCAACACCAACTGGACTGGAACGTCTCAATGGCAATTAATGCTGGTCTAGCTCCATTAAAATCCCAAATGTACGAAAAACACAATTCGATTTTCTAATAATTATTAAACAATGAGGACATCTTATTGATCCAATGAGTTTGTCGCTGTCGTTGAAGTTGTGTGATCTATTTCCATGAAACCATTTCGTGCATAAATTGAAAGAATAAATGTTCAGGTCACAGATGCACAGTAACTCGGCATTTAAACGCAAAATGCCAGGGAATAGTAGGTTGTAGATCTTCAGGTAACTGGGAAAATGCAGTTTGGTTGTTTCTGGCTGATGTAGTTGCATCGGGCTGAAGGGCCAGTTTGTATGCTGTATGACTGTCACTTTAATTATTGGAAACAGAGAATGTGGTCCCATTATTTCCATAGCTTGTGAGCATCAAATAGTGAGGAAAACAATCTCCATGGACACACAGGATTTGAAGCTATATCATTCTCCCTTCACTATCAAATTGTTCAGAACCCCGTTTCTCTCTTTGTAACATACCTGTTAGTGTTCCTGCACCACAAGAACCCCTGGGGTGAATCATCATATTCTGAATCGAAATTAAACACAGGCAACAGAATGCTGGCCTTGGTAATGAAACGCACCTCACAAGAACAACTGAAAGGAATCTGCATTGTTAAAGTTATCCATTCGACCCAATCTGATTTCTAAAGCAGTTTCAAGCGAGGCTTTCCCTTTGTCCTATACTTCTGACCTCTCTACAACATCATGAATCTTTCCTGAGCGGTTTGGAGTGCCATTTAAAAGACATGTATGGAAAGCTGTGCCCAATAATCTGAAAGGAAAATTCTTCATGTTCATGGGAAACGTGTCATTTTTTTCAGTATCTAAAGACAACAGAAGTGTTGAAACTAGCATCAGGAGTACGGAATCAAAACAGCTCCGTTATGCAATAAGGTCGTGGATGATCTGATTGTGACCTCAATCACACATCACTCCTTTGCTCTTACAATGTTAGTGCATCATTCTTAGTCAATAATCTGCCTGCCTCTGCCTGAGGAATATTCAATGTCTTATTCTCCAACGCTATCTGGGAAGAGAATTCCACAAAGACACAACACAATGAGATGATTACACCAAATCATCAACTTCTTAAGATAGACGTTCTTCAGTTTTATAATCCAACTCACTCATGGTAATCTCTCACACAAGTTGAAACATTGCTTCAGAATTCAACTTGAAAGACTACTTGGAATATTCTGGGATTAAACAAGATCACATATTGTTCGCCGAAACCCCAGCAGATCCAGGGCCAGTCAATTCATGATTTCCTCCAGAAATATACACTCCTTCCAGGAGTCAGCTGAGTGAATCTGTATGGATTGCATTTCATATCATTGTGGCCATCGCTCTCTCGATGCGCTAACACCATTACCTTGTAGATCTGTAGAAAATCACCCCTACTTTTAAATGTATTCTGCCTCAGAAAGTTTCAACATTTATCTTAGCTCCCTAAAAGTTTGATGTACACGTAAAGTTTTTATTTTTTAATCCAGGTGCCTGCTTCCTCTGTGCCTAAAGCCAGTCTCTCTACTGAAATAATACATTACGTTTCCATTCAACCCGCCAATATCTTTGAGCAGACACATTTTTCCTACTATGTTCCATATACCAACATTTGCCTGTTCACTTGGCCCAACCTATATCTCTTCATGGACTGATGTCCTCTTCATATCTTCCTTCTCCAACAGTTTCAACAATTTGTATTCTTCCCTAATACGGACAGAATATTTGGCCAAAAAAATACACTGTGGCGACATTTCGAAGTAATTTAAAATGAAATATTTTTACTCCATGTATAAACTATAAATTTAGAACAAAGATAAAGTGTGCTGCAGTCCTATCACTCAGTTCCCATTACTCAATGTAGGGTCAGATGGTGTGGAATGTGTGTGGGTAGAATTGAGGAACTACAAATGTGTAAAACCTTTGAATCATAGTCAGGAGCTGGAGCGCATGAAAGAACAGGAGATAGAAAATATATGTAGAAAAGGCCAAGTTACAATGGGTAGGGGGATTTCAATATGCAGGTGGATTGGGAAAATCAGACTGGAAGTGTTTGCAAGGAAAGGAATTTGTGGAATGTCTACACGATGGCTTTTTGGAGCAGCTTATGGTGCAGGCAACAAGAGAACGGCAATCCTGGATTTAGTGTTGTGCAGTGATTCAGACGTGAGAAGGAAGCTAAAGGTGAAGGAACCCTTCGGAGGCAGTGATCGTAATATGATTGAACCTCAACTTCAATTTGAGAGGGAGAAAGTAGAACCGGAGTTAATATTACAGCTGAATAAAGGCACCTACAAAGACGTGAGGGAGGAGCTGGGGAGAATTGACTGGGAGACGAGCCGAGCAGGAAGGACAGTGAAAGAGTAATGGCGGGAGATTCTCGGAGCAATTTAGGAGTCACAGCAGAGATTTATCCCTAGGTAAAGGATGCATTGTACAGGGAGGATGAGGCATCCATGGATGACTGGGACAGTCATGGCGAGCGTAAAAGGAAAATAGAATGCAGATAACATGGCAAATGGCATTGCAAAACTAGAAGATTGGGAAGATTACAAAGAGGAACAGAGGGCAACAAAATAAGAAATAACAAGGGGGAAGATTAAATATGAAGTTAAGCTATCCAGTGATGGAAAGGATGACTACAAGAGTCTCTTTAGATATATTAAGGGCAAAAACGGGAAGCAGAAGTGGATATTGGGGCATTGGAAAATGACGCTGGAGTGATAGTAGCGTGGTACAAATAATAGATGAGAAACTGAATAATTACTTCACGTCAGGTTACGCGATGGAAGACATGAATAATATCCAAAACGTTCAAGAAAGTGAGGAGGCAGAGCTGATTCGGAGAAGTTGCTCGAAAAACTAAATGGATAAATAAGCTGGGTGGAGACATTAATGGTGATATTCCAGAAATCATTGGAATCAGGGAGGGTCCCAGAAGACGAGAAAATTACAAACGTGACACGCTGTTTGTTTTTAATAAAAAGAAGATTTTCGTTTTTTTTTACAAAATTTCAAAAATAGTACAAACTAGTGTATTCTGTTTTACAATATAATAACAACCCCAATATAGAATTTAAAAACAAACTACTAATCTATTCTCCAAACTAGCAAACCATAAAATAGGATATCCTACATTACTAAAACAAAACAAAAGGAGAAAAGAAAATAAATAAGTAAATAAATAACTCGATACATATGTTTTCACATATATATTAAGTCATAACAGAACCCGTATTGATACAGGATTCCTCCTCCCAGGAGCCCCCGGAGCAGCCAGAACTATCCCCACGGTTAAGCAAAGGCCCTGAACAATGTGGCTGATATATCTGTGTCAATGTAGTTTAAAAAGGTCTGCCATGTTCTATAAAATAATTCCGCCTTTTGGTTCACCATATACATAAGGAAATCAAGGGGGATATATTCCATGACTGTCCTGTGCCAATTCGAAAGCCCTGGGGAACCTTTGGATATCCAATTCACTAAAACGTTTCAAAAGTAAAGGATAATGAATAATTTCCTCCCGTATACATCCAAAGGGAAATTTGGGGAGCCCAAAAGTAGAGGCACTGGGTCCCACCCAATCTCAGTACCCAAAATCTTTTCCAAGGCATTCGCTACTCTGTCCCAACACATGCAGATCTTACGGCATGTCCTCAGACAACGTGTGAGAGTACTAACTTCTGTTTTGCATTTGGGACACATTGGAGATGCTCCTGCCTTGAACTTTGCAAGTCCCTCAGGTGCCATCTGAGCCCAATGAAGTATCTTGAATTGGATAGCCTGAGTTCTGTTACAGATAGACATCTTCCTGACGTTTTTTCCAGACGTCCTCCCACATCTCTAAGGAGATTTCCATCCCCTATTCTTGACTCTAGGTTTTATGTAACCGTTCCATGTCCTTTGATACCTTATTAAATAGTTTATAGTAGAGAGTACTGACCACGGGCGGACCCATCGGCCGACGCACTCTCCTTTCCCTATCCGGTTTATAAGGATTAATTATCAACATGGTCTTATTTTGTATAAAGTCTCCTATTTAAAAATATTGAAAAACATCTTTGAAATGCAGCCCAAACTTCTGACGCAGCTGTTTGAAGGACATCATGACCTCCCCATCGAACAGGAGATACCTCTCGACTCCCAGGTTCTGAATACAGCATCACTCAGCCCTGGCTGGAATCCCAATATTCCCACTATAGGGGTATAGGGGGAGGACTTTCGTAGGTTACCCTCATCCTGTCGCATTATTGTCCAGGCTTTGATTGTATTTAATACTATAGGATTTTTACAATGATACGTAATAACTCTCACCTTGTCCATAAATAGTAGATTGATGAGGGGATATTTTGCTTGGGACGCCCCAATATCGAACCAGATTGATTGTGGATCACAAGAGACCCAATAAGCTACGTAGATAATAGAGAGCTCAATTGGTACCTCCTCAAATCCAGAAAATCCAGTCCACCCCTTACGTGTGGAAGCTGCAGCTTTTCTAATTTAATAAGGGGCCGTCTATGACTCCAAATAAATGAGCCGAGCCAATCATAAAGCTTATGCAGCGCTTGTCTCGACAGCATCAAGGGGAACATTCTCATAGTGTATAAAAAGCCAGGTAGGATGTTCATGTTGAACAAAGCTATTCTACCTAGGCAGGATATTGGGAGATCTTCCCAGCGTTGAAGGTCCTATCATAATTTCTCCAATAAATGTGTATAATTGTCTTCATATAGTTGACCAAAAGCCGGAGTATTAAAAATACCTAAGTAAAGAAAATCTCCCAGTGACCACCGAAAGGCAAAACGGGACTCATCCGGAAAATTGGATATACTGGCAAGGCCTTGCAGCGGCATAGCCTCTGATTTCACAAATTGATTTTATAACCTGAGAACATGTTAAAAAATTTAACCACTTGAATTAGCGGGGCACAGATGTCAATGGATTATTTAACAAAAGGAGGACATCAAATGCATAGAGAGTAATTTTGTGCTTACCCAATCCAACCTCCGGAGCCATTATATTAATGTCAGCTCGTACAGTTTCCACCAACAGCTCAATTACTAGCATAAATAATAATGGTGAGAGAGGGCATTCCTGACGACAATCTCTGCCAACATGAAAGCTATCTGAACTTAAACTGTTGGTGATCACCGCTGCTTTGGGATCATTATATAATACTGTAACCCATTTAGTAAAGACCTCTCCAACACCATACCGTTCGAGCATATAAACGAGATTTGGCCATTCTACCCGATTGAATGCCTTCTCTGCCTCGAGGGAGACAACTAATCCTGGCATCACTCCCTGCTGGCAGGCTTGTGCCATATTTAAGACCGTTCTAGTGTTATTAGTTGATCTGCGACCCTTTATAAATCCCATCTAGCCTTCTTTAATAATGAATGGCAAAACCCTCTCCAGTCTTCATGACAACACTTTTGAGAGAATTTTAAAATCCACATTCAGCAAGGATATAGGTTTATTTGAAGAGCAATCATTTGGAGCCTTTTCCTTGTTGAGAATGAGACAAATATTTGCTTCTCTCAGAAAGGCGAGAGGCAGTCCAGACTATGTGAGTAATTATGCATATTTTGTGGGCGGCACGGTGACGCAGTGGTTAGCACTGCTGCCTCACAGCGCCGGAGACCCCGGTTCAATTCCCGCCTCAGGCAACTGACTGTGTGGAGTTTGCACGTTCTCCCCATGTCTGCGTGGGCTTCCTCCCGGTGCTCCGGTTTCCTCCCACAGTCCAAAGATGTGCAGGTCAGGTGAATTGGCCATGCTAAATTGCCCGTAATGTTAGGTAAGGGGTCGATGTAGATGTAGGGGTATGGGTGGGTACGCTTCGGCGGGGCGGTGTGGACTTGTTGGGCCGAAGGGCCTGTTTCCACACTGTAAGTAATCTAATCTAATCTTATAAGTGGCCCGACTAATTCCCCAATCAATTCGTGATGAAACTCAGCCTGGAATCCATCTGGTCCGGGCGCTTTGCCACACCGCCTCCTGTATTTCCTGGGTTGCTCGGGGGGCATTGAAGAACAACACCTGCTTCCATGTTCGGGCCGGGAGGACAAGGCTTTTTTTTTAAATAAAGACTTTATCTTCCTTGTTCTATCCTCACAGCCCTGTGGCCTATAAAATTCTAAATAGAACCTTCTAAAGATCTTTTTTACGATCACAGGTCAAGGTACCATCACTCTTTCTAAAGACATAAAGGCTTGGGCAACCTTTTTCTTTCTGGCAAGGTATGCTAGATACCTGCCAGGCTTGTCACTGTATTCAAATAATCTCTGCTTTGCAAGTATTATCTCCCTCTTTGCTGTTTGATTAAGGTATTCAAGGTTACCCTAAGTGCTGTGACCCGCTGTAGTTTAGTAATGGAGGGTCTATCCACATACGCTGTCTTTGCCGTCTTCCGGCTAGCCTCAAGCAGACACTGTTGTTCTCCCTTTTGTCTTTTCCGGTGCAAAGAATATGAGATGATCAAGCCTCATGCGTGTGCCTTAGCAGTCTCCCACATCACCGACGGGTTACTGGCCGTGCCTGAGTTGATATCCCAGAAGGTTTTTAATTCTTCAAGAAATACTTTATATACTTACTATCCTTCAATAGGAAAAGGTCCATACTCCAATGTCGGGAAGCTATCTCATCATCATTAGTCTTAACCTCCATTTATGCTGTGGCATGGTCGGAAATATATATATTACCTACTTCACAAAACAATATTGAGTTCAAAAATGTTGAGGGGACAGAAGCATATCGATTCAGGTATGGCACTTGTGTGGGTTAGAATAAAAAGTAAAGCCTCTAGCCCCCGGGTGAAGACACCTCCACACATCTACCAGCCCCAAATCCACATTCAGATCCACCAACTGCCTAAATCTCAAAGATATACCCGCAGAGCTCTTAGGTATTCTGGCCACTCCTGGGTCGATGATACAATTATAATTCCCCGCTATAATTGTGTGGTGCACCCCGAGAGCCATTAACTTGGAGAAGGCTTCCATTACAAATTTAAAAGTGTGCACCGGGGGGCAATAATAAAGATTCAAAATCCCAGATTCCTTTCCATGTATTAGTGTATAACTTAATATATACCATCGAGAGTCATCTTTTATCTGGATTACCATTTGGAAGGGAAGATTCTTCCGAATAAGAATGGCTACTCTCCTACTTTTTGAGCTGAAAGATGAAAAGAACACCTGGCCAAAACCACCCTATTGCAGCTGCGAATGCTCCTTATCAAGTAGATGTGTCTCCTATAACAGGGTTACATCCGCCCTTTCTTTTTTAAGACTTGATAATATCTTGTTCCTTTGATTGATGAGTGGCTCCCCTTGACATTCCAGGTGCACCACTGAAACAAATGACTAGCCACGATCGTCCAAGCAAGCCCGAGACCCCCCAGGAGGGAGATCCCCACCCAAAGACATTGAATAAAATCAAAAATGATTCACACATAAAACACTCTTTAAAACAGCTAAATCACAAAAACTAAGAACTACTCCTAAAAACAAATAACATAAAACATACTTAAACGGAGACATTCCCCCTTGTTCACAGGAGGCACTACTACCTTCCAATAATCCCGCCATAACATCTCCCTTCCAGAGACATGCCCTCGGACAAGGCATTACAAATTAGAGCAAATACATTCCAATGTCTTATAAGACAGAAGTTACAGATGGGTGATCCTCCCACTCCCCCCCCCCCCCCCCGACACCATCACCTGGATACACATCGCAAAACAACACAAGATGAAAATACATAAAATTACAAAATTACAATCCCAGCAAGTAATAAGCAAACAATTTTTAAAAAACCCAGAAACATTCCCAACCCGCACGAGCTATAGATAAGAGTTCATAGAAAGGATAAGGAATGATCCACACACTACCCCCACCCCCACCCACCAAGGAAAGATGGAGAAGAGAAAGAGGAAGAAAGGAGGATGAAAAAAAAACAAAAGGAGGGCAAAATAAAGTCATTATCCATACAGTTCAAGTCCCACAGTCCACTTGAGAGCATCCAGGAATTAGTTTCCTTCTTCTGGTGATCCGAAGTTATGCACAGATCCTCCATGACTGCAGCACAGCGTTGCCGGATATTGCACAGAATATTGAATATTTTAATCCCTCAGACGCTTCTTCGCCTCATCAAATGTCTTCCTCTTGCGGTCCACAGACGGGGAAATGTCCTGGAACTGCATTATCCTGGAGCTCTTGTATATCATGGCATGAGAATCCTTCCCCGAGACTATGGAGGCCTCTAGCAGCATCTATTTTTCCCTGTAATGCTGTAGTTCAACTAGGACTGGGCGGGGTCGCTGGTCTGACCCCTTCCGGCGCACAGCAACCCGGTGGGCCAATTCAGCCCACACCTAGCCCAGCTCTGACTCTAGTTACAGCAGCTGTGGGTGCTATTGCTCCAGAAAATCAACACGTTTGCCTTCCTCCTCCCGTTCGGGAAGGCCAAGCAACCGAATGTGTTTCCGACGACCTGGATTTCCGATGTCATCGACATGTTCCTCTAAGTTCGGGACTCGATTTTCCAGAACCCAGACCTGACCCATGGATGACTCAGCAGTGGTCTTGGAGGCCATGGCCTGTTACTCCGCTCTCCCCGACACGCTGCCCGAGTTTCTCGATCTCTTAGTCATGTTTTTGCAGTATGACCGAGACTGACTCCCACCTGGACTGGGTCTCTTCAATGGACGTATCAATCTTCTCTCCGAGTTTAACTAGCTCCGAGATCAGGCTCGTCCCTGCAGGTGAGTCCCCCGGGGCAGCCGCAGACGTCGGTCTTGCTGCGGGGTTGGAGGAGGGGTCCCTCTCCGTTGTGAACTGCGAGAACCTTTGCCTTTGGTCATTTTAAAAAGCATCAAATTCTAAAGTTTGATTTAGAATGGCCAAGGCTGCTGGGCAAAAACTGGTTTAAACAATTTAACAGGTGAGGTGAGGGTGGGTACCCCACTTTGCCCGAGTCTTGGGCAGAGCTCTGCAGACTCATACCTCCTGGGTCACCGCCATTTTGCCTCTCCCTGACACACTGTTTAAAAAAAGGAATAAGGCAAAAGACAGAAAACTACAAACTGATCGGCCTAACCTGGAATCCATTGTGAAGGATGAGATTTCTGAATAATTGCCAGTGCATGGTAAAGTAGGGCAAAGTCAGGATGGTTTTGTCAAAGGAGATGATGCAAATGAATCTGTTAGAATTCTTTGACGATGTAACAAACAGGTTAGACCAAGGAGAGCTCATGAATACTATCTATTTGGACTACAAGAAGGACAATGTGCTTCATAGGAGGTTGCTGTGTGTCAGGAGGCCCATGGTGTCAGAGACAAGGTACGAGCGTGTACAGAAGCTCAGCTGTCTGGCAGAAAGTAGAGAGTGGGAATATAAGGGTCCTTCTCTGGATAGCAGACGATGGCAACTGGTGTTCCGCAAGGAAACCACAACTTTTTACTTTGAACATTAAGGATCTAGATGAAGGAACTGAGGGCATTCCGGCGAGGGGTTTAGATTTAGCAAAGGTAGGTAGAGGGACAGGTATCATTGAGGAGGTAGAAGGATTTAGATAGGGTAGGAGAATGGGCAACGAAGTGGTAGATGGAGTTCAACCTGAGAAAGTGCGCGGTGATGCACTTTATAGGATAGAACAGAGGCATGGACTATTTTATAACTGGGGAGAAAATTCAGAAATCTGAAGTACAAATAGATTTTCTAGATCCAGTCCGGGATTGTCTCAAGGTAAATGTGCAAGTTTAGTCAGTATTTAGGAAGCTGTTATATCTGCCACACAGTGTGTTGGAAATCTTACATTCAGAAAAAGAACTGACTCAACTCTTATAAACAATAATATTTGTTTATTGAACACATTTAATATTAGAACAATAAAATGCATTATAATGTAACGAAAAACACTACAAACTAACGTAACTTTGGATGATCCCATCCCACCCCATGAGAAGTTGACCGGATTCCATGTGGTGAAGACTTTTTGTTCTTCTGATCGTCTCTTGGAGGGGTCTTCTCTTCAAGTGGTTATTATCGAGGGGTTTTGCAGCAATTCATATCCTTCCAAGTCTTCATGCCTTTTTTGGAGGGTATGGAGGATCTGACAATGGAATGATCAGGTTCATTTACCCTGATCAATCAGACTCAACCTGGGTTTGTCACATTGATGGCACAAGGACGGCATTCCATTGTCCCATTCAGGGCCAACTTCATGCAGGTGTTACAGGGTCTGTAGCTGTCAAGTTTGTTGGCATTTGTAGGGAGATGCAGCCTGTCTGGATTCTGTAATATGTGCATTACCACAGAGACTTTTGTCAAGGCTGAGTTCTACTTCCCAGCATGCTTTAATCATTGTTCATTTTTGTAACTCCATGGTAAATTCATTATTGTCAATCGTAAGATTATTCTTTCAGGTGGTCCATCTGTTCTGAAAGGCAAATACAGTGATGGCATTTATTTTCAGAGGGCTTGAATATTAAAGCAGCATGGAGTATTGTCTGCCGTTTTGGGCCCCATAACTCAGGAAGGATGTACTGCCCCGGACAGTGTTCAGAGGAGCTTCATAAGAATGGTCTTAGGAATGAAAAACTTAACATATGAGGTCTCTGTGTCTATACTCGCTGGAGTTGAGAAGGATGAAGGTGGATCTCATTGAAACTTACAGAATACTGGTCGCCTGGTCAGAGTAGATGTTGGGAAGATGCTTCCACTGTTAGGAGAGAAGGGACCCAAGGACATAGCCTGAGAGTCAAGAGAAGATCTATTAAAACTGAGATAAGGAGAAATACCTTCAGCCTGACAGTGGTAGAATGGCAGATTCATTCACTAAAGGACATCAGTGAACCAGGTGAGTTTTTCTTGACAAACGATTCATAACCACCATCAGTCTCTTAATTCCAGATTTGAAGTAAAGCTCCGTGACTTGCTGTGGCAGCATTTGAAGCCAGGTCACTCGAACATTATCTGGGTTTATCACATACGAATTCAGTGATAACACCACGAGGCCACTAATTTGCCCAATCCTCCACAGTGTGACTAACATGCGCAGTATGACATGTCCTGTGATTTGCCTTCATGTTAACTTTGACTTCCTTATCAAGATATGGATGATTTTTCCCCATTATGCAATTCCTCTTCGGTCTTTAGTATCTCCCGAGTTAGTTGCGAAATTTCTTCATCTGTCCTGCCTTTGACTGTTCTTTGCTCCCCCAGTCCACCCAGCCAAATACTTCCTTAGCCTAGTATAATTATCATCGCCTAACACTAAAATTCTCATATATGACTCAGTCTTCACTCTTTCAATATGAATGTGAAACTCCAGCAAGTTGTGGTTCCTCTTTCCAAGACAAAGCTCATCCACCAATCCTTCCTTGTAACATAATATCAAATCTAAATTAGCCCATTCTCTGTTTGGTTCCATGACGTCCTGCTCTTAGAAATAATCTCTCATACACTCTATGAATCTTTATTCGAGGCTATCACTGTTAAGTTGATTAATTGAGTCAATTTGCATGTTCAAACCACCCATAGTTACTGTTGTGCCCTTGTTACAAACCTTCACTCTTTTCAACCTCAGAAGTACTTTGGGCAGAGAGGCTGAAAATTAGCCTTCCCAAGAAGTTTCTTCCCATGTTTTCTATTTGCACTGAGACGGATTTCAAACAAGTTTTGACACAAAACTGGTTGAAAAGGTCTGAGTTCCCACTTGCACAAACAAATGTTTATTTTCTTTACACTAATCACATTTCACATTAAATATTGAGGAATTAACAGAGCTAAAAGTGGTCATGAGTTATCTTTAGCAAACAGGATTGAGGAAAATCCCAAAGCGTTTGTTTTCATATATAAGGAGCAAAAGTGTAACGAGAGAAATGTTTGGCCAACACAAGGACAAAGGAAGAAAGTTGTGCGTTGTGTCAGGGAAAATGGGTGAGATTCTTAACGAGTACTTTGCATCTGTATTCACCAAGGAGAGGGACATGACGGATGTTGATGTTAGGGATAGATCCTTGAGTATTCTGGGTCAAGTCGACATAAAGAAGGGAGGAGGTTTTGGATATTCTAAGAGGTATTAATGTAGACAAGCCCCCGGATCTGGATGGGATCTACCACACGTTACGAAGGGAATTGAGAGAAGAAATAAGTGGGGCTTTAACTTATGTCTTTGCAGGATCCTTGAACATTGGTGAGGTCCTGGAAGACTGGAGAATTGCTAATGACGCCCCTTTGTTTAAGAAGGGGAGCGGGGATAATCCAGGTAATTATAGACCGGCGAGCCTAACATCAGTGGTAGGGAAACTGCTGGAGAAGCTACTGAGGGACTTGAGTAAGGTGTTTTATTCGGTTCCCCATAGTAGGCTGATGGAGTAGGTGAAGTCGCATGGCCCTCAGGGTGTTCTATCTAGATGGAAAGAGAACTGGCTGGGCAACATGAGACAGCGAGTAGTAATAGAAGAGGATTTCTCAAAATAGTGCTGGGACCACTGTTGTTTGTGATATATATTAATGATTTGGAAGAAGGTATCGTTTGCCTGATTAGCAAGTTTGTAGATGATAAAAAATGTGTTGTTGGAAAAGCGAAGCAGGTCAGGCAGCATCAAAGGAGCAGGAGAATCTTCGTTTCGGGCATAAGCGTCGATTCTCCCACTCCTTTGATGCTGCCTGACCTGCTGCGCTTTTCCAGCAACACATTTTTAAGCTCTGACCACCAGCATCTGCATTCCTTACTTTCTCCCAGTTTGCAGATGATACCAAGATTGTTGGAGTAGCAGATAATGAAGAGGACTGCCAGAGAATGCAGCAGAATACAGATAGATTGGAGAAATTGGGCACAGATATGGCAGATGGAGTTCAATCTGTGCAAATGCATGGCGATGCATTTTGGAGGATCCAATTCTGCAGCGAACTGTGCATTAAATGGAAAGGTCCTGGGGAAAATTGACGTACAGAGAGATCAGGGTGTTCTGTTCATTGTTTGCTGAATCTGGCAATGCAGGTCAGTGAAGTGGTCAATAAGGCATACGGCCTGCTTTCCTTGATTGGATCAGTTGTTGAGTACAAGCGCTGGCAAGTCATCTTACTGTTGCTTATGACTTTGGTTTGGCCACATTTTGAATACTGCATATAGTTCTGGTCACTTCATTACCAAAAGGATGTGGATGATTGAATAGAGTGCAGAATAGGTTCATCAGGGTGTTGCCTGGGATGGAGGGTGCTGGTTATGGAAAGAGTTTGGGTAGATTAGTATTATTTTAATTATAAGGACGAAGGCTGAGGGGGGACCTAATTGAAGTCTACAAAATCAAGAGAGAGATAGACAGAGTAGATACCAAGAAGCCTTAATACAAATTGTGAAATTATGACCCCTAGTAATTGAGTTCCAAAGTGAGAGGGAAAGGTTTAGGGCCTGAGGGATATATGTGGGAAGCTCGGAGGTGGTAGGGGCAGGAACGATAGTGTCATCTAAGATGTATCTGCCAGACACATGAATGGGCGGGGAGCAGAGGGATACAGGCCCTCAGAAAATAGGTGGCAGGTTTAGAAAATAGGAGGATCTGGATCAGTGCAGGCTTGGAGGGCCGAAGGGTCTGTTTTGGAATGCTCTTTGTTCTTTATCATTCATTCTAAAAATAGCAAGTTTTCAACTTACTGTATGCTACAATTTAATAATATAAACCATTTATTAATTTGGCAGTGCATGTCAAATTATTGTCATTGCTCAATTTCAGACACAGAGTCATACAGATGTACAGCATGGAAACAGACCCTTCTGTCCAACTCGTCCATGCTGACCATATATCCCAACCCAATCTCGTCCCACCTGCCAGCACTCAGCCCATATCCCTCTAAACACTTTCTATTCATATACCCATCCAGACGCCATCTCAATGTTGCAATTGTACCAGCCTTCATCACTTCCTCTGGCAGTTAATTCCATACACGTACCACCCTGTGTGTGAAAATGTTGCGCCTTACGTCACTTTTACAATTTTCCATCCTAATCTAAACCTATGGCCTCTAGTTCTGGACTCGCCCACACCAAGGAAAATAGCTTGCCTATTTCCCCATTCATGCCCCTCATGGTTTTATAGACCTCTATATGGTCACGCCTCAGCCTCCAACGTTCCAGGGAAAACAGCCACAGTCTATTCAACCTCCACCTATAGCTCAAACCCTCCAACCTTGGCAACATTCTTGTAAATATTTTCAGAACCGTTTCAAGTGTCACAACATCCTACCGATAGGATGGAGACCAGAATTGCACATAATATTCAAAAGTGGCCTAACTAACCTCCTGTACAACCGCAATACGACCTTGCAACCACTGTACTCAATGCTCTGACCAATTAAGAAAAACATACCAAATGTCTTCTTCACTGTCTTATCTATCTGTGACTCTACTTTCAAGATACAATGAACCTGCACTCCAAGTTCTCTTTGTTCAGCAACACTCCCTTGGACCTCACCATTAAGAGTATAACTCATGCTAAGACTGGCTTTCCCAAAATGCAGCATCTTGCATTTACATATATTAAACTCCATCTATCACTCCTCAGCCCATTGGCCCATCTGATCAAAATCCCATCTTTATGTGAGGTAAAATTTTTCGCTGTCCACTACACCTCCAATTTGGGTGTCATCAGCAAATTTACTAACTATACCATTTATACTCACATGAAAATCGTTTATATGAATGACTAAAAGTAGTGGACCCAGCACCGATCCTTGTGACACTCCATTGGTCACATGCCAACAATCTGAAAAACAACTCTGCACCACCACCATCTGCGTTCTACCTAAAGTCAGTTCTGTATCGAAATGGCTAGTTCTCCCTGTATTCCAATAGAACTACCCTTGCAAACCTCGAATGCCTTACTGAAGTCCTTATTGATCACGTCCACTGCTCTGCCCTCATCAATCCTTTTTGTTACTTCTGTAAAAAACTGAATCAGGTTTGTGAGACATGACTTCCCACGCACAAAGCCATGTTGACTCTCCCTAATCAGTCCTTGCCTTCCCAAGTAAATGTACAACGTGTCTCTCAGGATACGCTCCAACATTTTGCCCTCCACTGACGTCAGGCTCAATGGTCTATAGTTCCCTGGCTTGTCCTTAACACCTTTCTTAAACAGTGATACCACGTTCGCCAATCTCCAGTCTTCTGACACCTCACCTGTGACTATCAATGGTACACGTATCTCAGTAAGAGGCATATCAATCACTTCCCTAGCTTTGCACAGAGTTGTAGGGTAAACTTTATGGATCAGATCCTGGGGATTTATCCACTTTTATGCGTTTCAAGACATCAGCACTTCATCCTCTGTAATAAGAACATTTTTCAAGATGTTACCATCTCGTTCTCTGTATATCTACATCTCCCATGTCTTCTCCTGAGTAAACACTGATACAAAATACTCGTTTAGTATCTACCCCATATCCTGCAGTTCCACAAAAGGCGCCTTGCTGATCTTTGAGGGCTCTATTCTCTCCCTATTTACCCTTTTGTCCTCAATGTATTTGTAAAATCCTTTCGGATTCTTCTTAACTCAATTTGCCAAAGATATCTCATGTTATCTTTTTGCCTTCCTGATTTCGCTCTTTTGTGTGCTCCTACTGCCTTTATACTCTTCTAAGGGTTCACTCGATCTATCCTGCCTGTACCTGACATATGCTTCCTTCTTTTTCTTAACTAGACCCTCAATTTCTTTAGTCATTCAGCACTCTCTATACTTACCAGCCTTTCCTTTCACCCTAACAAGAATATACTGTCTCTGGACTCTGGTTATTTCATTTCTGTACGCTTTCCATTTTCCAGCCATCCCTTTCCCCGCGAAAATCTGCCGCCATCAGCTTTTCAAAGTTCTTGCCTAAAAACGTCGAAATTGTCCTTTCTCCGAGTTAGAACTTCAACTTTAAGTTCTTGTCTGTCTTTTTCCATTGTTATTTTAAAACTAATACAATTGTTGTCAAACAGCTGGAGGTCACACATTTCAGTGAGAAATTAAATCGATTGATTATATTTAAGTGTGTAAGAATGATAATTCGATTTGATTGTTCAATCATTTGCTCACTCTGAATATGTAATCAGTCAGAGGTCAACCACTTTGCAAATAATAGAGTAACGATGATACTGGGATTCAATGTGTAATTGTGATCACCAATATAGTCAGACAACATGTTCTTTTTCGATACAAAACAAAATGTGCATTATTTACTTTTGTATCATAAAAGGTTGTTTGGTGTTTATAATTTAATTCCATCAATGTAGAAGCAACTTAATTGTTTTCAGAGATGGTACAGTTATTGTGCAGTTGAATAATTGTAGCTCATACCTTATTGTTTCCCAATTCACAAACATGGCAAACTCCTTATCATTGTTCAGGTCAGTAAACCCATCACTTTACATCATGACCGACATTAAAAGTGGATTCCAAAAGGCCTGAATTCGGGTACAGTGCTACTGGACCTCACAGCTGCCTGTGGCACTGAGTGAGACACTGGCCTGCTCCTGAATCTGTCCAGAGATTTTCCAACCTGAGTCAGGGCAGTCATTCAAATATTCCCTCACAGAGAATCATTTGGAATCCACCTTCAGCAGCAGGAAACTAGACAACAGGCTGTCACTGCTCTCAGTGTAGGTATAAATGCTGTCTAAATTAGATACCAGTGACTGACCAGGAACCAGGTCTTACAAATTTATCTTCAGTCAGTGTCTGGCCAATGGAGTAGATGTATGGACATGGAGTGTCAGAATCAAATCACACAATTACTGATGGTAATGACATCTGACATGTCCCCCAGACTCCATACATTTGTCCCGTGGACCAGACACTGGGTGAAAATGTTCACAATTGACAGTCTATTGCAGCATTTTGTGTCTCACAGTGAACCGTCTGAAACTGTATCCAATAAATGCACCTTCATATTCAACAGTATCAAAATAAAATTGTACATGTTTGTGGATGGTCAGATACTAATTCATAGGTCATCAAACAGAAGGTATCTGAAGAAACCTGGAGCAAACAGCAAGCCCGTTTTAATAACTGAACCTGGTGGATTTTGTCTGGTCTAGGTAACCACGCATATTGTGCTGGCATTCAGGTGAATGTAACAATGCACATCAAAACTGGAAGTCTTGATCTAACGTCCCACACCAGCTCCCTGACCTCACACACCACACTCCCTTACATACTTCACTCCCTCGCACACCTCACTCCCTCAAACAATTACCAATTAATGAGAATCCACAAACTGAGTGAAACTTGGAACACAGAACAATACAGCACAGTAAGAGCCCTTCAGCCCTCAATGTTTTGCTGGCCTTTTATCCTACTCTTAGATCAGACTAACCTACATAACCTTCAACGTACTAACTCCCATGTGCCTATCCAAGAGTCTTCTTAACTATCCCTAATGTATCTGACTCTACTACCACCCTTGGCGGTGCATTCCGCCCACCCACCACACTCTGAAAAAAGAACCTACCTCTGACATCTCCTCGAAACCTTCCTCCAATCACCTTAAAGTTATGCCCTATGTGATAGCCAATTCTACCCTGCGAAAAGGCTCTGGCTATCCACTCTGTCTATTCTCTCAACATCTTGTACACCTCTATTATGTCACCTGTCATCCTTCTTCGCTCCAGTGAGAAAAGCCCTAGCTCTCTCAACTTTTCTTCCTAAGACATGTCCTCCATCCAGGCAGCATCCTGGTAGATCTGGTCTGTACACTCTCTGAGGCTTCCACATGTTTCCTATAATGAGGCAACCAGAATTGAACCCAATATTCCAAGTGTGGTTGAACCACAGCTTTATTTAGCTAGGCATTAACCACGATGCTCTTAATCTCAATCCACCGTTAATGAAAGCCAACACACCATACACCTTCTGAACAACCCTGCCAACTTGGGTGGCAACTTTGTGGGATCTATGGTCATGGAGCCAAAGATCCCTCTGTCACTGCATGCTGCCAAGAATTTTGCCTTTAACTCTGTGTGGTGTATGCAAACACAACCTTACAAAATAAATCGCTTCACAATTTTAAGGTTCAACTGCATCTGCCACTTATCAGCCCAGCTCTGCATCCTGTCAATGTCCTCTTGTAACCTATACCAACCCTCCACACTATCCACACCTCCACCATTCTTCATGTCATCGGCAAACATATTAACCCACCATTCCATTTCCTCATCAAAGTCATCTATAAAAATCACAAATAGCACAGGTCCCAGAGCAGATCCCTTTGGAACACCATTGGTCACTGATGTCCAGGTTGAATACTTTCCATCTGCTACTACCCTCTGTCTTCTATGGGCCAGCGAAATCCATATTCAGACATCCAAATTTCCCTGTGCCCCATGCCTCCTTACCTTCTGAATGCGCCGACAATGGGGAACCTTATCAAACGCCTTGCTAAAATTGTTGTTCACCACATCTATTAGTCTACCTTTATTAGTGTGTTTTTTTCACATCTTCAGATAATTCAATAAGGTTTCTGAGGGGTTTCTGCTCCTCACAAAGCCATGCTGACTATCTCTGATCAAACTATGGTTTTCTAAGTAATTGTAAATCCTGCCTCTCAGAAGCGTCTCCGATACTTTGCCCACCATTGATGTAAGACTGACAGTTCTGTCATTCCCAGGGTTATCCCTATTCCCTTTCCTGAACAAGGGAATAACATTTGCCATCCTCCAATCATCTGGCACTATTCCCTTGTAAAATGTCGATGTAAAGATCAAAGGCACACAAACCACTCCCATCACTTCCTGGAGAAACCTCGGGTATACCCGATGTGACCCAGGTCATTTATCTATCCTTATGTTTGTACTTCAATCAGTCTGTACTTCTTAGCAACTTTTCTACATCCTGTCCAACCAACTGATTCACTGTTTCCATTTCAATGCTAAATAGAGTGCCGCTTGCATGAGTAAGTACGCTTCCCAATATCCTCTGAATCACAGAATGGAAAAAAGGAATACGCCAATGCCTTCCTGATGAAGGGCTTATGCCCGAAACATCAACTCTCCTGCTCCTCGGATGCTGCCTGACCTGTTGTGCTTTTCCAGTACCACACTTTTCGACTCTGATCTCTATCAACTGCAATGCTCACTTTCTCCATTACTGAGGGCTGTCCCCTCTGCACACTGAGCAGGGAATTAACCATCAGGACTCATTGTATGTGGAGCTAACAGCTCAGTTCTGGAAAGTTGCACTTGATGAATATATATATATTTTAAAAAGATATTACAGTTCAACAAATGTTCATTCAGTGCCAGAGTTACAATTTTGGTTCATGGTTTGAGCAGCCTGATAAGAAATAGTGAATGACTGAAGAACTCCGGGGCACAGAGTATTCCAGGTGTTATATTCCAGCTTACGTTAATGCTGGGAATATTATCAGACAGACTGATGTGGTAAGGGAATGAATTGATGTGTGGAGGTGTGACATTTTTGCCATCACAGAGACGTGTTTGAGGGAGGTCAGGGCCAACAACTCATTATTCTGTTATAGTGTAAAATATGGGCAGGACATGAGAGGGGGTTGAATAGAAGGTGGTGTTGTATTATTAATTAAGGAGTCAGTTACTGCAGTAAGGAGGGGCAATATCTTGGAAGTGTCTTCAAATGAGGGTTTATGGGCCGAGGTTAGGATCAAAACGATGACAGAACACACTGCTTATTTTATAGAGCCCCATAAAGTTGAAAATACAGGAGGAGATATATAACCAATTCACTGACGTGTGTAGGTAATCAAGGCTAGAGATGTTGCAGAGATAGGAAGGCAAGGCCGGAGATGTTACAGAGGTAGGAAAGCAAGGCTGGAGATGTTACAGTGAAAGTAAAACAAGCTGCAGATGTTTCAGAGATAGGAAAACATGGCTGGAGATGGCAGAGAGATTGAGTGGCCTGCGCATGCTAGAACAGGTTAGTGAGGTATTTTTAAATTCAGTCCCAGGATATAGGGAGAGGTATAGCAGCTGGAAGTTATAGAAATAGGGAGAGATGTAGGGGCTGGCAGAATTTACAGCGATAGATAGGTCTGGAGTTTCAGATAAAGATTGCGGAGATATGGAGGGTTACTGAGATACAGATGGATGCAGCGGCTGGAGGAGATGCAGGAAAGATACAAACATACCCATAGGTAGTTTAAAGATGGAATTGAGCGATGTCTTAATAGAGGAAATATTATAGAAATCTTTGGAATAGACAAGGCACTGGGAGGAACTGAAGGATTGTCCAAACACGAGAGAAATAGAGTCAGTGTAATACAGCACAGGACAGGCCCTTCGGTTAACAACGACACAAATAAAAAGCCCTGTAGACCCTGGAAACCCCTCCTTCCGAACGTCTGAGGGCAAGGGCTAGATTTGGGAGAGGTGTCCTATAGACTGTTCAATCAACAATGTGACATAACAACACCTCATTGTGTCAGATCAAACACTGAGACGGAAACCTCCTGCTGACTCCCCTCCCTCAGCCTGATGGGGTCAGATTAAACACTGACACGGAAACTTCCTTCTGACTCCCCTCCCTCAGCTGATGGATCAGTATCCCTCCACATTGAACAACACATGGAGGACGGACTGAGAGGGTGACAGAGCTGGAGAATGTATATTGGGTGGGCCATTTTAAACCCCACCAAGAGGGGATCAGCAGCAGCATCGCTGATCGAGATGGTCATGTCCAAAAGGACATAGCTGTGAGACTGAATCTGCACCGGGGCAGCGGGTAAAGTCTGAGAGGGAGAAACACACTTGACCTTACCTTCACCAACCTACTGCTGCAGACACATTGATGATGAAGTATCTGGGACTTCGATGTTGTGGCCATTACAGAGACGTGGGTAGAACAGGGACAGGAATGGCTGTTGCAGGTTCCAGGGTTTAAATGTTTTAATAGGGTCAGAGATGGGGGTAAAAGAGGGGGAGGTGTGGCATTGTTTGTCAAGGATAGTATTACAGCAGTAGAAAGGGTGATGGAGGAAGACTTGCCATCTGAGGTAGTGTGGGCAGAGGTTAGAAATAGGAAAGGTGAGGTCACCCTGTTAGGAGTTTTCTACAGGCCTCCTAATAGTCCGAGAGAAGTAGAGGAAAGTATTGCGAGGATGAATCAGGAGAAGAGTGAATGCAACATGGTGGTTGTTATGGGAGACTTTAACTTCCCAGATATTGACCGGGAAAGCGAAAGCTCGAGTTCGTTAGATGGGTCGGTGTTTGTCCAATGTGTGCAGGAGGGTTTCCTGACACAATATGTAGACAGGCTAACAAGAGGTGAGGCTATACTGGATTTGGGTCTAGTATTTATCCCAGGATCCGCTGGGAAGCTAGGGAGGAGATAGCGGAGCCATTGGCCTTGATTTTTATGTCGTCGTTGTCTTCGGGGACAGTGCCAGAAGACTGGAGGATAGCGAATGTGGTCCCCTTGTTCAAGAAGGGGAGCAGGATTAGCCCGAGTAACGATAGGCCAGTCAGTCTCACTTCTGTTGTGGGCAAAGTCTTAGAGAGAATTGTAAGGGATAGGATTTATGAACATCTGGACAGGAATAATGTGATCAAGGATAGTCAGCATGGTTTTGTGAAGGGCAGGTCGTGCCTCACAAACCTGATTGAATTCTTTGAGAAGGTGACTAAGGAAGTGGACGAGGGTAAAGCAGTAGATGTAGTGTATATGGATTTTAGCAAGGCGTTCCATAAGGTACCCCATGGCAGGCTAATGCAAAAACTACGGAGGTATGGCATTGAGGGTGCATTGGAGGTTTGGATTAGGAATTGGCTGGCTGGAAGGAGACAGAGGGTAGTAGTTGATGGTATAGGTTCATCTTGGAGCGCAGTTACTAGCGGTGTTCGACAAGGATCTGTTTTGGGACCATTGCTGTTTGTCATTTTTATAAATGACCTGGAGGAGGGGCTTAAAGGCTGGGTGAGCAAGTTTGCGGATGATACGAAAGTCAGTGGAGTTGTGGACAGCGAAGAAGGATGTGGCAGGTTACAGCGCGATAGAGATAAGTTGCAGTGCTGGGCAGTAAGGTGGCAAATGGAATTCAATGTAGCTAAGTGTGAAGTCATTCACTTTGGTAGGAGTAACAAGAAGATGGATTACCGGGCTAATGGTAGACTACTTGGTAGTGTGGATGAGCAGAGGGATCTTGGTGTCCATGTACACAGATCTTTGAAAGTTGCCACTCAGGTAAAAAGTGCTGTGAAGAAGGCATATGGTGTACTGGGCTTTATTGGTAGAAGAATTGAGTTCCGGAGTCCTGAGGTCATGTTGCAATTGTATAAGACTCTGGTGCGGCCTCATCTGGAGTATTGTGTGCAGTTTTGGTCGCCATACTACAGGAAGGATGTGGAGGCATTGGAACGAGTGCAGAGGAGGTTCCCCAGGATGTTGCCTGATATGGTAGGAAGATCGTATGAGGAAAGGCTGAGGCACTTGGGACTTTTCTCATTTGAGAAAAGAAGGTTTAGGGGAGATTTGATAGAGGTGTAAAAGATGATTAGGGGTTTAGATAGGGTTGACAGTGAGAACCTTTTTCCGCATATGGAGTCAGCTGTTAGTAGGGGACACAGCTTTAAATTAAGGGGTGGTAGGTATAGGGCAGATGTTAGGGGTAGATTTTTCTACTCAGCGGGTTGTGAGTTCATGGAATGCCCTGCTAGTATCAGTGGTGGACTCTCCCTCTTTAGGGTCATTTAAGCGGGCATTGGACAACCATATGTAGGTTATTGGGCTAGTGTAGGTTAGGTAGGCTTCGGTCGGCGCAACATCGAGGGCTGAAGGACCTGTACTGCGCTGTATTTTTCTATGTTCTATGTTCTATATTGGGAACGGCGACTTCCTCACACAGTATTCCGGGAGACAAGGTCACACATACATGTACGCACATGTGAGAGATACTAACTATCACCGCGCTAAACGGGACAGATTTCGAATAGGTCTAAAACGCAGCACTGGCCTATGTGAGGTGATTCGATTCATAACCAACAACAGCAGAATTGTATTCCAGAACAATTTCCACTGTCACTACCTAACATATGCTCCACTTTACCCTGCCCATCAGGCCAGGGGATAAACCCTTGTTCAATGGAGAATACATGAGGGTCTGCCAAGAGCAGCACCAGCTACACCTCACAATGAGGTGACGTTACCAGTCATGACCACTTACTCACCAAATTGCATAAACAGCCAGTGACAGACAGATCTAACCAACAAATCCGATCTAATCTCTGCAATCCTGTCACATGCAATCAGGGTGAATTGTGTGGTCAATCAACCAACTCACTGGAAGAAGAGGATCCACAAATATCATCTTCCTCTGTGATGGAAGAGGCCAGCACAACAATAGAAAAGGTAAGGCTGAAACATTCACAACAATGTTCAGACGGAAGTATCGATGGGATGATCTATTTTAGTCTCCTCCAGATGGCAGTCGTCAGCTAATTCAATTCATTTTTGTTTTGTATCTCCAAGTGGCTTGAGGGATGGGATAATACAAAAGCTGTGGGCCCTGAGAACATTCCATTCAAGCTGTTCCTGCAGGGATATTGCACTGGGACCTACCTGACAATGTGGGAAACTATCCGGGTGGGTCGTGTACACACACAGACAAAACATCAGACAATCAATGACTGTCCCATTGCTCTAATCCATATCGCTAATAAAGTGTTGCAATGTTATTGGAAACTACAGTGGATCAAGTAGCACTTCCTCAACACCAACCTGCTCATTGAAACTCAGTTTAGTCTCTGCCAGGGCAACTCATCCTTTGGGCACATTGAAGCCTTGGTTTAATGGTGTACAACAAGAAAACAAATAGCTGAATTCTACAGGTGATGCGACAGTGACTGCATTTTTGACATTTTCATAACTGCATTTGACCAAGTGTCCAGGCTTAACGGCAAAACTAGAGCAAATAAGTCTCGTCTGCACTGGCTGAAGTTATACCTGGCACAAATGACGGTGGTTGGGGTTGGTGGAGAGCAGCCATCTCAGCTCTGCAGTAGTTCCCGAGGGGCGGGGTTTCTGGGTCAGCCTGTAAATCAGAAATCGAAAGGGAGGGCACCATACTCCTACAGGATGATCGGGCTGCTCTCTCGTTAGACAGAGACGACTGGTGGTAGTTTAACTGCACAGTCATCATGCCTCAAGTAAGGGTGAGGTTGAGTAGGACAGTCCTTTAGTCACCCCCGTCAGTGCAGGAATTGAACCCACACTGTTGGCATTAATATCTAGCCGTCCAACTGATTGAGCTAACCGAGTCCTCACTCAGCTCCTTGGGAAGATACTGTAATATTATCTCATTCAGATATGTTGTTAAACACCTCTGGAGCAGGTGAAACGAGAAGCAAACTTCCTAAATCAGAGAGAGGGACAGTATCAGTGAGCAATAACAGTGATCTCTGCCCTCGACCCGATCATAAATGACCATCCCAACAGTGTAAATTCACAAATGGGGATATTTGCCATTGATGTTTGCCAATGTTCAATGCCATTCGCGATTTACTCAGATACTGAAGCAGTCCTTATCGAAATGCAACAACACCTGGAAATATGCATATGTGTGCTTAAAAGTGACAAGTACCATTTCCATTACAAATATGCCAGACAACGATTTCTTCTAACAATAGAAAATTGAACCGTATGCTCTAACGTTCAATGCCACCACCATCACTGAACACCCAAGTAGCAATATCCTGGGGATTACCTTTAACCAGAACTGGACTGACCATATGATTTCATTACCCATTCCTGTAAAGGGCTTTTGCTAAAACATCGACTCTCCTGTACCTCAGATGTGGCCTGACCTGTTATGCTTTACCAGTGCCACACTTTGACGTGTGAAAATTAATTGACCACAAGAATATGTCAGGGGCAAGGAATCCTGCAGAAATAACTCACTTCATGATCTCCAAAAGCCTGCCCCCCATCGATAAGACACATGTTGAATATGGGTGTTACGAAATATCCCCCATTTCCTTGGGTGAGTGCAGCTTCACCCTTCATTCACTGATACTCAGTAGTAGCAACACCTGCCATCGACACGGTGCTCTGCAGAAATTTACCAAGGCTCCTTACAACGTACTTCTGAAGCCCAACCTTCAAGAAGGACAAGGGTAGCCGATACATGGGACCCCCACCATGTTCGCGTTCTGTTCCAAGCCACGCACCATCTTTATTGGGAAGTATACTGCTGTTCCTTCAGTGTCGCTGTTTCAAGGTCCCTCCCGAATGGTAATGGAAGTCTAACTACAACACATGGACTCCAGTGGTTCAGTGCGGCAGCTCACCACCACCTTCTCAAGGGCAACAAGGGATGGACAATAAATACTGGTCCAATCGTATTCTATGAATAACTTAAAATGAAAAATATTGTCCAAACATGCCCAATGCTGGACACTATGCTTTGGGATTTGTGAGCTCAGGCTGGTTGGGTTCAGTCCGTAACTTGCTTGTGGTGAACAGCTGAAGGGTTAATCTGTCAGTCTCTCAGAGGCATGGCCTACATACCGAGCATCACACAGAAATTGACATTCACACCCAACATCACTGAGCTCTGAGATCTACATAAGCAATGCAAAATGTATTCATATCTGACTAATATGCTTAAACATACAATGAAATTGTTACCACAAAAATGATTATGATTGAATATTACCAGGTAGAAAGTGAGGACTGCAGATGCTGACGATCAGAGTAAGAAAATGTGCTTCTGAAAAAGCACAGCCGTACAGGCAGCATCTGAGGAGTAGGAGAGTGGACTATTAGTTTACAACATTAACACAAAGGAAAATAATTGCATATTTTCAAAATTCTTGCACATAATAATAATGTGTTTTGGGTGTGAGAATGATATTCATCATTTCAATGTTCCTTACTGTAAGTTGGGCACTGTTTTCATCATATTGTTATTATAAAAATGAACTGAATAAATGGGTGGGTTTTGTGCATATTGGACAATCTAAACGTTGGTATTATGAAAGGATTTCGGAACTTCAGTAAAGAGACTTTGCTGTTAATGATTAGAACAATGCTGTAAACATTTACACAGAGATTTCCAGCTCGTGTCACACACAAGGACGTTTGGGCTGGGATGATGCTGGCCATCAATCGTTTGGATATTAATATTGTGGGGCTAACTATCATTGAATCAATCAGAAACCAAATCCAGTGCAAGCTGCCATGTGCTGCGGGAGACCATCACCTTTACAACACCGTCATTCAGGATCGGGTCCAAGGTTCAGAGTTACAGAGTTTAGGGACACACCAGAAGAAATATACTTGCAAGACATGGCTGTTTACAGGTCATTGTTATAAATATTGAACTGCGTCTGGACCAGCACCATGTGCGAATCCATTGAACAGTCTGGCCCACAAACATCTCCCTGTTGTTCAGGTATGTCTCTAACCAGTCTATTGTGAGGGATTGTGTAAGTAACTGCCCAGCTCCAGCTTGGAAGCTCACTGAACAGATTTTGGAGATGGCCAGTGTTTTGGAGGTCATGGTGAGGCCCAGTAACACTGTGTCTGAATTCAGGCTTTTCTTCAAAATCATTTCCAACAGCTTTGCTGCCTGCAAGATGGTGTGTTCACTGATCTGAACATGAATCGGCTGTTTACTACAGTCACTGAATTGTGTAATAGTTAGGTGTGCGCTCTGGTATTTCAATTATTGTTCACTTCAATTGTTTTCAAATGAAAAATATTGACGTTTGGTTTATTTAAAAATATGCAAGAAATAAAGTAATATTAACTCTTCACTATACAAAATGTAAAATTGACCTGTTGCAAATTCCCCATAGACTAGTCAAGCAACAATCAATGCTGTCTGTAAAGCAGGATTCTGTGAACAGAACTATGTCCCATGCAACATCACCATTCTCTCTGGGAGATTCTGTCCAACTGAAAGGACACAGCCAGGCAGGAGAGGGCAGGTCATTGCAGTATAGGGCAGCATGGCAGCTCAGTCGTTAGCACTGCTGCCTTACAGCACCAGGGATCCGGGTTCGATTCCAGCCTTGGGCAACTGTCTGTGTGGAGTTTACACATTCTCCCCGTGTCTGTGTGGAGTTCCTTCCACACTCCAAATATGTGCAGCTCAGATGAATTGGCCATGGTGGTGCGTTGTGCTTTGGAGTGTTAGTTTGGACTGGTTGGGCTGAAGGGTCTGTTCCCACTCTGCAGGGAATCTATTCTAATCATAGTGCTCAGCATTGATGCTTGATCCTGTGGCTGCTAGACTGCTCTGCAGCAGGTTTTGCGGGAATCAATAAAAGGGAAACCTGTAATAGACCACATTGTCACCTTTCTGCATGCTGCATATACACGTCTTCATTTAACAGCTGTGACAATGGTCACTACACAGTCCTTACAGGGAGCAAAAGGCTATCTTCACATTTTGCAGACCCTCCACACAATGATACGTACTGAATGGTACAGATTTTAAACAGTTTAAGCAACTAATGACGATGCATCCATGAGGCACAATGGCCTTTTGGCCGCGGCAGCAGCATCGTATTCTGTACAACTCATACAGTCAGCAACTTCCTGGAGCGACATACCGCCCACTGTACAGTAACCACCACGGCCTGACACACCTCCCACTGCACAGTCACCATCACGGCCAGAAATACTTCCCAACTGTACAGTACATTACATCACGGCCCGACATACCCTCCACTGCACAGTAACCATCATGTCCCGACATATCTCCCATTGTACAGTAACGAACACGGCCAGACATACCTCCCACTGTATCGTAACCATCACGGTCTGACATACTTCCCACTGTACAGTAACCAACACGGCATGACGTATCTCCCACCGTACAGGGACCATCACGGCCCGACTTACCTCCCAGAGTACAGTAAACATCACGGTTCGACAAACCTACCACTGTACAGTAACTATCAAGGCCAGACATACCTCCAATGTAAAGTAACCGTAACGCCCCAAATACCTCCCACAGTACAGTAACCAGCACAGCCTGACACATCGCCCTCTGTACAGTAACCATCACGGCCCGACATACCTCCCACTGTACAGTAACCATCATGGATCGACATACCTCCCACTGTACAGTACCCATCATGGTCCAACATACCTCCCAATGTACAGTAACCATCGCGGCCCGACATACCTCCCACTGTACAGTAACAATCATGGCCCGACATACCTCCCACTGTACAATAATTGTCACAGCCCGACATACCTCCCACTGTACAGTAACCATCGCGGTCCAACATACCTCCCAATGAACAGTAACCATTACGGACCGACAAACCTGCAAATGTACAGCAACCATCACGGCCTGATATACCACCCACTGTACAGTAACCATCGCGGTCCAACATACCTCCCACTGTACAGTAACCATCACGACCCGACATACCTCCCATTGTACAGTAAACATCATGGCCCAATATATCTCCCATTGGACAGTAACCATCATGGCCTGACATACCTCCCACATAACAGGAACCACCACGGCACGACACACCTCCCACTGTACACTAACCATCACAGCCCGACATACCTCCCATTGTATAGCAACCATCACACCCCGACAAACCTCCCACTGTACAGTAACCATCACGGCCCGACATACCTCCCACTGTACAGTCAAAATCATGGCCCGACATACCTCCCATTGTGCAATAACTGTCACGGCCCCACATACCTCCCACTGTACAGAAACCATCACGATCTGACATACCTCCCATTGTACAGTAAACATCATGGCCCAATATATCTCCCATTGGACAGTAACCATCATGGCCTGACATACCTCCCACATAACAGGAACCACCACGGCACGACACACCTCCCACTGTACACTAACCATCACAGCCCGACATACCTCCCATTGTATAGCAACCATCACACCCCGACAAACCTCCCACTGTACAGTAACCATCACGGCCCGACATACCTCCCACTGTACAGTCAAAATCATGGCCCGACATACCTCCCATTGTGCAATAACTGTCACGGCCCCACATACCTCCCACATTACAGAAACCATCACGGCCCGACATACCTCCCATTGTACAGTAAGCATCACGACCCAACGTACCTCTCATTGTACAGTAACCATCACGGACCGACGTATCTTCCATTGCACAGTTACCAACATGGCCAGACATGCCTAGAACTGTAAAGTCACCATCACGGCCTGACACATTCCCCACTGTGCAGTAACCGTCATGGCTTGACTTATATCCTACAGTGCAGTAACTATAACCTCCCAACATACCTCCCACTGCACACTAACCATCACAGTTCGACATACCACCCACTGTACAGTAACGTCACGGCCCGACATACCTCCCACTGTATAGTAGCCATCACAGCCCGACATACCTCCCACTGTACAGTAACCAGCACGGTCCGACATACCACACACTGTACAGTAACCATCACGGCCCGACATACCTCCCGCTGTACAGTAATCATCACGGCTCGACATATCTCCCAATGTACAATAACCGTCGCAGCCCGACATACCTCCCACTGTACAGTAACCATCGCCGTCATCATACCTCCCACTGAACAGTAACCATCACAGCCCGACATACCTCCCACTGTACAGTAACCAGCACGGTCCGACATACCACACACTGTACAGTAACCATCACGGCCCGACATACCACACACTGTACAGTAACAATCATGGCCCGACATATCTCCCAATGTACAATAACCGTCGCAGCCCGACATACCTCCCACTGTACAGTAACCATCGCCGTCATCATACCTCCCACTGAACAGTAACCATCACAGCCTGACAAACCTCCCACTGTACAGTAACCATCACGGCCTGACATACTTCTCACTGTACAGTAACCATTGCGGTTCAACATACCTCCCACTGAACAGTAACCAACACAGCCCGACATACCTCCCACTGTATAGTAACTATCGCAGTCCAACATGCCTCCCACTGTACAGTAACCATCACGCCCCGACATACCTCCCAATGTACAGTACCTGTCACGCCCCGACATACCTCCCACTGTACAGTAACCATCACGGCCCGACATACCTCCCATTGTACAGTCACCATCACGGCCCGACATATCTCCCACTGTACAGTATCCATCACAGCCTGACATACCTCCCACTGTACATTAACCATCACGGCCCGACATATCTCCCACTGTACAGTACCCATCACGGCCCGACATACATCCCATTGTATGGTAACATTCAGGGCTGGACATTCCTCTCACTGCACAGTCACCATCACACCCCGACATAATTCCCATTGTACAGTAATCATCACGGACCGACATACCACCCACTGTACAGTATCCATCACGGCCCGATATACCTCCCATTGTACAGTAACCATCACGGCCTGACATACCTCCCATTGTACCATAACCATCACGCCCGACATACCTCCCAATGTACAGTAACCATCACGGCCCGACATACCTCCCAAAGTACAGTAACCATCATGGTCCGACATACCTCCCACTGCACAGCAACTCTCACGGTCCGACCTACTCCCCATTGTACAGTAACCATCGTGGCCCGACGTACCTCCCATTGTACAGTAATCATCACGGCCCGACATATCGCCCACTGTACAGTATCCATCACAGTCTGACATACCTCCCTTTCTGTACAGTAACCATCACGGCCCGACATATCTCCCACTGTACAGTACCCATCACGGCCCGACATACATCCCATTGTATGGTAACATTCAGGGCCGGACATTCCTCTCACTGCACAGTCACCATCACACCCCGACATAATTCCCATTGTACAGCAATCATCACGGCCCAACATACCACCCACTGTACAGTATCCATCACGGCCCGATATACCTCCCAATGTACAGTATCCATCACGGCCCGACATACCTCCCAAAGTACAGTAACCAGCACGGTCCGACATACCTCCCACTGTACAGCAACTCTCACGGTCCGACCTACTCCCCATTGTACAGTAACCATCGTGGCCCGACATCCCTCCCACTGTACAGTAACAAGCACGGCCCTATATCTCCCACAGTACAGTAACCACCACGGTCCGACAAACCTCCCACAGTACAGTAACCATCACGGCCCGACATACCTCCCACTGTATGGTAACCATCACGGCCCGACATACTTCCCACGGTTCAGAAACCATCATGGCCCGACATATCTCCCACTGCACAGTAACCTTCACGGTTAGACATACCTCCCACTGTACCGTAACCATCACTACCCGACATACTTCCCATTTTAGAGTAACCATCACGACCCGACTTACCTCCCGCTCTACAGTAATGATCACGGTCCGATAAACCTCCCATTGTACAGTAACCATCATGGGACGACAAACCTTCCATTGCACAGTTACCAACATGGCCAGACATGCCTCCCACTGTAAAGTAACCATCACGACCCGACCCATCTCCCACTGCGCAGTAACCGTCACGGCCTGACATACATCCCACTGTGCAGTAACCGTCACGTCCCGACATACCTCCCACTGTACAGTAACAATCACAGCCCGAAATACCTCCCAATGTACAGTAACATCACGGCCCGTCGTACCTCCCACAGTACAGTAGCCATCACTGCTCGATATACCTCCCACTGTACATTAACCATCACGGCCCGACATGGCTCCCACTGTACAGGAACAACCATGGCCCGACATACCTTCCAATGTACAATAACCGTCACGGCCCGATATACCTCCCACTGTACAGTAACTATCGTGGTCCAACATACCTCCCACTGAACAGTAAACATCACGGCCTGACATTCCTCCCACTGTACAGTAACCATCACGGTCTGACGTACCTCCCACTGTACAGTAACAATCACGGCCCGACATACCTCCCATTGTACAGCAACCATCACGACCAGACATACCTCCCACTCTACAGGAACCATCATAGAACATAGAACATAGAACATAGAACAATACAGCGCAGTACAGGCCCTTCGGCCCTCGATGTTGCGCCGATCAAAGCCCACCTAACCTACACTAACCCACTATCCTCCATATACCTATCCAATGCCCGCTTAAATACCCATAAAGAGGGAGAGTCCACTACTGCTACTGGCAGGGCATTCCATGATCTTACGACTCGCTGAGTGAAGAACCTACCCCTAACATCAGTCCTATATCTACCCCCCCTTAATTTAAAGCTATGCCCCCTTGTAATAGCTGACTCCATACGCGGAAAAAGGTTCTCACTGTCAACCCTATCTAACCCCCTAATCATCTTGTACACCTCTATCAAATCACCCCTAAACCTTCTTTTCTCCAAAGAAAACAACCCCAAGTGCCTCAGCCTTTCCTCATAGGATCTTCCTACCATACCAGGCAACATCCTGGTAAACTTCCTCTGCACCCGTTCCAGTGCCTCCACATCCTTCCGATAGTATGGCGACCAAAACTGCACACAATATTCCAGAAGCGGCCGCACCAGAGTCTTATACAACTGCAGCATGACCTCAGGACTCCGGAACTCAATTCCTCTACCAATAAAAGTCAGTACGCCATATGCCTTCTTCACTGCACTATTTACCTGGGTGGCAACTTTCAGAGATCTGTGTACATGGACACCAAGATCCCTCTGCTCTTCCACACTACCAAGTAGTCTACCATTAGCCCAGTAATCCATCTTTTTATTACTCTTACCAAAGTGAATCACTTCACACTTAGCTACATTGAACTCCATTTGCCACCTTTCTGCCCAGCTCTGCAGCTTCTCTATATCCCGCTGTAACCTGCCATATCCTTCCTCACTGTCTACAACTCCTCCGACTTTCGTATCATCCGCAAACTTGCTCACCCAACCTTCTAACCCTTCCTCCAGGTCATTTATAAAAATGACAAACAGCAATGGTCCCAAAACAGATCCTTGCGGAACACCACTAGTGACGGCACTCCAAGATGAATCTTTGCCATCAACTACTACCCTCTGTCTTCTTCCAGAGAGCCAATTCCTAATCCAAACCTCCAACTCACCCTCAATGCCATATCTCTGTATTTTCTGCAGTAGCCTACCATGGGGGACCTTATCAAACGCCTTACTAAAATCCATATATACTACATCTACCGCTTTCCCCTCATCTACCTCCTTCGTCACCTTCTCAAAGAATTCAATAAGGTTAGTGAGGCACGACCTGCCCTTCACAAAACCATGCTGACTATCCTTGATCACATCATTCTTATCCAGATGTGCATAAATCCTATCCCTTATAATTCTCTCTAAGACTTTGCCCACAACAGAAGTGAGACTCACTGGCCTATAGTTACTAGGATTATCCCTACTCCCCTTCTTGAACAAGGGAACCACGTTTGCTAGCCTCCAGTCCTCTGGCACTACTCCTGTAGACAAAGAGGACACAAAAATCAAGGCCAATGGCTCTGCAATCTCCTCCCTTGCTTCCCAGAGAATCCTAGGATAAATGCAATCAGGCCCAGGGGACTTATCTATTTTCACCCTTGCCAGAATTTCCAACACCTCTTCTCTACATATCCCAAAGCCATCCATTCTACTTATTCGTGCCCCAGTATTCATATCGACAACAATGTCCTGTTCCTGAGTGAATACTGACGAAAAGTATTCATTCAGCGCCTCCCCAATCTCTTCAGCCTCCACACGCAACTTCCCATTACTATCCTTGATTGGACCTATTCCTTCCCTAGTCATTCTTTTATTCCTAACATACCTATAGAAAGCCTTAGGGTTTTCCCTAATCCTACCAACTAAGGACCTTTCATGTCCCCTCCTTGCTGCTCTTAGCTCTCTCTTCAGGTCCTTCCGGGCTACCTTATAACTCTCAATCGCCCCTATTGAACCTTCACGCCTCATCTTTACAAAGGCCGCCCTCTTCCATTTAACTAGGGATTCCAACTCCTTATTAAACCACGGCTCCTTCACACGACCCTTTCCTCCCTGCCTGATAGGTACGTACTTATCAAGGACACTCAATAGTTGCTCCTTGAACAAGTTCCACATATCAATTACGCTCTTGCCTTGGAATCTACTTTTCCAATCCACACATCCTAAGTCATGCCTCAACGCATCATAATTTCCCTGCCCCCAGCTATAACTCTTGCCCTGTAGTACACACTTATCCCTCTCCATCACGAGACTAAAAATCACCGAATTGTGGTCACTGTCCCCAAAGTGCTCACCTACCTCTAGTTCTAATACCTGGCCTGGTTCGTTACCCAGAACCAAATCCAGTATGGCCTCACCTCTTGTTGGCTTATCTACATATTGTGTCAGGAAACTCTCCTGCACACATTGCATGAACACTGACCCATCTAACGAACTTGAGCTATAGCTTTCCCAATCAATATCAGGAAAGTTAAAGTCTCCCATAACAATCACCCTATTACTGTCACTCTTCTCCTGAATCATCTTCGCAATCCTTTCTTCAACGATTCTAGGACTATTAGGAGGCCTGTAAAAGACTCCTAACAGGGTGACCTCACCTCTCCTATTCCTAACCTCAACCCAAACTACCTCAGATGGCAAATCTTCATCCATCTTCCTTTCCACCGCTGTAATACTATCTTTGACAAGCAAAGCCACACACCCCCCTCTTTTACCCCCACCTCTGACCCTACTAAAACATTTAAACCCTGGAACCTGCAACAGCCAATCCTGTCCCTGATCTAGCCATGTCTCCGTAATAGCCACAACATCGAAGTCCCAGGTACCAACCCACGCTGCGAGTTCACCTACCTTATTTCGTATACTTCTGGCATTAAAGTATACATCACGACCAGACATACCTCCCACTGTACAGTTACCATCACGGCCCGACACAGCTCCCATTATATAGTAATCATCACGGCAAGACATACCTCCCACAGTACAGTAACCATCACGAACCGACATACTTCCCACGGTATAGTAACCATCACGAGCCAACATACCTCCCATTGGACAGTAAACATCACGTCCCGATATACCTCCCATTGTACAGAAACCATCATGGCCCGACATACATCCCATTGTACAGTAGCCATCACGGCCCGACATACCTCCCATTGTACAGTAACTATCATGGCCCGACATACCTCCCATTTCACAGTAACCAACACGGCAAGACATACCTCCCACAGTACAATAACTATCACGACCTGACAGATCTCCGATTGTACAGTAAGCATCACGATCCAACATACCTCCCACAGTACAGTAACAATCATGGCCCGACATACCTCCCAGTGTACATCAACAAAAACAGCCCGAAATACCTCCCAATGTACAGGATCCATCACGGCCCGATATACCTCCCACTGTACAGTAACCATCACTGTCTGACTTACCTCCCACTGTACAGTAACCATCACGGCCCGACATAGCTCCCACTGTACAGTAAAAATCATGGCCCGACATACCTCCCAATGTTCAATAACCGTCACGGCCCGACATACCTCCCACTGTACAGTAACCATCACGGCCCGCCATACCTCCCACTGTACAGTAACCATCACGGCCCGACATACCTCCCATTGTACAGCAACCATCACGACCAGACATACCTCCCACTGTACAGGAACCATCACGACCAGACATACGTCCAACTGTACAGTTACCATCACGGCCCGACATAGCTCCCATTGTATAGTAATCATCACGATCCGACATACCTCCCACAGTACAGTAACAATCACGGCCCGACATACCTCCCATTGTACAATAACCAACAAGGCAAGACATACCTCCCGCAGTACAGTAACTATCACGACCTGACAGACCTCCCATTGTACAATAAGCATCACGGCCCGACACACCACCCATTTCGCAGTAAACGACACGGCAAGACATACCTCACATTGTACAGTAACGATCACGGCCCGATGAACCTCCCATTGTACAGTAACCATCACGGCACGACAGAACTCCCATTGTACAGTAACCATCACGGACCGACATACCTTCCATTGCACAGTTACCAACATGGCCAGACATGCCTCCCACTGTAATGTGTCCATCACAGCCCGACACATCTCCCACTGCGCAATAACCGTCACGACCTGACATATATCCCACTGTGCAGTAAGTGTCACATCCCGACATACCTCCCACTGTACAGTAACCATCACGGCCCGACATACCTCCCACTGTACAGTAACAATCACAGCCCGACAAACCTCCCACTGTACAGTAATCATCACACCCCGACATACCTCCCACTGTCCAGCAACAATAACAGCCCGAAATACATCCCAATGTACAGTATCCATCACGGCACGATATACCTCCCACTGTACAGTAACCATCACTGTCCGATATACCTCCCACTGTACAGTAACCATCACAGCCCAACATAGCTCCCAACGTACAGTAACAATCATGGCCCGACATACCTCCCAACGTACAATAACTGTCACAGCCCGACAGACCTCCCACTGTACAGTAACCATCGCGGTCCAACATACCTCCCAGTGAACAGTTACCATCACGGACCGCCATACCTCCCACTATTCAGTAACCATCACGACCAGACATACCTCCCACTGTACAGTTACCATCACGGCCCTGACACAGCTCCCATTGTATAGTAATCATCACGATCCAACATACCTCCCACAGTACAGTAACAATCACGGCCCGACATACCTCCCATTGTACAGTAACCAACACGGCAAGACATACCTCCCACAGTACAGTAACCATCACGATCCGATATACTTCCCACGGTATAGTAACCATCACGAGCCAACATACCTCCCATTGGACAGTAAACATCACGTCCCGATATACCTCCCACTGTACAGTAACAATCATGGCCCGACATACATCCCATTGTACAGTAGCCATCACGGCCCGACATACCTCCCATTGTACAGTAACTATCACGACCTGACAGACCTCCCATTGTACAGTAAGCATCACGGCCCGACATACCACCCATTTCGCAATAACCGACACGGCAAGACATACCTCCCATTGTACAGTAACGATCACGGCCCGATAAACATCCTATTGTACAATAACCATCACGTCCCGACATACCTCCCACTGTAGAGTAACCATCACGGCCCGACATACCTCCCAGTGTACAGTAATCATCACACCCCGACATACCTCCCACTGTACATCAACAAAAACAGCCCGAAATACCTCCCAATGTACAGAATCCATCACGGCCCGATATACCTCCTACTCTACAGTAACCATCACTGTCTGACATACCTCCCACTGTACAGTAACCATCACGGCCCGACATAGCTCCCACTGTACAGTAACAATCATGGCCCGACATACCTCCCAATGTACAATAACCATCACGTCCCGACATACCTCCCACTGTACAGTAACCATCACGGCCCGACATACCTCCCAGTGTACAGTAATCATCACACCCCGACATACCTCCCACTGTACATCAACAAAAACAGCCCGAAATACCTCCCAATGTACAGGATCCATCACGGCCCGATATACCTCCTACTCTACAGTAACCATCACTGTCTGACATACCTCCCACTGTACAGTAACCATCACGGCCCGACATAGCTCCCACTGTACAGTAACAATCATGGCCCGACATACCTCCCAATGTACAATAACCGTCACGGCCCGACATACCTCCCACAGTACAGTAACCATCGCGGTCCAACATACCTCCCAGTGAAGAGTAACCATCGCGGTCCAACATACCTCCCACTGAACAGTAACCATCACGGTCAGACATAAATCCCAGTGTACAGTAACCATCACGGCCCGCCATACCTCCTACGGTACAGTAACCATCCCGGTCCAACATACCTCCCACTGAACAGTAACCATCATGGCCCGCTATACCTCCCACTGTACAGTAACCATCACGGCCCGACACATCTCCCACTGCGCAGTAACCGTCACGTCCTGACATATATCCCTCTGTGCAGTAACCGTCACGTCCCGACAGACCTCCCACTGTACAGTAACCATCACGGTCTGATATACCTCCCACTGTACAGTAACAATCACGGCCCGACATACCTCCCATTGTACAGGAACCATCACGACCAGACATACCTCCAACTGTACAGTTACCATCATGGCCCGACATAGATCCCATTGTATAGTAATCATCACGATCCGACATACCTCCCACAGTACAGTAGCAATCATGGCCCGACATACCTCCCATTGTACAGTAACCAACACGGCAAGACATACCTCCCACAGTACAGTAACTATCACGACCTGACAGACCTCCCATTGTACAATAACCATCATGGCACGACATAACTCCCATTGTACAGTAACCATCACGGACCGACATACCTTCCATTGCACAGTTACCAACATGGCCAGACATGCCTCCCACTGTAATGTATCCATCACGGCCCGACACATCTCCCACTGCGCAGTAACCATCACGACCTGACATATAACCCACTGTGCAGTAAGCGTCACGTCCCGACATACCTCCCACTGTACAGTAACCATCACGGCCCGACATACCTCCCACTGTACAGTAACCATCACGGCCCGACATACCTCCCAGTGTACAGTAATCATCACACCCCGACATACTTCCACTGTACATCATCAAAAACAGCCCGAAATACTCCCAATGTACAGTATCCATCACGGCCCGATATACCTCCCACTGTACAGTAACCATCACTGTCTGACATACCTCCCACTGTACAGTAACCATCACGGCCCGACATAGCTCCCACTGTACAGTAACAATCATGGCCCGACATACCTCCCAATGTACAATAACCGTCACGGCCCGACATACCTCCCCCTGTACAGTAACCATCGCGGTCCAACATACCTCCCAGTGAACAGTAACCATCACGGACCGCCATACCTCGCACTGTACAGTAACCATCACGGTCAGACATAAATCCCACTGTACAGTAACCATCGCGGTCCAACATACCTCCCACTGTACAGTAACCATCATGGCCAGACATAAATCCCACTGTACAGTAAGCATCGCGGTCCAACATACCTCCCACTGTACAGTAACCATCGCGGTCCAACATACCCCCCACTGAACAGTAACCATCACGGCCCGCCATACCTCCCACTGTACAGTAACCATCACGGCCCGACACATCTCCCACTGCGCAGTAACCGTCACTTCCTGACATATATCCCACTGTGCAGTAACCATCACGTCCCGACATACCTCCCACTGTACAGGAACCATCACGACCAGACATACCTCCAACTGTACAGTTAACATCACGGCCCGACTTAGCTCCAATTGTTCAGTAATCATCACGGCCTAACATATACCCCACTGTGCAGTAACCGTCACGTCCCGACATACATCCCACTGTACAGTAACCATCACGGTCTGACGTACCTCCCACTGTACAGTAACAATCACGGCCCGACATACCTCCCACTGTACAGGAACCATCACGACCAGACATACCTCCCACTGTACAGTTACCATCACGGCCCCACACAGCTCCCATTGTATAGTAATCATCACGGCAAGACATACCTCCCACAGTACAGTAACCATCACGAACCGACATACTTCCCACGGTATAGTAACCATCACGAGCCAACATACCTCCCATTGGACAGTAAACATCACGTCCCGATATACCTCCCATTGTACAGAAACCATCATGGCCCGACATACATCCCATTGTACAGTAGCCATCATGGCCCGACATACCTCCCATTGTACAGTAACTATCATGGCCCGACATACCTGCCACAGTACAGTAACAATCACGGCCCGACATACCTCCCATTTCACAGTAACCAACACGGCAAGACATACCTCCCACAGTACAATAACTATCACGACCTGACAGATGTCCCATTGTACAGTAAGCATCACGGCCCGACATACCACCCATTTCGCAATAACCGACACGGCAAGACATACCTCCCACTGTACAGTAACGATCACGGCCCGATAAACCTCCTATTGTACAATAACCATCACGGCACGACATAACTCCCATTGTACAGTAACCATCACGGACCGACATACCTTCCATTGCACAGTTACCAACATGGCCAGACATGGCTCCCACTGTAATGTATCCATCACGGCCCGACACATCTCCCACTGCACAGTAAACGTCACGACCTGACATATATCCCACTGTGCAGTAAGCGTCACGGCCCGACATACCTCCCAGTGTACATCAACAAAAACAGCCCGAAATACCTCCCAATGTACAGGATCCATCACGGCCCGATATACCTCCCACTGTACAGTAACCATCACTATCTGACATACCTCCCACTGTACAGTAACCATCACGGCCCGACATAGCTCCCACTGTACAGTAAAAATCATGGCCCGACATACCTCCCAATGTTCAATAACCGTCACGGCCCGACATACCTCCCGCTGTACAGTAACCATCGCGGTCCAACATACCTCCCAGTGAAGAGTAACCATCGCGGTCCAACATACCTCCCACTGAACAGTTACCATCACGGTCAGACATAAATCCCAGTGTACAGTAACCATCACGGCCCGCCATACCTCCTACTGTACAGTAACCATCCCGGTCCAACATACCTCCCACTGAACAGTAACCATCATGGCCCGCTATACCTCCCACTGTACAGTAACCATCACGGCCCGACACATCTCCCACTGCGCAGTAACCGTCACGTCCTGACATATATCCCACTGTGCAGTAACCATCACGTCCCGACATACCTCCCACTGTACAGGAACCATCACGACCAGACATACCTCCAACTGTACAGTTAACATCACGGCCCGACATAGCTCCAATTGTACAGTAATCATCACGGCCTAACATATATCACACTCTGCAGTAACCGTCACGTCCCGACATACATCCCACTGTACAGTAACCATCACGGTCTGACGTACCTCCCACTGTACAGTAACAATCACGGCCCGACATACCTCCCACTGTACAGGAACCATCACGACCAGACATACCTCCCACTGTACAGTTACCATCACGGCCCCACACAGCTCCCATTGTATAGTAATCATCACGGCAAGACATACCTCCCACAGTACAGTAACCATCACGAACCGACATACTTCCCACGGTATAGTAACCATCACGAGCCAACATACCTCCCATTGGACAGTAAACATCACGTCCCGATATACCTCCCATTGTACAGAAACCATCATGGCCCGACATACATCCCATTGTACAGTAGCCATCATGGCCCGACATACCTCCCATTGTACAGTAACTATCATGGCCCGACATACCTGCCACAGTACAGTAACAATCACGGCCCGACATACCTCCCATTTCACAGTAACCAACACGGCAAGACATACCTCCCACAGTACAATAACTATCACGACCTGACAGATCTCCCATTGTACAGTAAGCATCACGGCCCGACATACCACCCATTTCGCAATAACCGACACGGCAAGACACACATCCCACTGTACAGTAACGATCACGGCCCGATAAACCTCCTATTGTGCAATAACCATCACGACACGACATAACTCCCATTGTACAGTAACCATCACGGACCGACATACCTTCCATTGCACAGTTACCAACATGGCCAGACATGGCTCCCACTGTAATGTATCCATCACGGCCCGACACATCTCCCACTGCACAGTAAACGTCACGACCTGACATATAACCCACTGTGCAGTAAGCGTCACGGCCCGACATACCTCCCAGTGTACATCAACAAAAACAGCCCGAAATACCTCCCAATGTACAGGATCCATCACGGCCCGATATACCTCCCACTGTACAGTAACCATCACTGTCTGACATACCTCCCACTGTACAGTAACCATCACGGCCCGACATAGCTCCCACTGTACAGTAAAAATCATGGCCCGACATACCTCCCGCTGTACAGTAACCATCACGGTCCAACATACCTCCCAGTGAAGAGTAACCATCGCGGTCCAACATACCTCCCACTGAACAGTAACCATCACGGTCAGACATAAATCCCAGTGTACAGTAACCATCACGGCCCGCCAAACCTCCTACTGTACAGTAACCATCCAGGTCCAACATACCTCCCACTGAACAGTAACCATCATGGCCCGCTATACCTCCCACTGTGCAGTAACCATCACGGCCCGACACATCTCCCACTGCGCAGTAACCGTCACGTCCTGACATATATCCCTCTGTGCAGTAACCGTCACGTCCCGACAGACCTCCCACTGTACAGTAACCATCACGGTCTGATATACCTCCCACTGTACAGTAACAATCACGGACCGACATACTTCCCATTGTACAGCAACCATCACGACCAGACATACCTCCCACTGTACAGGAACCATCACGACCAGACATACCTCCAACTGTACAGTTACCATCATGGCCCGACATAGCTCCCATTGTATAGTAATCATCACGATCCGACATACCTCCCACAGTACAGTAACAATCATGGCCCGACATACCTCCCATTGTACAGTAACCAACATGGCAAGACATACCTCCCACAGTACAGTAACCATCACGACCTGACAGACCTCCCATTGTACAATAACCATCACGGCACGACATAGCTCCCATTGTACAGTAACCATCACGGACCGACATACCTTCCATTGCACAGTTACCAACATGGCCAGACATGCCTCCCACTGTAATGTATCCATCACGGCCCGACACATCTCCCACTGCGCAGTAACCATCACGACCTGACATATAACCCACTGTTCAGTAAGCGTCACGTCCCGACATACCTCCCACTGTACAGTAACCATCACGGCCCGACATACCTCCCACTGTACAGTAACCATCACGGCCCGACATACCTCCCAGTGTACAGTAATCATCACACCCCGACATACCTCCCACTGTACATCAACAAAAACAGCCCGAAATACTCCCAATGTACAGTATCCATCACGGCCCGATATACCTCCCACTGTACAGTAACCATCACTGTCTGACATACCTCCCACTGTACAGTAACCATCACGGCCCGACATAGCTCCCACTGTACAGTAACAATCATGGCCCGACATACCTCCCAATGTACAATAACCGTCACGGCCCGACATACCTCCCACTGTACAGTAACCATCGCGGTCCAACATACCTCCCAGTGAACAGTAACCATCACGGACCGCCATACCTCGCACTGTACAGTAACCATCACGGTCAGACATAAATCCCACTGTACAGTAACCATCGCGGTCCAACATACCTCCCACTGAACAGGAACCATCACGGCCCGCCATACCTCCCACTGTACAGTAACCATCATGACCAGACATAAATCCCACTGTACAGTAAGCATCGCGGTCCAACATACCTCCCACTGTACAGTAACCATCGCGGTCCAACATACCCCCCATTGAACAGTAACCATCACGGCCCGCCATACCTCCCACTGTACAGTAACCATCACGGCCCGACACATCTCCCACTGCGCAGTAACCGTCACGTCCTGACATATATCCCACTGTGCAGTAACCATCACGTCCCGACATACCTCCCACTGTACAGGAACCATCACGACCAGACATACCTCCAACTGTACAGTTAACATCACGGCCCGACATAGCTCCAATTGTACAGTAATCATCACGATCCGGCATACCTCCCACTGTACAGTAACAATCACGGCCCGACATACCTCCCATTATACAGTAACCAACACGGCAAGACATTCCTCCCACAGTACAGTAACTATCACGACCTGACAGACCTCCCATTGTACAATAAGCATCACGGCCCGACATACCACCCATTTCGCAGTAACCGACACGGCAAGACATACCTCTCATTGTACAGTAACCATCACGGACCGACAAACCTTCCATTGCACAGTTACCAACATGGCCAGACATGCCTCCCAGTGTAATGTATCCATCACGGCCCGACACATCTCCCACTGCGCAGTAAACGTCACGACCTGACATATATCCCACTGTGCAGTAAGTGTCACATCCCGACATACCTCCCAGTGTACAGTAATCATCACACCCCGACATACCTCCCACTGTCCAGCAACAATAACAGCCCGAAATACATCCCAATGTACAGAAATACTTCCCATGGTGCAGTAACCATAATGGCCCAGCATACCTCCCACTGTATGGTAACCATCTCAGTCGACATACCTCCAACTGTGCAGTAACCGGACGGTCCAACATTCCTCTCTGTGCACAGTTCCCATCACGACCCGACTTTGCACCCACTGTACAGTAACCATCACGCCCCGACATACCTCCCATTGTGTAGTAACATCACGGTCTGACGTAACTCCCACCGTACAGTAACCGTCTCTGCTCGATATACCTCCCACTGTACATTAACCATCATGGCCCGACATAGCTCCCACTGTACAGTAACAACCATGGCCTGACATACCTACCAATGTACAATAACCGTCACGGCCCGATATACCTCCCACTGTGTAGTAACTATCGTGGTCCAACATACCTCCCACTGAACAGTAAACATCACGGCCTGACATTCCTCCCACTGTACAGTAACCATCACGTCAGACATACCTCCCACTGTACAGTAACCATCGCGGTCCAACATACGTCCCACTGAAAATAACCATCACAGCCCGACATACCTCCCACTGTACAGTAACCATCGCAGTCCAACATACCTCCCAGTGAACAGTAACCATCACGGACCGCCATACCTCCCACTGTACAGTAACCATCACGGCCAGACATAAATCCCACTGTACAGTAACCATCGCGGTCCAACATACCTCCCACTGAACAGTAACCATCACGGCCCGCCATACCTCCCACTGTACAGTAACCATCACGGTCCGACACATCTCCCACTGTACAGTAACAATCACGGTCTGACATACCTCCCACTGTACAGTAACAATCACGGCCCGACATACCTCCCATTGTACAGCAACCATCACGACCAGACATACCTCCCACTGTACAGGAACCATCACGACCAGACATACCTCCCACTGTACAGTTACCATCACGGCCCGACATAGCTCCCATTGTATAGTAATCATCACGATCCGACATACCTCCCACAGTACTGTAACAATCACGGCCCGACATACCTCCCATTGTACAGTAACCAACACGGCAAGACATACCTCCCATTGTACAGTAACAATCACGACCCGACATACTTGCCATTTTAGAGTAACCATCACGACCCGACGTACCTTCACTGTACCATAACGATCACAGCCCGACATACCTCCCATTGTTGAGTAACCATCACGGCACGACATAACTCCCATTGTACAGTAACTATCACGACCCCACGTACCTTTCATTGTACAGTAAACATCACTGACCAACATACCTTCCATTGCACAGTTACCAAAATGGTCAGACATGCCTCCCACTGTAAAGTAACCATCACGGCCCGACACATCTCCCCCTGCGCAGTAACCGTCACGGCCTGACTTATATCCTACTGTGCAGTTACCGTCACATCCCGACATACCTCCCACTGTACCGTAACCATCACGGCCTGACATACCTCCCACAGTACAGTAACCATCACAGCCCGACATACCTCTCACAGTACAGTAACCATCACGTCCCGACATACCTCCCACTGTACCGTAACCATCACGGCCCGACATACATCCCATTGTACAGTAACCATCACGGCCTGACATACCTCCCACTGTACAGTAACCATCACAGCCCTATATCTCCCACAGTACAGTACCCATCGCGGTCCAACATACCTCCCACTGTACACTAACCAGCACGGCACGACGTACTGCCCACCGTACAGGAAGCATCACGGCCCGACCTACCTCTCAAAGTATAGTAACTATCACGCCCCGAAATACCTCCCACTGTACAGGAACTATCACAGCCCGATATACACCCCAATGTATAGTAACCATCATGGTCGCAAATACCTCCCACAGTACAGTAACCACAAAACACCCGACACATCAACCTCTGTGCAGTAACCATCACAGCTCGACATAGCACCCACTGTCCAGTAGCCATCACGGCACGACATAGCTCGCACTGTACAGTAACCAACACGGCCCGACATACCTCCCACTGTACAGTAACCATCACGTCCCGACATACCTCCCACTGTACCGTAACCATCACGGCCCGACATACATCCCATTGTACAGTAACCATCACAGCCCGACATAACTCCCACTATACAGTCATCATCACACCCCGACATACCTCCCACTGTACAGTAACCATCACACCCCGACATACCTCCCATTGTCCAGTAACCATCACGGCCTGACATACCTCCCACTGTACAGTAACCATCACAGCCCTTTATCTCCCACAGTACAGTAACCATCACGGTCCGACACACCTCCCACTGTACAGTAACCAACATGGCATGACGTACCTCCCACCGTACAGGAAGCATCACGGCCCGACCTACCTCTCAAAGTACAGTTACCATCACGCCCCGAAATGCCTGCCACTATACAGTGACGAGTACCGCCAGACTAACCTCCCAAAGTACAGTAAGTATCACCGCCCGACATAACGCCCAATGTATAGTAACCATCGTGGCCACAAATACCTCCCACAGTACAGTAACCACGACACCCGACACATCGCCCTCTCTACAGTAACCATCACAGCCCGACATAACACCCACTGTCCTGTACCAATCACGGCCCGACATAACTCGCACTGTACAGTAACCATCACGGCCCGATATACCTCCCACTGTACAGTAACCATCGCGGCCCAACATACATCCCAATGTACAGTAACCATCACGGCCCGACATACCTGCCATTGTACAGTAACCATCACGGCGAGACATACCTGCTACTATACAGTAACCAACACGGCCCGACGGACCTCCCAAAATACAGGAACCATCACGGTCCGACATACCTCCCGCTGTACACTAACCATCACAGCCCGACAAACCTCCTACTGTACAGTAACCATCACGGACCGACATACCTCCCACGGTACAGTAACAATCATGGCCCGACATACCTCCCATTGAACAGTACCCATCACGACCCGACATACCTCCCATTTCACAGTAACCAACATGGCAGGACATATCTCCCACAGTACAGTACCCATCGCGGTCCAACATACCTCCCAGTGTACACTAACCAGCACGGCACGACGTACTGCCCACCGTACAGGAAGCATCACGGCCCGACCTACCTCTCAAAGTATAGTAACTATCACGCCCCGAAATACCTCCCACTGTACAGGAACTATCACAGCCCGACATACACCCCAATGTATAGTAACCATCATGGTCGCAAATACCTCCCACAGTACAGTAACCACAAAACACCCGACACATCAACCTCTGTGCAGTAACCATCACAGCTCGACATAGCACCCACTGTCCAGTAGCCATCACGGCACGACATACCTCCCACTGTACAGTAACCATCACGGCCCGACATACCTCCCACTGTACAGTAACCATCACGGCTCGACATAGCTCGCACTGTACAGTAACCATCACGGCTCGACATAGCTCGCACTGTACAGTAACCATCACGGCCCGACATACCTCCCACTGTACAGTAACCATCACTTTTCGACATACCTCCCACTGTACAGTAACCATCACGGCTCGACATTGCTCGCACTGTACAGAAACCAAAGCGGCCCGACATACCTCCCACTGTACAGTAACCATCACGGCCCGACATACCTCCCACTGTAAATGAACCTTCGCTGTCCAACACAAATCACACTGCACAGTAACCATCAAGGCCCAACATACCTCCCATTTTACAGTAACCATAACGGCGAGACATACCTCCCACTGTTCAGTAACCAACACGGCCCGACAGACCTCCTAAAGTACAGGAACCATCACGGTCCGACATACCTCCCGCTGTACAGTAATCGCCACGGCCCTATACATCCCACCGTACAGGAACCAACACGGCCCGACACACCTCCCACTGTACACTAACCATCACAGCACGACATACCTCCCATTGTATAGCAACCATCACAGCCCGACCAACCACCCACTGTACAGTAACCATCACGGCCCGACATACCTCCCACTGTACAGTAACAATCATGGCCCGACATACCTCCCACTGTACAGTACCAATCGCGGTCCAACATACCTCCCACTGTACAGTAACCATCACGGCCCGACATACTTCCCACGGTAGAATAACCATAATGGCCCGACATACCTCCCACTGTATGGGAACCATCACGGTCGACATAGCTCCCACTGTGCAGTAACCGGACGGTCCAACATACCTCCCTGTGTACAGTAAACATCACGGCCCGACATACCTCCCACTGCACTGTAACAATCACGGTCGGACATACCTCCCGTTGTACAGTAACGATCACGGCCCAACATACCTCCCATTTTAGAGTAACCATCACGACCCGACATAACTCCCATGGTACAGTAACCATCACGGACCGACATACCTTCCATTGCACAGTTACCAAAATGGCCAGACATGCCTCCCACTGCAAAGTAACCATCACGGCCCGACACATCTCCCACTGCGCAGTCACCGTCACGGCCTGACATATATCCCACTGTACAGTAACGTCAAGGCCCGACATACCTCCCACTGTACAGTAACCATCACGCAAAGACGTACCTCCCAATTCACAGTAACCATCACCACCAAAATACCTCCCACAGTACAGTGACCATTAGGGCCCGAATTACCTCCCAAAGTACAGCAAACATCACGGTCCGACATACCTCCCACTGTACAGTAACTATCACAGCCCGACATACCCCCCAATGTATAGTAACCATCACGTCCCCAAATACCTCCCACAGTACAGTCACCACCACACCCGACGCATCACCCTCTCTGCAGTAACCATCAAAGCCCGACATAGCACCCACTGTCCTGTAGCCATCACGGCCCGACATACATCCCACTGTACAGTAACCATCACGGCTCGGCATACCTCGCACTGTACAGTAACCATCGAGGCCCAACATACCTCCCACTGTATAGTAACCATCACGGCCCGACATACCTCCCACTGTACAGTAACCAACACGGCCCGACATACCTCCCACTTCACAGTAACCATCACGGTCCGACATACCTCTCATTGTACAGTAACCATCACGGCCCGACATAGCTTCCATTGCACAGTTCCCAAAATGGCCAGACATGCCTCCCACTGTAAAGTAACCGTCACGGCCCGACACATCTCCCAATGTGCAGGAAACGTCACGGCCTGACATATATCCCACTGTGCCGTTACCGTCACGTCCCGACATACCTCCAACTGCACACTAACCATCACGGTTCGACATACCTCCCACTGTACAGTAACGTCACGGTCTGACATATTTTCCACTGTGCAGTAACCGTCACGTCCCGACCTACGTCCAACTTCACACTAACCATCACGGTTTGACATGCCATCACTTTACAGTAACGTCACGGCCCGACATACCTCCCACTGTACAGTAACCATCACGGCACCAAATACCTCCCACTGTACAATAACCTCACGGCCCGACATACCTCCCACTCTACTGTAACCATCAAGGCCTGAAATACCTCCCATTGTACAGTAACCATCACAGCCCGATATACCTCCCACTGTACAGGAACCATCACGGCCCAACATATCTCCCACTGCACAGTACTCATCACGGCCCGACATACATCCCATTGTACGGTAACCTTCACGGCCGGACATTTCTCTCACTGCACATTACCCATCACACCCAGGCATAACTCCCATTGTACAGTAACCATCACGGCCCGACATACCTCCCAATGTACAGTAACCATCACGGCCCGACATACCTCCCAAAGTACAGTAGCCATCACGGCCTGACATACCTCCCACTGTACAGTGACCACCACGGCCTGATATACCTCCCACGGTACAGTATCTGTCATGTCCCGACTTAGCTCCCACTGTTCAGTAACCATTATGGCCCGACATAACTCCCGTTGTACTGTATCCATTGGGCCTGACATACCTCCTACTGAATAGGAATCATCTAACTCCGACACACCGCCCACTGTACACAATCCAACGCGGCCCAACATAACTCCTACTGTATAATCACCATCACGGCCTGACATACCTCCCACTATACAGTAACCATCGCGGCCTGAAATACCTCCCATTGTACAGTAATCATCAAGACCAGACGTGCCTCCCATTGTACAGTAACCAAATTGGCCCGACATACCGCCCACTGTAGAGTAACCATCACGGTGCAAAATACCTCCCAAGGTACAGTAACCTTCACGGCCCGATATACCTCTCTCAATTCAGTAACCATCACGGCCGGACATACCTCCCACTGTACAGTAACCATCACGGCCCGACACATCTCCCACTGCACAGTAACCATCACGGCCTGACATATATCCCACTGTGCAGTTACCGTTACGTCCTGACATACCTCCCACTGCACACTAACCATCACGGTTCGAAATACCACCCACTGTACAGTAAGGTCACGGCCCGACATACCTCCCACTGTACAGTAACCATCACGGTCCGACATACCTCCCACTGTACAGTAACCAACACGGAACGACGTATCTCCACCGTACAGGAAGCATCACAGCCCGACCTACCTCCCAATTCACAGTAACCATCACCACCAAAATACCTCCCACTGTACAGTGACCATTACGGCCCGAATTACCTCCCAAAGTACAGCAAACATCACGGTCCGACATACCTCCCACTTTACAGTAACTATCACAGCCCGACATACCCCCCAATGTATAGTAACCATCACGTCCCCAAATACCTCCCACAGTACAGTAACCACCACACCCGACCTATCACCCTCTCTGCAGTAACCATCACAGCCCGACATAGCACCCACTGTCCTGTCGCCATCACGGACCGACATACCTCCCACTGTACAGTAACCATCGCGGCTCGACATACCTCGCGCTGTACAGTAACCATCGTGGCCCGACATACCTCCCACTGTACAGTAACCATCGCGGCCCAACATACATCCCACTGTACTGTAAACATCACGGCCCGACATACCTCCCAGTGTACAGTAACCATCACGGACCGACATACCTCCCACTGTACAGTATCCATCACGGCGAGACATACCTCCCACTGTTCAGTAACAATCATGGCCCGACATACCTCCCAATGTACAATAACTGTCACGACCCCACATACCTTCCCACTGTACAGTAACCATCACGGCCTGACATACCTCCCAGTGTACAGTAACCATTGCGGTCCAACATACCTCCCACTGTACAGTAACGATCACGGCCCAACATACTTCCCATGGTACAGTAACCATAATGGCCCGACATACCTCCCACTGTACGGTAACCATCATGGTCGACATACCTCCTACTGTGCAGTAACCGGACGGTCCAACATTCCTCCCTGTGTACAGTAACCATCACGGCCTGTCACATCTAACACTGCACAGTAACCATCACAGTCGGACATACCTCCCATTGAACAGTAACCATCACGACCCGACATACCTCCCACTGTACAGTAACCATTACGGCACAATATATCTCCCACTGTACAGTAAACATCAGAACCTGACATACCTCCCATGGTACAGTAACCATCACGATCCGACAAACCTCCCACTGTACAGTAACTATCACGGCACGACATACCTCCCACTGTACAGTAGCTATCACGGCCCGACATACCGCCCACTGTACAGTAACCTTCACGGCCCGACATACCTCCCACGGTACAGTACCAATAACGGTCCGACATACCTCCCAAAGTACAGTAACCATCACAGTCCGACATACCTCCCAAAGTACAGTAACCATCACGGTCCGACATACCTCCCACTGTACAGTAACTATCACACACCGACAGACCTCCCACTGCATAGTAACCATCACAGCCCGACATACCTCCCAAAGTACAGTACCAATAACGGTCCGACATACCTCCCACTGTGCCGTTTCATTGGAGAAAAGAAGGTTTAGGGGTGACTTGATAGAGGTGTACAAGATGATTAGGGGGTTAGATAGGGTTGACAGTGAGAACCTTCTTCCACGTATGGAGTCAGCTATTACAAGGGGGCATAGCTTTAAATTAAGGGGGGGTAGATATAGGACTGATGTTAGGGGTAGGTTCTTCACTCAGCGAGTCGTAAGTTCATGGAATGCCCTGCCAGTAGCAGTGGTGGACTCTCCCTCTTTATGGGTATTTAAGCGGGCATTGGATAGGTATATGGAGGATAGTGGGTTAGTGTACGTTAGGTGGGCTTTGATCGGCGCAACATCGAGGGCCGAAGGGCCTGTACTGCGCTGTATTCTTCTCTGTTCTATGTTCTATAACTATCACGGCCCAACATACCTCCCACTTTTCAGTAACTATCATGGCCCGACATACCTTCCACTGTACGGTAACCATCACGGACCGACATTCCTCCCAAAGTACAGTAACCACCACGGTCCGACACACCTCCCACTGTACACGAACCAACGCGGCCCAACATAACTCCTACTGTATAGTCACCATCACGGCCTGACATACCTCCTACTGTACAGTAACAATCACGACCTGACATACCTCCCATTTTACAGTAATCATCAAGACGAGACGTGCCTCCCATTGTAGAGTAACCAACTTGGCCCGACGTGCCTCCCACTGTAGACTAACCATCACGGTGCAAAATACCTCCCAAAGTACAGGAACCATCACGGCCCGACATACCTCCCACTGTACAGTAACCATCACGGCCCGACACATCTCCCACTGCGCAGTAACCATCACGGCCTGACATATATCCCACTGTGCAGTTACCGTCACGTCCCGACATACCTCCCACTGCACACTAACCATCACGGTTCGAAATACCACCCACTGTACAGTAACGTCACGGCCCGACATACCTCCCACTGTACAGTAACCATCACGGTCTGACATACCTCCCACTGCACAGTAACCAACATGGAACGACGTATCTCCCACCGTACAGAAAGCATCACAGCCCGACCGACCTCCCAATTCACAGTAACCATCACCACCGAAATACCTCCCACAGTACAGTGACCGTTACGGCCCGAATTACCTCCCAAAGTACAGCAAACATCACGGTCCGACATACCTCCCACATTACAGTAACTATCACAGCCCGACATACCCCCCAATGTATAGTAACCATCACGTCCACAAATACCACCCACAGTACAGTAACCACCACACCTGACACATCACCCTCTCTGCAGTAACCATCACTGCCCGACATAGCACTCACTGTCCTGTCGCCATCACGGACCGACATACCTCCCACTGTACAGTTACCATCACGGCTCGACATACCTCGCACTGTACAGCAATCATCGAGGCCCGACATACCTCCCACTGTACAGTAACCATCGCGGCCCAACATACATACTACTGTACAGTAAACATCACGGCCCGACATACCTCCCAGTGTACAGTAACCATCACGGCCCGACATACATCCCATTGTACAGTATCCATCACGGCGAGACATACCTCCCACTGTTCAGTAATCATCACGGTCCTACATACCTCCCGCTGGACAGTAATAATCACGGCCTGACATACCTCCCAAAGTACAATAACTGTCACGGCCCCACATACCTCCCACTGTACAGTAACCATGACGGCCTGACATACCTCCCACTGTACAGTAACCATTGCGGTCCAACATACCTCCTACTGTACAGTAACCATCACGGCCCGACATACTTCCCATGGTACAGTAACCATAATGGCCCGACATACCTCCCACTATACGGTAACCATCACGGTCGACATACCTCCCCTTGTGCAGTAACCGGACGGTCCAACATTCCTCCCTGTGTACAGTAACCATCACGGCCTGACACATCTCCCACTGCACAGTAACCATCACAGTCGGACATACCTCCCACTGTACAGTACCCATCACGACCCGACATACCTCCCATTGAACAGTAACCATCACGACCCGACATACATCCCACTGTACAGAAACCATTACGGCACGACATACCTTCCATTGCACAGCTACCAAAATGGCAAGACATGCCTCCAACTGCAAAGGAACCATCACGGACCGACACATCTCCCACTGCGCAGTAACCGTCACGGCCTGACATATTTCCCACTGTGCAGTAACCGTCACGTCCTGACCTACGTCCAACTTCACACTGACCATCACGGTTTGACATGCCACCCACTGTACAGTAACGTCACGGCCGGACATACCTCCCACTCTACTGTAACCATCATGGACCGACATACCTCCCACTTTGCAGTAACCATCACGGCCCCAAACACCTCCCACTGTACAGTAACGTCACGGCCCGACAAACCTCCCACTCTACTGTCACCATCATGGACCGACATACTTCCCACTGTGCAGTAACCGTCACGGCCCCAAATACCTCCCACTATACAGTAACCTCACGGCCCGACATACCTCCCACTGTATTGTAACCATCACAGCCCGACATACCTCCCAATGTACAGTAACCATCAAGGCCCGACATACCTCCCAAAGTACAGTAACCATCACGGTCCGAAATACCTCCCACTGTACAGTAAATCTCATGGCCCGACCTAATCCCCATTGTACAGAAATCATCGTGGCCCGACGTACCTCCCACTGTACAGTAACAATCAGGGCCCAATATCTCCCACAGTGCAGTAACCACCACGGTACGACACACCTCCCACTGTACAGCAACCATCACGGCCCGACATACCTCCCACTGTACAGTAACCATCACGGCCCGACATACCATCCACTGTCCAGTAGCCATCACGGCCAGACATACCTCCCACTGTACAGTAACAATCATGCATCGACATACTTCCCACTGTGCAGTAACCATCACGGCCCGACATACCTCCCACTGCATAGTAACCATCACGGCCCGACATACCTCCCAAAGTACAGTACCATAAACGGTCCAACATACCTCCCACTGTGCCGTAACTATCACAGCCCGACATACCTCCCACTGTTCAGTAACCACCACGGTCCGACACACCTCCCGCTGGACACCAACCATCACTGCCCGACATAGCACCCACTGTCCAGTAACCATCACGGCCCGACATTCCGCCCACTGTGCAGTAACCATCAAGGCCCAACATACCTCCCAATGTACAGTAACCGTCACGGCCGGACATACCTCCCACAGTACAGTAACCATCACGGTCTGACATACCTCCCACTGCACAGTAACCAACATGGAACGACGTATCTCCCACCGTACAGAAAGCATCACAGCCCGACCGACCTCCCAATTCACAGTAACCATCACCACCGAAATACCTCCCACAGTACAGTGACCGTTACGGCCCGAATTACCTCCCAAAGTACAGCAAACATCACGGTCCGACATACCTCCCACATTACAGTAACTATCACAGCCCGACATACCCCCCAATGTATAGTAACCATCACGTCCCCAAATACCACCCACAGTACAGTAACCACCACACCTGACACATCACCCTCTCTGCAGTAACCATCACTGCCCGACATAGCACTCACTGTCCTGTCGCCATCACGGACCGACATACCTCCCACTGTACAGTTACCATCACGGCTCGACATACCTCGCACTGTACAGCAATCATCGAGGCCCGACATACCTCCCACTGTACAGTAACCATCGCGGCCCAACATACATACTACTGTACAGTAAACATCACGGCCCGACATACCTCCCAGTGTACAGTAACCATCACGGCCCGACATACATCCCATTGTACAGTATCCATCACGGCGAGACATACCTCCCACTGTTCAGTAATCATCACGGTCCTACATACCTCCCGCTGGACAGTAATAATCACGGCCTGACATACCTCCCAAAGTACAATAACTGTCACGGCCCCACATACCTCCCACTGTACAGTAACCATGACGGCCTGACATACCTCCCACTGTACAGTAACCATTGCGGTCCAACATACCTCCTACTGTACAGTAACCATCACGGCCCGACATACTTCCCATGGTACAGTAACCATAATGGCCCGACATACCTCCCACTATACGGTAACCATCACGGTCGACATACCTCCCCTTGTGCAGTAACCGGACGGTCCAACATTCCTCCCTGTGTACAGTAACCATCACGGCCTGACACATCTCCCACTGCACAGTAACCATCACAGTCGGACATACCTCCCACTGTACAGTACCCATCACGACCCGACATACCTCCCATTGAACAGTAACCATCACGACCCGACATACATCCCACTGTACAGAAACCATTACGGCACGACATACCTTCCATTGCACAGCTACCAAAATGGCAAGACATGCCTCCAACTGCAAAGGAACCATCACGGACCGACACATCTCCCACTGCGCAGTAACCGTCACGGCCTGACATATTTCCCACTGTGCAGTAACCGTCACGTCCTGACCTACGTCCAACTTCACACTGACCATCACGGTTTGACATGCCACCCACTGTACAGTAACGTCACGGCCGGACATACCTCCCACTCTACTGTAACCATCATGGACCGACATACCTCCCACTTTGCAGTAACCATCACGGCCCCAAACACCTCCCACTGTACAGTAACGTCACGGCCCGACAAACCTCCCACTCTACTGTCACCATCATGGACCGACATACTTCCCACTGTGCAGTAACCGTCACGGCCCCAAATACCTCCCACTATACAGTAACCTCACGGCCCGACATACCTCCCACTGTATTGTAACCATCACAGCCCGACATACCTCCCAATGTACAGTAACCATCAAGGCCCGACATACCTCCCAAAGTACAGTAACCATCACGGTCCGAAATACCTCCCACTGTACAGTAAATCTCATGGCCCGACCTAATCCCCATTGTACAGAAATCATCGTGGCCCGACGTACCTCCCACTGTACAGTAACAATCAGGGCCCAATATCTCCCACAGTGCAGTAACCACCACGGTACGACACACCTCCCACTGTACAGCAACCATCACGGCCCGACATACCTCCCACTGTACAGTAACCATCACGGCCCGACATACCATCCACTGTCCAGTAGCCATCACGGCCAGACATACCTCCCACTGTACAGTAACAATCATGCATCGACATACTTCCCACTGTGCAGTAACCATCACGGCCCGACATACCTCCCACTGCATAGTAACCATCACGGCCCGACATACCTCCCAAAGTACAGTACCATAAACGGTCCAACATACCTCCCACTGTGCCGTAACTATCACAGCCCGACATACCTCCCACTGTTCAGTAACCACCACGGTCCGACACACCTCCCGCTGGACACCAACCATCACTGCCCGACATAGCACCCACTGTCCAGTAACCATCACGGCCCGACATTCCGCCCACTGTGCAGTAACCATCAAGGCCCAACATACCTCCCAATGTACAGTAACCGTCACGGCCGGACATACCTCCCACAGTACAGTAACCATCACGGTCTGACATACCTCCCACTGCACAGTAACCAACATGGAACGACGTATCTCCCACCGTACAGAAAGCATCACAGCCCGACCGACCTCCCAATTCACAGTAACCATCACCACCGAAATACCTCCCACAGTACAGTGACCGTTACGGCCCGAATTACCTCCCAAAGTACAGCAAACATCACGGTCCGACATACCTCCCACATTACAGTAACTATCACAGCCCGACATACCCCCCAATGTATAGTAACCATCACGTCCCCAAACCACCCACAGTACAGTAACCACCACACCTGACACATCACCCTCTCTGCAGTAACCATCACTGCCCGACATAGCACTCACTGTCCTGTCGCCATCACGGACCGACATACCTCCCACTGTACAGTTACCATCACGGCTCGACATACCTCGCACTGTACAGCAATCATCGAGGCCCGACATACCTCCCACTGTACAGTAACCATCGCGGCCCAACATACATACTACTGTACAGTAAACATCACGGCCCGACATACCTCCCAGTGTACAGTAACCATCACGGCCCGACATACATCCCATTGTACAGTATCCATCACGGCGAGACATACCTCCCACTGTTCAGTAATCATCACGGTCCTACATACCTCCCGCTGGACAGTAATAATCACGGCCTGACATACCTCCCAAAGTACAATAACTGTCACGGCCCCACATACCTCCCACTGTACAGTAACCATGACGGCCTGACATACCTCCCACTGTACAGTAACCATTGCGGTCCAACATACCTCCTACTGTACAGTAACCATCACGGCCCGACATACTTCCCATGGTACAGTAACCATAATGGCCCGACATACCTCCCACTATACGGTAACCATCACGGTCGACATACCTCCCCTTGTGCAGTAACCGGACGGTCCAACATTCCTCCCTGTGTACAGTAACCATCACGGCCTGACACATCTCCCACTGCACAGTAACCATCACAGTCGGACATACCTCCCACTGTACAGTACCCATCACGACCCGACATACCTCCCATTGAACAGTAACCATCACGACCCGACATACATCCCACTGTACAGAAACCATTACGGCACGACATACCTTCCATTGCACAGCTACCAAAATGGCAAGACATGCCTCCAACTGCAAAGGAACCATCACGGACCGACACATCTCCCACTGCGCAGTAACCGTCACGGCCTGACATATTTCCCACTGTGCAGTAACCGTCACGTCCTGACCTACGTCCAACTTCACACTGACCATCACGGTTTGACATGCCACCCACTGTACAGTAACGTCACGGCCGGACATACCTCCCACTCTACTGTAACCATCATGGACCGACATACCTCCCACTTTGCAGTAACCATCACGGCCCCAAACACCTCCCACTGTACAGTAACGTCACGGCCCGACAAACCTCCCACTCTACTGTCACCATCATGGACCGACATACTTCCCACTGTGCAGTAACCGTCACGGCCCCAAATACCTCCCACTATACAGTAACCTCACGGCCCGACATACCTCCCACTGTATTGTAACCATCACAGCCCGACATACCTCCCAATGTACAGTAACCATCAAGGCCCGACATACCTCCCAAAGTACAGTAACCATCACGGTCCGAAATACCTCCCACTGTACAGTAAATCTCATGGCCCGACCTAATCCCCATTGTACAGAAATCATCGTGGCCCGACGTACCTCCCACTGTACAGTAACAATCAGGGCCCAATATCTCCCACAGTGCAGTAACCACCACGGTACGACACACCTCCCACTGTACAGCAACCATCACGGCCCGACATACCTCCCACTGTACAGTAACCATCACGGCCCGACATACCATCCACTGTCCAGTAGCCATCACGGCCAGACATACCTCCCACTGTACAGTAACAATCATGCATCGACATACTTCCCACTGTGCAGTAACCATCACGGCCCGACATACCTCCCACTGCATAGTAACCATCACGGCCCGACATACCTCCCAAAGTACAGTACCATAAACGGTCCAACATACCTCCCACTGTGCCGTAACTATCACAGCCCGACATACCTCCCACTGTTCAGTAACCACCACGGTCCGACACACCTCCCGCTGGACACCAACCATCACTGCCCGACATAGCACCCACTGTCCAGTAACCATCACGGCCCGACATTCCGCCCACTGTGCAGTAACCATCAAGGCCCAACATACCTCCCAATGTACAGTAACCGTCACGGCCGGACATACCTCCCACAGTACCGTAACAATCGCTGTCCATCATACCTCCCACTGTACAGTAACCATCATGGCCTGACATACCTCCCACTATACAGTGACCATCACGGCCTGATATACCTCCCACTGTACAGTATCCGTCATGTCCCAACATAGCTCCCACTGTACAGTAACCATTCTGGCCCGACATAACTCCCATTGTACAGTATCTATTGGGCCTGACATACCTCCTACAGAATAGGAATCATCTAACTCCGACACACCGCCCACTGTACACGAACCAACGCGGCCCATCATAACTCCTACTGTATAATCACCATCACGGCCTGACATACCTCCTACTGATAAGTAACAATCACGGCCTGATATACCTCCCACTGTAAAGTAAGCATCTCGGCGTGAAATACTTCCAATTTTACAGTAATCATCAAGACCAGACGTGCCTCCCACTGTACAGTAACCAACTTGGCCCGACATACCTCCCACTGTAGAGTAACCATCACGGCCCCAAATACCTCCCACTGCACAGTAACCTCACGGCCCGACATACCTCCCACTCTACTGTAACCATCAAGGCCTGACATACCTCCCATTGTACAGTAATCATCACTGCCCGACAAACCTCCCACTGTATAGTAACCATCACAGCCCGACATACCTCCAACTGTACAGTAACTATCACGGCCCGACTTATCTCCCATTGCACAGTAAACAACACGGCCCGACATACCTCCCACTGTACAGTACCCATCACGGCCTGACATACATCCCATTGTATAATAACCTTCACGGCCTGACATTTCTCTCACTGCACAGTCACCATTACACTCCGACATAACTCACATTGTACAGTAACCATCACGGCCCGACATTTCTCCCACTGTACAGTAACCATCACGGCCCAACATACCTCCCAAAGTACAGTAACCATCACGGTCCGACATACTTCCCAAAGTACAGTAAATCTCACGGCCCGACCTACTCCCCATTGTACAGAAACCATCGTGGCCCGACGTACCCCCCACTGTACAGTAACAATCACGGCCCTATATCTCCCACAGTGCAGTAACCACCACGGTACGACACACCTCCCACTGTACAGCAACCATCATGGCCCGACATACCTCCCACTGGACATTAACAATCATGGACCGACATACCTCCTACTGTACAGTAACCATCACGGCCCTACATACCTCCCACTGTACAGCGACCATCATGGCTCAACATACCACCCGCTGTACCGTAAGCATCACGTCCCGACATACCTACCACTGTACAGTTACCGGATGGGCCAACATACTTCGCTCTGTACAGTAAACGTCACGGCTCGACATACCTCCCACTGTACAGTAACCACCACGGCCCCAAATACCTCCCGCTGCACGCTATGCACACTAACCATCACGGTCCGACATACCTCCCACTGTACAGTAACCATCACGGCTCCAAATACCTCCCACTGTACAGTAACTGTCACATCGCGACATACCTCCCACTGTACAGTAACCATCAGGGCCTGACATACGTCCCACTGTACAGTAACCGTCACGGCCCAATATATCTCCCACTGTCCAGTAAACATCACAACCTGACATACGTCCCATGGTACAAAACCATCACGATCCGACATACCTCCCACTGTAAAGTAACCATCACGATCCGACATACCTCCCACTGTAAAGTAACCATCACGGCCCGACATACCTCCCAATGTGCAGTAACCGTCATAGATTGACATACCTCCCACTATGCAGTAACCGTCACGGACTGACATACCTCCCACTGTACAGTAACCATTTCGGCCCGACACACCTCCCAAAGTACAGTAACCATCACGGTCCGACATACCTCCCACTCTACAGTAACCATCACGGTCCGACATACCTCCCACTCTACAGTAACTATCACGGCCCGACATACTCCTCTAGTCACTTACTTCCTTTAAGGAAGAGCATTAAATATTCTAACCTGGTCTGGCCAACATTTGACTCCAGACCCACAGCAATATGGCTGACTCTGAGCTACCCTCTGGTTAATTAGCAGTTGGATCAAAGAATGTTCGTCCCGGCAGTGACACCCACATCCCATGAATGAATAAATTAAAATACATATGCCCCTCCCTACCTCTGCAAACCCCTCCAGCTGCAGCAATCCGTTCTGGCTTTGTAACACCGTTCCAACCCTGACCACTCTCTTTAACACTCTCACCACCTCCAGCACCTTCACCTCTCCCTGTTCCTATTGTGTCAATAAACCCTGACCATGGTTCCCCTCCCCACTGCCCTCCTCCTTCTAGCATACCCTTTGCAATCTATTTAACATTTACTCCTAAAACACTCTCTCACTTCAGGATTTTAAGTACTTTCTGGGGATCTTCTCAGCCTCATAGTCTCGTATGATCCCTTTTGTCCTGAGTGCGTGACCAATGGCGATTCCTTGCTGAGGTTTATACTGTTTCAATGGAATGTCCTTCTGTTGAGCGTTATAAACTGTTCCTTCAAATGTTTTCTGCTGTCCATTTACAGGCACATATTTCAGTCTGTTTAGCCTGTTTACCTTGGTCATTTCTCCTCGCAAACTCATGTCATTGGCTATTTTTGTTTCTAGTTGCAGCTTGTCCTTTCTGTGATTTACTTTAAAACTTTATATTTATTTAAACTGCACTTTATCCCAATTTCCCGAAGGATCTCTCCCGGTGACATGACTCATTCATTAAGTTTCATTACACGGTCGCTCTGCGATAGTTATGTCCCTAGTCAGTTGCACAATGTGTTTTTCAAAGAAATACTTTAAAAGTTCTCCGAACTCCCCTTCCAATATCAATGCTGTCCGTGTGATTGACCCAGATTATACAAATATTGAAGTTTTCCAAAATTATCACAATGTGTTTGTTAAAAAATTCCAATGAGTCCCTGTGTAATGCAATGATGAGCAATGGAATACTGTTCAGTGGCTAAAACTGTTCTGCTACTTGTGTCCTTGGCAATAGTAGCCAGAATTTACATTCAGACTGACTCTACTTCATGATCTGCAGGCAAATGTTTTCTCTGTAATGCCTTTGTTATCCATTATTTTTAGTGTTATCCATTTTTCCTGAGTTTCCGCAAGATTGTGAACCATTAAATATTTTTGTTCACCCTATATCCATGTCTCCCTGGTGTCTAAATCTCTTTTAAGTCTGTGTCACAAATCCATCGACCTTATTGCAGTGACGTTGCCATTAAAAAAAAACATAACTTACTCTTTCCCACAATCTTTTGTCACAAATCTTTTCGCTGATGTACAATTTTAATTAAACTCTGTCCCTTCCTGTTCCTTTCTGCTTGTCTTCAGTCACATCCCCATGCTGCTCCGATCCTTCCCCTTTTCACTTTGGATTTGGAAAGATCCTTTCACCTGAACCCTGTCCCAGCATCCTCTCTGTCAGTTTAAAGCCCTGTCCATAAACCTAACGACATGATCGGCCAGGGCCCAGGTCCTAGCACGGTTCCAGTGGGACCATCCGAATGGATTATTTATTAAGTCAGGTATGGGGTATGGGTGTCTCTGGCTGACCAGCCTTTCTTGCCCAGTCCTAGCTGCCCTTGAACTGAGTAACTTGCTTGGCCTTTGAAGAGGGTAATTGGGAGGCAAATACTTTGCTGTGGCTATGTCGTGCAGACCACGTGAGGATGGGCAGATGTCCTTTCTGAATGACATAGCAGCCTGGGATACCTGCAGCGGTGTTTGTGCAGTGTGTCCAGGAAGCTTTTCTAACTCAGTATGTCGATTATCCGACCAGAAGGGAGGCCATATTGGATTTGGCACTTGGTAACGAACCGGGAAAAGTAATGGGCTGGTTAATATGTGGACATATTGGTGATCGTGAACACAGTTCTGTGACTTTCACCTTGGTTATGGAGAGAGATAGGTGCGTGCAACAGGGTAGGTTTTACAATTGGGGGAAGGGTAAATATGATGCTGTAAGACAGGATCTGAGGAGCATAAGTTGGGAGCACAGGCTGTCAGGGCAGGATGTTGTGGAAATGTGGAACTTTTTCAAGGAACAGATACAACGTGTCCTTGATATGTATGTACCTGTCAGGCAGGGAAGAGATGGTCGTGTGAGGGAACATTGGTTGACGAGGGAGGTTGAATGTCTTGTAAAGAGGAAGAAGTAGGCTTACATAAGGTTGAGGAAACAAGGTTCAGACAGAGCATTGGAGGGATACAGGATAGCCAGAAGGGAGCTAAAGAAAGGGATTAGGAGAGCTAAGAGAGGGCGTGAAAAATCTTTGGCGGGTAGGATCAAGGATAACCCCAAGGCATTTTATGTGTCTGTGAGAAACATGAGAATGACGAGAACGAGGGTAGGTCCGATCAAGGACAGCAGTGGGAGACGGTGTATTGAGTCGGAAGAGATAGGAGAGGTCTTGAATGAGTACGTTTCGTCAGTATTTACAAACGAGAGGGACCATATTGTTGAAGAGGAGAGTGTGAAACGGATTGGTAAGCTAGAAGAGATGCTTGTTAGGGAGGAAGATGTGTTGGGCATTTTGAAAAACTTGAGGTTAGACAAGTCCCCCGGGCCTGACGGGATATATCCTAGGATTATGTGGGAAGGAAGAGAGGAAATTGCAGAGCTGTTGGCAATGATCTTTTCGTCTTCACTGTCAACGGGGGTGGTACCAGTGGACTGGAGAGTGGCGAATGTTGTGCCCCTGTTCAAAAAAGGGAATAGGGATAACCCCGGGAATGACAGGCCAGTTAGTCTTACTTCAGTGGTAGGCATAGTAATGGAAAGGGTACTGAGGGATAGGATTTATGAGTATCTGGAAAGACACTGCTTGATTAGGGACAGCCAGCACGGATTTATGAGGGGTAGGTCTTGTCTTACAAGTCTTATTGATTTCTTCGAGGAGGTGACCAAGCATGTGGATGAGGGTAGAGCAGTGGATGCAGTGTACATGGATTTTAGTAACTGGATTAGTGGTGCTGGAAGAGCACAGCAGTTCAGGCAGCATCCAATGAGCAGCGAAATCGATGTTTCGGGCAAACGCCCTTAGTAAGGCATTTGATAAGGTTCCCCATGGTAGGCTCATTTCAGGAGGCGTGGGATAGAGGGAAATTTAGCCAGTTGGATAGAGAACTGGCTAACCAGTCGAAGTCAGAGAGTGGTGGTACATGGTAAATATTCAGCCTGGAGCCCAGTTACAAGTAGAGTTCCGCAGGCATCAGTTCTGGATCCTCTGCTATTTGTAATTTTTATTAATGACTTGGAAGAAGGAGTCGAAGGGTGAGTCAGTAAATTTGCAGATGATACGAAGATTGGTGGATTTGTGGATAGTGAGGAGGGCTGTTGTTGGCTGCAAAGGGACTTAGATATGATGCAGAGCTGGGCTGAGGAGTGGCAGATGGAGTTCAATTTGTCAAGTGTGAGGTTGTCCATTTTGGAAGGACAAATAAGAATGTGGAATACAGGGTTAACAGTAGGGTTCTTTGTAAGTGGAGGAGCAGAGGGATCTTGGGGTCTATGTTCGTAGATCTTTGAAAGTTGCCACTCAGGTGGATAGAGACTGTAAGATGGCCTATAGTGTATTAGCGTTCATGAGCAGAGGGATTGAATTCAAGAGTCGTGAGGTGATGTTGCAGCTGTACAGGACCTTGGTTAGGCCACATTTGGAGTACTGTGTGCAGTTCTGGTCGCCTCACTTTTTGGAAAGATGTTGAAGCTTTGGAGAGGGTACAGAGAAGATTTACCAGGATGTTGCCTGGAATGGAGAATAGGTCATACGAGGAGAGGTTGAGAGTGTTAGGCCTTTTCTCATTGGAACGGTGAAGGATGAGGGGTGACTTGATAGAGGTTTACAAGATGATCAGGGGAATAGATAGACAGTCAGAAACATTTTCCCCGGGTACAACAGAGTATTACAAGGGGACATAAATTTAAGGTGAAGGGTGGAAGGTATGGGGGGGATGTCAGGGGTAGGTTCCTTACCCAGAGAGTGGTGGGGGATGGAATGCGCTGCCTGTCGGAGTGGCAGAGTCAGAATCATTGGCGATTTTAAGTGCCAATTGGATAGGTACATGGATGGGTGCTAAAGCTTGGACAAATGTTTGGCACAACATCGTGGGCTGAAGGGTCTGTTCTGTGCTGTATTGATCTATGTTCTATCTATGTTCTATACATTTCATTGGGCACTGGAGATTTCTCCACCTTTCTGCCTGTGAAAACATTTAATACCTCCTCCTTATTGATCTTAACATGTTGTAGAACTTCAGCATCCCAACTGAAATCCCCGGCTACAATGTCTTTCTCCTGTGTGAATACAGATGGGAAATATTCAGTGAAGACCTCCTCTACTTCCTCTGGCTCCATGCACAGATTGTCCCTTTGGGTTTCTCACAGGCCTTCCTCTTTCGCTGGGCATCCTCTGACTCTCATGATGTTGAGAAAATACCTGTGGCTTTTCTGCAATCGTATCTGCCAAATATATTTCATGACCATTATTTGTCCCTCATTTTCCACAATCCCCTTGCAGTCTCTATACTTGTGAAGGGCTTCACCTGATTTTGTTGCACTGTATTTTCTTTATCAAACTGACGATATCACTTGATCAATATTCCCTGGACTTGCTGCCTTTACTACTCACTCTTCAAGGAGCACACTGGCCCTGCGTTCTCACTGCATCACTTTAAAATACTCCACTTTCCTAACATGGATCCAACTGCAGGGTGTTCCTCCCAGTCTATGTTTGCCAGATCCTCTGTAATGATTGTGATACTGATAGGAGGCACAGTTGTGAGGGGGACAGACAGGAGACTGTGTGGCTGCACAAGAGACCACAGGATGGTGTGCTTCCTCCCAGGTACCAGGGTTTAGGATATCTTTGAGTCGTTATTGAACATTATGAAGGGGGAGGGTGAACATCCAGAGGTCATTGTGCACATCGATCCACATGACAGAGGTAGACAAAGGGATGGGGTCCTGTGAAATGAGTGCAGGGAGTCAGGTGAAAAGTTAAAAAAGCAGAATATTGACCTTAATGATCTCCAGATTACTCCCAGTGCCAAGTGCCAGTGAGGATAGAAATAGAAAGGTAGGCCGGATGGATGTGTGGCTGAGGAGCTGGTATAGTGGGCAGGGCTTTCAGTTCATGGATCATTGGGATCTCTTCTGGGGTAGAGGGGACCTGTGCAAAGGGGATGGTTTGCACTTGAAGCAAAGGGGCACGAGTATCCCAGGGAGAAGATTAGGTAGTGTTTCCCAGGAGGATTTAAACTAATTTGGCAGTGAGTTGAAACTTTAAGTGAGAAAGGGACCATCGAAAAGTCAACGGAAATACATCAGCCATCAAGGGCAAGTTACCTATTCAGGATATCCAGGGGCACAGCCAAGGGAGGGAAAGATATCTGGTTTAAAGGGCATTTATTTCAACACACGAGGCCTGACTGGTAAGGCAGATGGGCTCAGAGCATGGATTAGCTCTGGGTACTGGGATATTATAGCCATAATGGAAACATGGCTGAGAGAAGGGCAGGACCAGCAGCTCAGTGTACCAGGATAAAGAAACTACAGGCGTTACAGAAGGGCAAGTAAGTGAGGAGGGGGAGTTGTCCTTTTGATTAGGAAGGACATGACACCTGTGCATCGAGACAATTCTGTTAAGCAGTCATCAAATAAGGCCGTAAATTTAAAAGCTAGAAGCAAAGAGGGGATGATCAGTCTGCTGAGATCGTGTTGTGGACCTTCAAATAGCCAGCGGGGACGAGATGAGCAAATGTGTAGTGAGTTTGCAGGTACCTAAACAAATAATAGAGTAGTATTGAATGGATATTTTAACTTCCCCTGGATTGACTGGGTCACCCAGAGTGTAAAAGGCCCGGACTGGGTGGCATTTTTAAAATGTGTCCAAGAAAGTTTCCTCAATCAAGACGTAGATGACTCTATGCTACTCAGGTGGGTGAAACACTGGGCCTTTCCTCAGATAACGACGTCAGACAAGTGACTGAAGTATCAGTCGGAGAGCACATTGCGTCCAGTCACCATAACTGTCTTTGTTTTAACATAGTTGTGGAAAAAGATCAGGCAGGTTGACAGATTTAGGTCTTAAACTGGAACTGGGCCAATATTGGGGCAATTGAGCAGGATCGAGCAGGGGTTGATTGGGTGAAGGTAAAACTCACGACACTAGGGTATAGTCCAGATGGTTTACAGAGGAACCTCGATTATATGAACGCGATGGCGGGCACTATTTCGTTCGGATAATTGATTATTCGGTTAATCGATTCAATACCTTTCCTCTGGGCTCGGAGTTTTCAGTCCAGTCTGCTCCCTGTTCAGGTGACTAGGCAGCAGCAAGCCATGGACGAGCCCCCACACCCTGTCAGGCCCCAAAAACACATCCCGCTCACCTCCAAACCCATCCAATACACCCCCACCTGCCTCTCAACGTCACCCCCCCAAACCGACCCAACAGCGAATCCTGCCCCTAAAACCGTCTGACACCACCCTCCACCCGCCGCCTGCCCCCACCTCCCAGACACATCCTACATCACCCTCAGCCCATCCCCAAACCCATTCAACACCGCCCCCAGCTCACCACACCCATTGTCAAATCCATGTCCACACCCATGCCCCTGTAAGTGTTACCTAGGTAAGCGGATAGTGAAGAAGGTGTTAGGTACTTTCCTTTATTGGTCAGAGCATTGATTATAGGAGTTTGGAGGTCATGTTGCAGCTGTACAGCACACTGTTTAGGGCACTTTTGGGATATTGCATGCAGTTCTGGTCTTTTTCCTATTGGAAGGATGTTGTGAAACTTGAAAGTGTTTAGAAAAGTTTTACAAGGATGTTGCCAGGATTGGAGGATTTAAGCTATCGGAAGAGGCTGAAACGACTGAGACTGTTTTCCCTGGAGCGTCAGAGGCTAAGGGGTGACATTCTTGAGATTTATAAAATCATGAGGGGCATGGATAGGATAAACAGACAAGGTCTTTTCCCTGGGGTAGTGGAGACCAGAAATGGAGGGCATAGGTTTAGGATGAGAGATGAAAGATTTAAAAGGGACCTAAGGGACAACCTTTTCACGCAGAGTGTGGTTATGTAGGGAATGTACTGCCAGAGGAAGTGGTGGAGGCTGGTACAATTGCAGCATTCAAAAAGCATCTGGATTGGTATATGAATAAAAAGGGTTTATTGGGATATGGGCCAAGTGCTGGCAGATGGGACGAGATTAGGAAACGATATCTGGTCGGCGTGGACGAGTTGGACCGAAGGGTCGGTTTATGTGCTGTACGTCTCTAGGTCTTTCTGGGTCTAAATGTTTTCCACTGTTCATTTACAGCTTGACATTTCAGTCTGTTTCCCCTGTTTAACTTGGTCAGTTCTCTCTCAAAATCATATAATGGGCTTTGATCGTGATGCTCGGGTGTGCTTTATGGTCACTTTAAAATGTCATAATCTCTTTGAATTCCGGTATAATTTCTTGGAGGATCTCGGTGTGATATTACTCATTCACTCAGCTTCATCACCCAACAGTCGATCTGAGATAGTTACATCCTTAGCTATTTGCACAATGCGTTATTCAAAGAAACACTGACAAAAACATTCAAGGAGGACCTCGGTTAATATCACTCTTGCCAATATGTCTGTCCCAGATTATACAAAGATTGAAGTCTCCAAAAATTATCACACCACCTTTGCTACAATTTCTAAAGAATTTCTGTTTAATGCAGGGATGAGCAATGAAATACAGCAAGGCAGCATAAAAACTGTTCTCCTGCTTGTGTTTGTGACACATCGCACCCAGAATTTGCATTCAGGCTGATTCAGCTGCATAATCTGAGACCAAATGCTTTCTCTGTAATGCCTTTGTTGTCCATCTTGCTTTTCCATTCTGCCTGAGATCCTGTAAGGTTGTTTACTGTTGAATATTTATGTTCCACCTTTTGTTCACCCTGTAATCACGTCTGTCTGGTGACGAAGTCTCATTTTTCTCTGTGTCCCAAGTCTATTACCTTATTGTAGATACTTTGTCCATTCCAAATCAAAACAACATTATAATTTCCTCTTCCCCACAATGTCCTGTCACAAACCGATTCATTAATGTACAGTTTTAGTTAAACTCTGTCCCTTTCTGTTCTTTTCTGCTTGACTTCAGCCACATTCCCATGCTGTTCCGAGGCTTCACATTTTCTCTTTGGATTTGGAAAGCTCCTTTCATCTGAACCCTGTCCCTGCATCCTCTCCGTCAGTTTAAAGCCCTGTCCATAATCCTACTGACATGATTGACCAGGACACTGCTCCCAGCAGGGTTGATTTTAAATCACTCATGGGATGTTGCTGTCTCTGGCTGGCCAGCATCGCATGCCCACCCTGACCAGCCTTAGAGCTGAGTGGCTTGTCAGATCATTACAGTGGGCATTTGAGCGTCAATCCCATTGCCCTGGGTCTGGATTCATATGTAGGCCAGACTGGCAGCCTAGAACAGATTTGCTTACTGAAAGGGTATTATTAAGTGGTTAGATGGGTATCCCTGACTCTGGCATTAAATTAGGAAAGGATATCTGGTCGGCGTTAAATTCTGGATGAACAGTCTAGTGAGAGTAACACAAGGTCATTCCCTGGTCCACTGATAGCTCCCTCATCCCTGAGTACTGATCCCAGTGCACCTTCTTCCTGACCGTGGTTTGATCCTGATACCTTCCTGCACTCTGGTGATATCACACAGTCTCTCTCCATGTGGTATCTGTCACTGTGAGGGTCTAATTGAGGCCGGTGACTGCACCTTTTGCAGCTCCTCCTGATCCTAAGCCAACAGAATTCTCCACTCCAGGGAGATGAGGCAACACAGACCAGGGATGGAGACTGGGATTTTCCAGATCTCTGAGGAACTTAGTGCCATTCTCCATGTGTAACCCTCACTGCATCAGTCTCATTTCCCATTCTGTCTGTTTCTCTATCTCCTGTAGAAACTCAGGATGGTCTTGACTCAGCGGAATTCCCATTTCCTGTCTCGTCCATCACCACACTGAAGACAGTTGGTCAGCCAGAGTGATGTCGAGTGAGATCTGGAGCCTTAAGTAAATCCTGCAGCGAGACAAGATCACTCACAGCCAACAGAGCAGAGTGTATTTAAGGGATCGAACTTTGGTCTAGAAGACATAACACAGATACAGTGTTGAAGGGTAAACACAGAGCATGATGGTCTCAGGCTCAAACCCCACCTCTTGTTAATTTTCATCTCTACTGTATTGAGCGTTCCTATGTCAATTCAGGAAGTTGACAGTTATCAATTCAGGCCTGTGCTGTCTTCGTGAGGATCAGTATAACAGAAGGGAAAGCAGGCCATCCTTATGGACATGGTATTGAAACCTGGGATCTTTCTGTTCTATATTCCCTCCTCACGCTGTCTCTTGTCATGTGATAGAGTCATACAGCAAGGAAACATGCCTTTCGGTCTAAATTGTTTGAGCCAATGTTGAATGCTTGTAATTCCCAGAACTTTTCCCATTTCTGTAACCTCCACCCCTCCCAAATTCCCACTGTATATTTGAAACCTACTCTGATGCTGATGACTCTCCCTGTATGTAAATTGCTCCAATGTCGATAACATGCCCAATCTCAATAATCTTATCCTGCACTCAGTTCAGTAATTCCTATTTCTGTAGTTTTGTACAATACTTACAGTGCCCCTGTCTCTGTAAAATCCTCCAGCCTTGAGCAAAATACCCACCTGTGGACCTTCCTCAACCCCCAAGAAAACATGATATCAGTGTAACCTTCTGCAGGTCCGATCACACTCCTGCCTCCTAGCCTATCGCACCACACGACCACAGTAACCTTCTCCCAACCCTACCGACCTCCTTACCGATATGAACACCTCCAGACCCTTTTCAAGCCACAGCAGCACTCCACATCTCTGTTTGCTCCTCCACTCCCTACAGTCCTCCCAGCACCACAAACATTCTCTTTGTGTAATTCTGCAATTTGGGGCAGCACGGTGGCTCTGTGGTGAGCAATGGTGCCTCACAGTGCCAGAGACCCAGTTTCAATTTCAGTGTTAGGTGACTGTCTGTCTGTGTGGAGTTTGCACCTTCTCCCTGTGTCTGCGTGGGTTTCCTTCAGATGTTCCAGTTTCCTCCCACAGTCCAAAGATGTGCAGGTCAGGTGAATTGGCCATGCTAAATTGTCCATAGTGTTAGGTGCATTGTCGGAGAGAAGTGGGTCTGGGTGGATTACTCTTTGGAGAGTTGGTGTGGACATGTTGTGCCGAAATACCTGTTCCCATGCTGTAGGGAATCTAATCTAAACTCTCCCTCTGCATTCCATATTACTGTACCGAAATATATCCCTCGATCCATAATCAGCCCCAACCCCTTCAAACCTCCGAGTCTCTGTGAACTCCCACAGCTCCAATATCCCTCCTTAACTGGGTAACCTTTTCCATTCATGAAACACTCCGAAAATGTGGACATCCTACAAACCTCCCTACCTGCGTAATCCTCTCAGGAACCTATAAAACCCCCCGAACTGTGGAACCAGCTCCAATGCTTGTGACTCTCCCGATCAGTTTCTACAAGACTTACTATCTATGTAACATTCTCCCGTCGCTATCACCCGCCCTGTCAATGTAAGCTCCTCCGGTCTCCCCACCAATCTAATAATCTCCATAACCTTCTCCAGCTCTTACACCCATATCTGTGTAAATGTTACACTCCCCTACAACCATCCCTAAAGCAGAAACCTCCTCCAGTGTCTGCAATACTCCCTATCTGTGTTTGTGTCTCCAGGATCTATTGCTGTTCCTGTCTCTGTAAGCTCTGACAGATTGTACAGCTTGCCGGTCCGTATACTTTCCAGAACTTCAGCATCTGACATCAACAAAAGTCTTCATTAATTACAGCCTTCCATATCTCTGTTCTTTCCTCAATTCTATACAACTCTCTTAATCTCTGTAAGTAGCACAATTCCATAAAACAGCCCCTGTCTGCATAAACTGACCCAATCCGACAGTAAGAAGCCTCACTGCCCTCTTGATCATCTCTAGTCCCTTCAGATCTTCCTGTATCTTCTCTGACTCCATTGAATAGAGCCCATCTCATGTTATAACTCCTCTAACTCATATGTTACTCCCCATCTCTGTGATATTCTTCAGTTACTGCAATTCTCATTCTTTATCTCCAGAGTTTCCAATCCCCCGGATCGATGTAAGGTTATTGATCCCTTGCAGCATGTTTATCACCGATAGCAGCCTCCAACTCCTCAACGCATCCTGTGGTGAGGCATGACTTAGGAACATAATTTCTTAGCAACATAATTTCCCTGCCCCCAGCTACAACTGCTGCCCTGCAGTGCACACTTATCTCTCTCCATCACTAGAGTAAAAGTCACCGAGTTGTGGTCACTGTCCCCGAAGTGCTCACCTACCTCCAAGTCTAACACCTGGTCTTGTTCATTACCTCGAACCAAATCCAGTATGGCCTCACCTCTTGTTGGCCTGTCTACATATTGTGTCAAGAAACCCTCCTGCACACATTGGACAAACACCGACCCATCTAACGAACTCAAGCTATAGCTTTCCCAGTCAATATCTGGGAAGTTAAAGTCTCCCATAACAACCACCCGACTACTTTCACTCATCTCCTGAATCATCCTTGCAATACGTTCCTCTACGTCTCTCGGACTATTAGGAGGCCTGTAGAAAACTCCTAACAGGGTGACCTCAGCTTTTCTATTTCTAACCTCAGCCCAAACTACCTCAGATGGCAAGTCTTCCTCCATCGTCCTTTCCACCACTGTAATACTATCCTTGACAAGCAATGCCACACCTCCCCCTCTTTTACCCCCACCTCTGACCCTCCTAAAACATTTAAACACTGGAACCTGCAATAGAAATTCCTGTCCCTGTTCTACCCACCCACGTCTCTGTAATGGCCACAACATCGAAGTTCCAGGTACCAACCCACGCTGCAAGTTCACCTACCTTATTTCTTATACTTCTGCCATTGAGGTATACATACTTCCAGCCACTTTCCTGTTTACCGGAACCCTCCTTTGAGATTGAAGCCTTGTTCCTAACCTCCCTACACTCAAGGTCCTGTACCCTAAAGCTACAGTCCAGGTTCCCATGCCCCTGCAGAGTTAGTTTAAACCCTCCCAAAGAGCACTAGCAAACCTCCCCCCAAGGATGCTGGTGCCCCTCAGGTCCAGGTGGAGACCATCCTGTTTATAGAGGTCCCACCTTCCCCAGAAAGAACCCCAGTTGTCCAGAAACCGGAATCCCTCCCTCCTGCACCATCCCTGTATACACATATTTAACTGTTCCATGCAGTTCGAAAGACAAGGACTGATTAGGGATAGTCAACATGGCTTTGTGGGGGGAAATCCTATCTCACAACTTTGACTGAGTTTTTTGAAGAAGTAACGAAGAGGATTGATGAGGGCAGAGCGGTAGATGTGATCTATATGGACTTCAGTAACACGTTCGACAAGATTCTCCATGTGGGAGACTGGTTAGCAAGTTTAGATCTCATGGAATACATGGACAACCAGCCAATTGGATACATAACTCGCTCAAAGGTTGAAGACAAGGGGTGGAGGTGGAGGGTTGTTTTCAGACTGCAAGCCTCAGGAGTACCACAAGGATCAGTGCTGGGTCCTTTTTTTGCCATTTATATAAATAATTTGGATGCGAGCGTAAGAGGTATCGTTAGTAAGTTTGCAGATGACACCAAAATTGTAGACGTAGTGGACAGCAAAGAAGGTTACGTCCGTGTACAACAGGATCTTGATCAGATGGGCCAATGGGCTGAGAAGTGGCAGATGTGTTTAATTCAGATAAATGCGAGGTGCTGCATTTTGGGAAAGAAACTTTTAGCATGACTTTTCCACTTAATTGTAAGGTCCTGGGGAGTGTTGCTGAACAAAGAGACTTTGGAGTGCAGGTTCATAGTTCCTTGAAAGTGGAGTCACACGTAGATAGGATAGTGAAGAAGGCGTTTGTTTTGCTTTCCTTTATTGGTTAGAGTACCGAGTATAGGAGTTGAGAGGTCATGTTGCGGCTGAACGGGACACTGGTTAGTACACTGTTGGAATATTGCGTGCAATTCTTGTCTCCTTCCTATCGGAAATATGTTGTGACACTTGGAAAGGTTGAGGAAAGATTTACAAGGATGTTGACAGGGTTGGAGGATTTGAGATATATGGAGAGGCTGAACAGCCTGGGGCTGGTTTCCCTTGAGAGTCGGTGACCTTATTGAGATGTACAAAATTATGAAGGGCATGGAGAGGATAAATAGTAAAAGTTTTTTTTCCCTGGGTTCGGGAAGTCCAGAACTAAAGAGCATAGATTTAGGTTAAGAGGGGAACAATGTTGGGCGGCACGGTGGCACAGTGGTTAGCACTGCTGTCTCACAACTCCAGATTCCATTCCCACCTCAGGCGACTCTCTACGTGGAGTTTGCACATTTTTCCCGTGTCTGCGTGTTTTTCCTCCCACAATCCAAAAATGTGCAGGCTAGGAAATTTGGTTATGCTAAATTGAAAATAGTGTTATTGTGTAGGGAATGGGTATATGTGGGTTGCGCTTCTGCGGGTCGGTGTGGGTTTGTTTCCACACTATAAGTAACCTGATCTAAATGTAAAAGTGACCGAAGGGGCAACTCTTTCACACAGACAGTGGTACGTGTATGGAATGAACTGCCAGAGGATGTGGTGGAGGTTGGTACAATTGTAGCATTTAAAAGGCATTTGGATGGTTATATGAATAGGAAGAGTTGGAGGGATATGGGCCAGAGGCAGGCAGTGGGACTAGATGGGGTTGGGATATCTGCTAGATATGGATGGATTGGACTGAAGGGTCTGTTTCCATGTTGTACATCTCTATGACCCTATAACTCACACAGTCAGTTCGTAAATGAAATTAGTGTCAATGGTGTTTGGAGGAATACGTGTAATTGGAAAGTTAAAGTTAGGTTGGAGTTTGTTTAAGGGAATCGGAATATAGAGGTAAAGACATCATGAAGTAGTTGCATAGAGTGTTGGTGAGAGTGTACCTGAGGTATTGAGTGCAGTGTTGGTGACCTAATCTAAGAAAGATTACACTGATCACAGAGGACGTGCAATGGACATTCTCCAGATTAATTCCTGAGATGACAAGAGTTTCTGATGGGGAGATTTGTCTTGCGACCTCTCCAGTTTCAAAGCATGAGAGGTGATCGCAGTGAAATTTCAAAAATCTATGATACATGTGATGAGGTGGAAATAAATAGGATGTTTCTCGAGCTGTTTACTCAATATTTAAGGCACATAATGGCAGGATAAGGGATATGCCATTTAAGACCATAATAAGGAGGAAATGCTTCCCTCGGAGGGGACTGACTAACACAGGGGTATGGAAGCCTGTTGGCAGGGCAAGATTAAGGAGAATCCCCAGATATTCTTCACGTACATCAAGTGGAACAGAACAACCAGGGAATATGTCGGGCCTATTAGTGATTTGGCAAGTTGTATCCAAACTCAACTTCATGGTAGATGGCTGTTTGTGTGACTGGAGCCCAATTTCTCCGGTGTACCGCAGAGATCAGTGCTGTGTCCCTTATTATTTGTGATATTCATAAGAGATGTGAATGTGAAGTGGGTGGGGGAGTGTGATAAGTAGGTTTGTGTTTGACACAAAGATTGGCCGGATGGTTGTCAGTGAGGAGGAAGGTCTTATGTTACAGGAAGGTACAGATGGAATGGTCAGATAGTCAGATCAGTGGCAGATGCAATGTAACCCTGATAAACCCTTACACTTTGGAAGAAGGTACCAGCCAGGGGAGTACTCAAAGAATTGCACCACACTAGGAAGCTGAAAGGGTGCTTCTCCACACATTCCTGAATGTGACTAAATATGATAATTGATAGTTCAGCATGACTGTAGATAAAGCCTTTATTCATTGACCCAAAGATTATACGAATTTAATATGGCACTTTGGTCAGACCAAATTACAAATTGTGTGCCGTTCTGGGAGCCACATTACAGGAAGAATGTGATTGTACTGGATGAGGTGCAGAGGAGATTTACCATGATGTTCCCTGGGATGGAACATATGAGCTGTGGAGAGAGGCTGGGTAAGCTCGAGTTATTTATTTTGGAGCAGAGGAAGTTGAGTGGGTAAGTAATTCAGGTTTAAGATTACAAGGATCATGGACAGGGTGAATAGACAACAGCTGTTCTTTTTAGTCAAAGTTTCAGCTTCCTTACAGTCTGAAACCAGGGAATGGAGAATGGAGAACAGAGAAACATGACACAGCTACTTAACTTCTGTCTTCAGAGAAAAAGACATAAACAAAGCCTTCGCAGCAATAGGAGAAAATCTGAGTCTGATGAGAAATGACATAGAATGAAATTAGTAAATATACAAATTTGGAGATATTATTGGAACTGAATATAATGGACATAGAAAAAAATCAACACACATTGATGAAATGGGAAACATATTTGAGAAACTGACAGGCACATTAATTACAGAAAAAACAATAGATGCACTGAACTTGGATTTTCAGCAAGAATTTTAATAGAGTCCCAAGCCTAGTGTGCAAAGTAAAAACACAGGGGTAAGGGGTTATATATGAATATGATTTTAAAATGGGAGTGTTGACAGGAACAATGAGTAGGAATAAATGGATGGTTTTCAGTTTGGAAGGCTCATGGGGCATCGCAATGATTGGTGCTGGGGCGCAAGATATTAACAATACATCTCAAACATCTCGTTGAGGGAATCAAATGCAAAGTTTCCAAGTCTGCTGACGGAACTAGGATTTTGAAAGGTGAGGAGGATGTGAAAAAAAACTTCAAGGTGATTGAAACAAATGAAGTGAATGAGTAAATATGTGGCAGATGAAGAGCAGTGTGGATAGATGTGATGTTGTCTACTTTGTTGGGAAACACTAAAATTCCAGCTAACCATTGGAAAAGGAAGTGGTTGAGAATTGTCGATCTATGAAGGGAACTGCACTTTTCTTTTGTTATTGTTTGGACAGACGTCTGAGTTCCATGCAGGGCAGTGAGTTCTGAAAACAGAGGCCAATACAGGGAATACATTGGCACGCTGACCAGTTTACGCAGACCCACCAATTGGGGAGCTGTAACATTGAAAAGGATCTGGGATCTCTCTGTACACCACTCACTGAAAGCAATATTGCAGGAACAGAAAGTAGTCAGGAAGATAAAGGGGGAAATGACCCTTATTTCAGGTGGACTTGAGTCCAGCAGTAAGGGTGTCTCAGTGGAACTGTACAGGACCTTGGTGAGACCTCAACTCGAACATTGTGCAGTGTTGTGTGCAGTTTTGGTCTCCGTACCTAATAAAGGACAAACCTGACATTGAGGGAATGCAGTGAAGGATGACCAGACTGATCTCTGGGATGACAGACTTTTTGTGGGAGCAAACTTTGGGGCGACGGAGCCTGTATTCCATGGGGTTGAGGAAAATGAATGGCGATCTCAGTGATATATATAAAACACTGACAGGGTTAGGTAGATTGGAAGCAGTGATGATAATTCCCCTGGCTGGGATGTCTAAAACAAGAGGCCACAGTATTAGGTAAAGTCAGGTCACATTGCATTTAGATAAGAATAAATGTCTGCATTCAGAGACGGGTGAACCTGGGAATTCTCTTTGACATAAGGCTGTGGAAGACAAGGCACTGAAGACTAATAAGGATATCTAGACACCGAAAGGATGGGGGAGAGAGCAGGAGTGTGGTGTAGAAATAAAGTTCAAAGTTTGGTAGAAGATTTGTAGCTCGTGTGCTCGTTGTTGTGGTTCTGTTCGCCGAGCTGAGAATTTGTCTTGCAAACGTTTCGTCCCCTGTCTCAGTGACATCCTCAGTGCTTGGGAGCCTCCTGTGAAGCGCTTCTGTGCTGTTTTCTCCGGTATTTATAGTGGCCTGTCTCTGCCGCTTCCAGTTGTCAGTTCGAGGTGTCCACTGCAGCGGCAGGTATATTGGGTCCAGGTCGATGTGTTTGTTGATAGAGTCTGTGGATGAGTGCCATGCCTCTAGGAATTCCCTGGCTGTTCTCTGTTTGGCATGCCCTATAATGGTAATGTTGTCCCAGTGGAATTCATGTTGCTTGTCGTCTGTGTGTGTGGCTACTAAGGATAGCTGGTCGTGTCGTTTCGTGGCGAGTTGGTGTTCGTGTATACGGATCGTTAACTGTCTTCTGGTTTGTCCTATGTAGTGTTTTGTGCAGTCCTTGCATGGGATTTTGTACACTACATTGGTTTTGCTCATGTTGCGTATTGGGTCCTTCGTTCTGGTGAGTTGTTGTCTGAGCGTGGCTGTTGGTTTGTGTGCTGTTATTAGTCCTCGTGGTCGCAGTAGTCTGGCTGTTAGTTCTGAAATGCTCCTGATGTATGGTAGTGTGGCTAGTCCTTTGGGTTGCGGCATGTCCTCGTTCCATTGTCTTTCCCTTAGGCATCTGTTTATAAAATTGTGAGGGTATCCGTTTTTGGCGAATACCTTATATAGGTGTTCCTCTTCCTCTTTTTGCAGTTCTGGTGTGCTGCAGTGTGTTGTGGCCCTTTTGAATAGTGTCTTGATGCAACTTCGTTTGTGTGTGTTGGGGTGGTTGCTTTGGACTTGGTCTCTGTGTGTGGCTTTCCTGTAAACCTTTGTGGTGAATTCTCTGTTCGGTGTTCTCTGTACCCATCACGTCTAGGAATGGGAGTTGGTTGTCCGTTTCTTCTTCTCTAGTGAATCAGATTCCTGTGAGTGTGGCGTTGATGATCTGGTGTGTGTTCTCTATTTCTGTGTTTTTAATTATTACAAAGGTGTCATCCACGTATCTGACCCAGAGTTTGGTTTGATTTTGCGGTAAGACTGTTTGTTCTAACTTTTGCAACAAACACATCGACCTGGACCCAATATACCGGCCACTCCAGCGGACAGCTGGAACTGACCACCGGAAGCGGCAGAGACAGGCCACTATAAATGCCGGAGGAAACAGCACAGAAGCGCTTCACAGGAGGCTCCGAAGCACTGAGGATGTCACCTGGACAGGGGACGAAACGTTTGCAAGACAGATTCCCAGCTTGGCGAACAGAACCACAACAACGAGCACCCGAGCTACAAATCTTCTCCCAAACTTTGAATAAAATGACAACATTTATGGAGTATTGTCAAAAACTAATGATTATCATTACTGTTAAAACTTGAAGAACCTACCCTCAGATCAAGGGCAATCCAGCCCAAACCATGTTTCTTACCCCTTTAATTGCTATACCGGGTTGTCAACCGGGGATAATGGATTCCAGGTTTAAACTGTGGGCAGCCAGGGGGGTACCTTGCTTGAGTGATTTAGAATTAGTAGAATCCCTACAGTGTGGATACAAGCCCTTGGGCCCAGCAAGTCCACTTCGAACCTCTGAAGAGTAACCCAACCAGACCCATTCAACAACCATTCTATATTTATCCTGACTAATGTCTGAACTTACAGATCCTGGAACACTCTGAGTGATTTAGCATTGGCAATTCATCTAACCTGCACATCTTTGAGACCGTAGGAGGAAACCTATGCAGTCATAGTTGAGAACATATTAACTCCACACAGCCAGTCACCCAAGACTGGAACCAAACCTGTGACCCTGGTGCCCTGAGTTAGCAGTGCAAACCACTGAGCCACCACGTGTTACTTGAGGGAGAAACAATGATATCATTTGATCAAATAACTCGTAAGTATGAACTACCTAGTAGAGATTTCTTCTGTTTTTTCCAGATTAGAGATTTGATTTTAAAAACACACACTTTTAACAGAGTCTTACAGATCCGATACAGAGAAGCGGGTGCTTATTGCTAAGAATACACTATTTGTCAGTACCCTTTATCATTTGTTGGAGAGTGTCCCCTCAGACAAGACTGTGCACCTTTGTGACGTCTGTGCGAGAGAGTTAGGGGGTTTAGATCTCTTCAGTGACATGGGAGGATATTTGTGAAAATGCTCGAAGGATTTTGATCTGTAATAGGACCTATTCCATGCAGTTGCAAATTCTTCATAGGGTCTATCTAACACCAGATTTTCTCTCAAAATTCAATGTGAGATTATCTTCAGCATGTCCTAAATACAGAATGACTACAGACACTCTTACTAATTGCATGTGGTCCTGCTGCAGGCTTTGGATATATTGGATCACTGTGTTCGGTGTGGTAGAGTGGGTCTTGGGGGACCGAATTGGAGATAGACACCGTTTCTCTTTTCCTGCACCTGCCCAGAGTGTCTTACGTTGATGCACATGGGAAAAAATATATCCTTACTTTCTGTGCTACGAAATAATATTCTGTTGTGTTGGATGTCTGAAACTCCCAGGATGTGTTGGGTCTTTGTAAGCTCATCATGGAGAATATCCCTTTGGACTTTCTCACCAGTGTGGTGCACCAAAAAAACAGAGATTAATATAAGTCATAGAGTCATAGAGATGTACAGCATGGAAACAGACCCTTCGGTCCAACCCGTCCATGCCGACCACATATCCCAATACAATCTAGTCCCACCTGCCAGCACCCGGCCCATAACCCTCCAAACCTTTCCTATTCAATATACTCATCCAAATGCCTCTTAAATGTTGCACTTGTACCTGCCTCCCCCACTTCACCTGGCAGCTCATTACATAGGTAAAAACAATTACTGCAGATGCTGGAAACCAGATTCTGTATTAGTGGTGATGGAAGAGCACAGTAGTTCAGGCAGCATCCTGAAATTATTCCTGATGAAGGGCTTTTGCCCGAAACGTCGATTTCGAAGCTACTTGGATGCTGCCTGAACTGCTATGCTCTTCCAGCACCACTAATCCAGAAGCTCATTACATACACGTACACTCTCTGTGTGAAATAGTTACCCTGTAGGTCTCTTTTATATCTTACTCCTCTCACCTTAAAATTATGCTCTCCAGTTCTGGACTCCCTGACCCCAGGGAAAAGACTTTCCCTATATACTCTATCCATGCCCCTTATACTTTTGAAAACCTCGATAATGTCATCCCTCAGCATCCGAAGCTCCAGCGAAAACAGCCTCAGCCTATTGAGCCTCTCTCTATAGGTCAAATCCTCCAATCCTTATAAATCTTTTCTGAACCCTTTCAAGTTTCTCAACATTTTTCCGATAGGAAGGAGAACAGAATTGCACGCAATATTCCAACAGTGGCCTAACCAATATCCTGTACTGCTGCAATATGACCTCCCAACTGCTGTACTCAATACTCTGACCAATAAAGGACTGCATACCAAACGCCTTCTTCACTATCGTATCTACTTGTGACTCCACTTTCAAGGAGCTATGAACCTGCACTCCAAGGTCTCTTTCTTCAACAAAAATCTCTGGGACCTTACCATTAAGTGTATAAGTCCTGCTATGATTTGCTTTCCCAAAATGCAGCACCTCGCCTTTATCTGAATTAAACTCCATCTGCCACTTCTCAGCCCATTGGCCCATCTTGTCAAGATCCTGTTGTAATCTGAGGTGACCTCTTCGCTGTTCACTGTACCTCCAATTTTGGTGACATCTGCAAACATACGAACTGTATCTCATATGCTCGCATCTACGTCATTTATGTCAATGACAAAAAGTAGTGAATCCAGCACCGATCCTTGTGGCACTTTACTGGTCAGAGTCCTCCAGTCTAAAAAACAACCGTCCACCACCACCCTCTGTCTTATACCTTTGACCCAGTTCTGTATCCAAATGGCTAGTTCTCCCTGTATTCCATGAGACCTAACCTGGCTAATCAGTCTCCCAAGGGGAACCTTGTCGAAACCCTTATTGAAGTCCATATGGATCACATCTATCCCTCTGCCCTCATCAATCCTCTTTGATACTTCCTCCAAATACTCAATCATGTTTGTGAGACATGATTGCCCTCGCACAAAGCCATGTTGACTATCCCTAATCAGTCCTTGCCTTTCCAAATACATGCACATCCTGTCCCTCAAGATTCCCTCCAACAGCTTGACCACCACCAACGTCAGGCTCATTGGTCTATAGTTCCTTGGCTTGTCCTTACCACCCTTCTTAAACAGTGGCACCACGTTAGCCACCTCCAGTCTTCTGGCACCTCACCAGTGACTATCCATATTACAACAATCACAGCAGGAGGCCCAGCAAACACTTCTCTAGCTTCCCACAGAGTTCTAGGGTACACCTAATCAGGTCCTGGGGATTTATCGACCTTTAACCGTTTTAAGACACCCAGCACTTCCTCCTCTGTAATATGGACTTTTTGCAAGGTGTCACCATCTATTTCCCGACATGTGACAACTTCCATATCCTTTTCCACAGTAAATACCGATGCAAAATACTCGTTTAGTATCTCCCCCACACTTCCTGTGCTAGGGAAAGTATTGTGTTGTGTCTGATGTATGAAACACCCCAGCCTCTCCCCCCCCCCCCCCAACCCCCAGGGTCTGTTGGCTCGTCGTAAGCTCATCATGGAGAATATCCCTTTGGACGTTTTCACCTGTATGGTGCGCCAGAAAGCAGAGATTTATATAAGATATAGCAATCTTTTTTGGATTACCACGATTAGGTTTATCTGCCACTCTAAAAATGGCTTTTATATAGCAATGACGATATTGTCTAATGAATCTAATATGAAGAATTGTGAACATATGAATGTGTATCAGTTAATGTTCTCGAAGAACAAGAGCTATCGCTTTCTTATTCTGAGCTGTATTATTTATTGATTATTTATTGTTTATTTTTGTTTTTCTTCTGTCCGTTTATAGACTTTAACTTATTTTGTATGTACATGCACATGGGTGAAATATTGTTCAGTTATTTGAGTTATTTTGTTATTGTTTTAATATAATAATAAAAATCTATTTTTCAGTCAAAAAGTTTTTAAAAATATTAAAATGCTAACATTAATAGAACAGAGTCCCAAAGAGCTCTCATTAGATAGACCACTCATGGTGGTTTACGCTGAATGTCACCACACCTTGGGTAATGGGGTGAGGTTGAGAGAGCATCCCCTTCATGGTAACCTCTGTCAGTGAGGGGAATTGAACCTACGCTGGTGGCCTCCCTCTGCATCACAAACCAACCATCCAGCCAACTGAGTGGGTGACTGTGTAACTATTATGCACAGAATCAGTAACTGACAAAGGGCAAGAGAAACATTCATGACAAGGTAAAAGGTATATTTGAGATAATCGTCATGGTAACGGCTGAGGATAAAAACGTTCTCTGCTAGAAATTGTATTTTATATTGAGACAAGTGTTTGGAAGCTTTCTTTGGCTGAGTACAATAAGGTGAGACATGTGAAATAACCAGAATGACTAATTGTGATTGGATATCGATAACCATAACATAAGTGCATGTTTTTTATTGGTCTGTGGAAAGCATGCTGACTATTGTATGAATTTATAAAGCAGATGAAATATATTGTTAGGAGAGTCTGTCCCCATGGGAAGTGCCTTTGGAACACATGCTAGAAGAAACACTGGGTAATAAGTTTCTGAGAATCGTCTGTTCGGTAACAGGAAGCTGGGGGTTGAATGACTGAAAGTTCCTGTAACGTGGAGCTGAGAAAAACATCAGATCACCTCCAAACGTATTGAATGTTGGAGCATTTTTGAAGTACACAATAGCCTCATGATGGATTTTAATTGTGTGTGATTTGATAAACGTACATCTCTACTCCATCCACTTACATGTCACACACTGGGGCACAGCCACTTTACTGAAACTGGGAATAAGTTGGAACATGATCTGGAAAATCCCATAATTGGCATTCTCCAGAATATTCTATAACTGTGTGGGGGGCATTAGAGATGCAAGAGAGAAAGAGAGGGAAGGTGCTGTATGCAGTCGTGAGTGTGGTAGAGCATGAGATTTGTTCGGGAACCGGTGCTATAACAGACATACAGTGAGTGTGAGGGAGCAGAGAGAATATGGTGACCCTTATCCTAACAGAGTGGGGAAGGTTATTGAAACTTGTCCTGTTTTGCTGGACATTTACTCAGACCGCAGATACTGCACTGAGCTGGGTGGTGAGCTCAGACCATGCTCGGTGTGTCTGGTGGAGTGATCCCTCTGGGAAGAGAATGGTCCCCCTCTGTACTACCGCATCCACCAGGACCTCCGTGCCCCTGTCAACAAACCGTGATGTAATTTCCCCTTATCTGCCATGATCGGGGTAAACTGTGCAGGGCAGCTCCAAACTGAGAAAGCTCAACCGTGTGCCCCTTGGCCTTTTAAAGGTGGCCCCAGTGTCAGTGGTCATGGAATATCCGGGGGCATCCGGGCGATTTTGAGTACCTCCAGTCATGATGGGTGGAAGAAGCGTGCAGGCATTGTATGAGAGGAACACCATGGAGTTGGGTAGGTAGTTAATGAGATGAGTTTGGTAAGATAGCACTAGGAAACTAGCTCGGCCTCGTGCAGGCAACGCCTCTGTCACTCTTAATGAAAATGTCACTGCGACAGATTTTTGTTAGATTCTGCCCAGTGAGGCGAAGACTCTGATGTCCTCACTCCCAGTTACAAAGCTGCAGAACAAATGCTCATCCAAAACTCTCCATCGACTGGACTCACAACAATATCCCATTCACTCATAATTTTTCATAATACTGACCCATGTTGCAGGATACTATCGAAATGTCTTCATTTCAGCATTCTGAAACCTGTGAACATATCCTTCCATGACATTTTTTCTCAGTCTCCCCCACTCTGCCTCCACTGATTTACAGTCATACTGCACGAGACTGCCAGTATGACTGGCCATTTGGCCCAACTGGTCCATACCAACCAAAATGTCCATCCACACTCACCCCATTTCCCTGTCCTTATTCTGTATCCCTCTAATCCTTTCCTATCTGTGTATTTGTCCGAAAGCCTTTTCAATGTTGTTATTGTACCCACCTCAATCACTTTCACTGGCAGATCAGTCTGTATGCATACCACACTTTTTGTAAAAAAAATTGCCCCTCAGGTTCCTTTTTATAGACTTTTTTTTTCCTTTCCAAACATTAATGGATATCCTCTAGTCCTCGATTCCCCAACCTTAGGGAAAAAATTTGAAGTATTCACTCCATGCACACCTCTCATGATTTTATAAGAGCTACACTTCTATAAGAAACCTCTCAGTTTCCTACGCTGGAAAGTAATAAATTCTAACCTGTCCAACCTCTGCCTATAACTTAGAACCTTTAGCCCAGAAAACATCGTTGTAAATTTGTTCTACACTCTTTCTCGTTCAATAATATCCTTTCGAGAGCAAGATGAACAAAACTGAACACAATACTCCAACTGCAGCCTTACCAACATCCTGTGCAACTGCAACATCACGTCCCAACTTCTATACTCAATGTGTTGATGAAGACCAGCATGCCAACCACATTCTTCACTGTCCTGTGTATCTGTGACTCAAATTTCAGACAACCGTGCACCTGATCTCTTACATCCTTTTGTTCCACTACACTCCTTTAGGCCCTCTCACTCATCATTTAACTCCTACCTGGATTTGACTTTCCAAAATGCAAGACGTCACACTTATCAGTAGTAAACTCAAATTGCTATTTCTGAGCCCACTTCCTCAGCTGTCCAAGGTACTGCTGCAATTTCTGATAATGTTTCTCATTGTAAATGATGCCTCCTAATTTAGAGTCATCTGCAAACTTACTAACGTAGCGTTGTGCACTCTGGTCCAAATCATTGGTATAAGACAACGAACAGCAATGGGCCCAGGACCAACCACTGAGGCACTCCACTCGTCACAGGCCTCCAGTCCGACAAGCATACCTCCACCATAGCCATTTGCTTCATAACATCAAGACAATTGTGTCACCAATTTGCCAGTTTACATTGGAGTCCATGCGATCTAACCTTCCAGAGCGGCCTACCATGTGGAACCTTATCAAAGGCCTTACTGAAATCCATATAGACTGTGTCCACCAGCCTGCCCTTGTCAACCTTTCTGGTCACTTCCTCAAAAACTCTAACAAAAATTCTAAGGCATGATCTGCCACACACAAACTATGCTGACTGCTCCAAGTCAAACTCTGTCTTTCCAAATGCATGTATATCTTATATCTCAGAACCTACTCAAACGGTTTACCGAAAACAGATGTGAAGTTTACTGGTCTATCTTTCCCAGGCTTTTCTTTGCAACCCTTCTTGAATAAGGGCACATTTGTTACCGCCCAGTCTTCCGGGTCCTTGTCCCCTGAACTGTCTTCTCTCGCCACCTGCAGTGCTCTTGGGTATGTCTGGTCAGGACCAAGAGATTTAACTGACTTTATGATTTCTAATATGTCCATCAGCACCTCTACAGTGATATGGACTGTTCTAAGATATCGCAACTAACCTCCCAAAGGTCACAGGTCTTCATGTCTTTCTTCATGATAAACACAGAGGGGAAATTGAGGACCTCACCCATCTCTTGAGGTTTTACACATGCATGCCTATTTTGGATTGTAAGGCGTCGTATTCTCTCTCTGGTTGTTCTTTTTCTTTCCTATACTGAATTTGGATTCACACTACTCTGCTCAGCCAAGTCTATCTTTACCCTCTTTTTGCCTTGCTGATTTCCTTCTTCAGTAAACTCCTGTATCCCCTGTGTACTTCCAGGCATTCCATTGGTCCCAGCTGCCTGTACCTGAGCCACGCCTCATTTCTTTCTGGTCAGAGCCTCAATATTTCTTGTCATCCAGGCTTCTCTCTTCCAGCCTCACTTTCCCTTCATCCTCACAGGAACATATAGACCTTGAACTCGAGCTATCTCACTTTTGTAGCCCTCCCATTTGCCCGGGATTGTTTTACCTCGAAACAAACTACTCCAATCAACCCCTGCAATCCTCTGTCTAATTCCAACAAAATACACCTTGCCCCAATTTAGAACTTGATTCTGTGGACCAATTTTGTCCCTACCATTATTATTTTAAAACTAATACAGCTCTAGTCATTATTCCCAAAATGCTCGCCCACTTTACCTCCGTCACCTATCCGACCTTATTTCCCCACAGTAGGTCGAGTTTGTCCCTTCCCCAATATGAACCTCTCTATATTGCTTGTGGAAGCTTTCCTGAACACACTTAACAAATTACGTTCCATCTAAGTTCTTAACCGTCTGGAAATCCCAGTCTATGTTCGGAAAATTAAAATCACTAATTATAACAACCCTATTGCTCCTGCAAGTCTCGCCAGTCTCCCTGAATATTTGTTCCTCTAATTCCCATTGATTATTTGGAGGCTTATACTGCGACCACTATAACATCACCATCCTCCTCTTCATCCTTTGCACCGTTCACAAAACCTCATTGGATATTATCTCAGTTATTTCAACTTTAAATACTAGAGTGATATGCGCCTTAATCAGAACTATTGGCATTTAAATTGTTTCCATTTATATCTCCTCCTCACATTGATTTTCACATTCGAACACCCCTTGTCAAGGTAGAGTGCAGATATGGAGCTGGAAATGGATGGGAACTGCACATTCTGTCACTTCCAGCATTGGTTACATGTTTCTCCACACTGGGCAGTGATCTAATACAGTGTTACCGAACAATGAAACAGCCTGGGTTTGTATATGAATGAACCAGTGCGGAATGCACAGCTCCCTACGCTGGACATTTAGTCCAGGATTATAGATCAAGCATTGGTGCGGGCTGCATAGAGTTTAACTCTGGACATTGCTGCGTTACATAAAGCTGTACACTAGCCGGATCTACACAGTGCTCCATCCTGAATATGTAATGGATGGGCTGGTTATGTGAGTTGGATTGCGAATGTGAGAGTACGAAACATCTGACAATACCTTTATGTTGTGTTTTCATTCTTGTCATTGGATCCCTCAAATCCTGACTCATCCTGTTAGACCCATCCTTCTGGATGAGTCATGGTGAGTGTTGTTGCAGCATCTGAGTCTGCAACATGACCAACAAATGGAGCTGCAGAGAGGGGAGTCTCCGTAAAATGGAATGAGGGAATCACAATCAGATCAGCCGTGGTCATAGTGAATGTTGGGGCAGGAGTGAATGGACCACTAATGCAACCTATTCATATATTTCTGTTTGTTCCAAGCAAACTCCCCTTCTCTCCCAGTGTCCCATACTGATGGGGAGTGAGTCACCTCCTGCAGTCCTTGCATAACAGGATGCTGGGGCCTCACTCACCTCCAGATTTCCCTGTGCCCCAGTTTCGAGCTCTGAGTGACTCCCTCCTGTTCCTGTGTCCCAGTCTCAAGCAGTTCAATGACTGCGTCCTGTTCCTGTGTCCCAGTCTTGGGCAGCTGTGTGACTACCTCCTGATCCAAGGTTTGCGAAAGTAGATGTCCCCTCCTGCTACTGACTGACAGGCTGCAATAGCTCTGTGCTCACCTGCTGCTCCTGTGGAATGGAGGTGAAGGACTGAATGGCCTCTTCACATTACTTACAGCTTCTCTTGACTAAATGCCTTTCCCCTGTTTCTGTAAAACACCATCAAAATCTGAATGATGTATTTTTGTATTTTACTCTCAGCAATTGAACAAACAAGTTGCCTGACAGAATTCAGAAGCTGAATAGCCTCCTCCTGGTCCTGTGTTATACACTCAAGAGGCAATAGAGTTTTAGAGATGTTCAGCACGGAAAAATACCTTTCGGTCTGATCGCCCATTCCGACCAAATATCCTAAATAAATCTCATCCTCCTTGACAGCACTTGGCCCATCTCTCTCTAAACACTTCCCATGCATGTATCCATCCAAATGCCTTTTAAATGGTATAACTGTACCTGCCTCCACCACCTCTTCTGTCTGTTCAATTCATACACACAGCAGTCTCTGTGTGAAAATGTTGTCCCTCATGTTCCTTTTTAAATCTTTCGCCTCTCACCTTAAACCTATGTCTTCTAATTTTGGACTCGCCTATCCTGGGTAAAAGACATTGACTGTTTACCTTATCTATGCCCCTCATGCTTTTATAAACGTCTTTCAGGTCACCACTCAGCCTCAACACTTGAAAATAGTCCCAGACTGTTCAATCTCTCCCTGTGACTCTAACACTCCAACACCTGCAACATTATTTTAAATCTCTTCTGTACCCTTTCAGGTTTGACAACATCTTTCCGACAGCAGGGAGACCAGAATTAAAGGCAATATTACAAAAGTCGCCAAAAGAATGTCCTGTACAGATGCAACACGTTGGGAAAATGTTTAGATTCAAAGCACGGACCAAAAAGGGAAGATCACCAAGTGCCTTCTTCACTGCGCTGTCTACCTGTGACGGCACTTTCAAGGAATGGAGAACCTGCACCACGAGGTGACACAGTAGCTCAGTGACTAGCATTGCTGCTTCAGAGCACAGCGATTTGGATTTAATTCCATCCTTGAATGACAGCCTGTGTGGAGTTTGCACATTCTCCCCTGTCTGCATGAGTTTCCTCCGGATGTTATGTTTTCCTCCGACAGTATAAAAATATACAGATAAGGGTAGATCAGCCTTGCTAAATTGCGTAATGTACCCAGGGATGTGTAGGCGAGATGGATTAGCCATGGGAAATGCAGGCTAAGAGGGATAGGGTATTGGTTTGTCCAGTAGGATACTGTTTAGAGGTTCGGTGTGGCCTCGATGGGCCGAAAAGCCTGTTTCCTAACTGTAGGAAATCGATAATTTCGATGGAGTTCTCCTTGATTGACAGTTTTCGACAGAACCCTACCTGTATGTCTTGCCTTAATTTATCTTGGTAAAATGCAATACTTCACATTTATCTAAAATAAACTCCATCTGCCAATCCTTGTCTCACCTAAACAAAGTCCCGTTATAGTCTGAGAGATCATTCTTCACTGTCGACGACACCAACAAATTTGTTATTATCTACAAACTTACTGACCATACTTCATATACTCAAATGTAAATGATTTGTATCAGTGACAAAAGACAGTGGACCCCCTATTGATCTTTGCGGCACGCCACTGGTCACACGTCTCCATGTTTAATGAACAAATATCCACTGTAAAGCCCTGTTTCCAATATTCAAGAAAATTTTGCAGCTAAATGGCGAGTTCTCCCTCGATCCCAGACAGTTTAACCTTGCTCACCAGGCTACCACGTAGAACAGTTTGGTTTTCTTACTGAATTCCATAAAGACAACATCCACTGTCCTGCCTTCATCAATCATCTTCATCACTTCCTCAAAAGATTACACCAAATCAGTGAGACGTGATCTCCAATGTACAAAGCCCTCTTCAGTCCTTTTCTTTCGAAATGCATATCGATCTTTTTCCTCAAAATCCCCTCTAACAATTTAGTCACCATTGACGTCAGGCTCACCGATCTATAGTTACCTGTTTTTTTTTCCTTTCTTTCTTAAATAATGACACTATGTTAGCAGCCCTCCAGTCTTTTGATTCCTCACCTGTGGAAATCAATGTTACAAATATATCAGCAAAATGCTGAGCAATCTCTTTCCTAGCTTCCCACAAATATTTGGGATACAACTGATCAGGTCCCAGGGATTTGTTCACCTTTATGTGTTTGAAAATGTCCAACACCTCCTTGTAATATAGACACTTTCAAGGTATCACTTTATATTTCTTCATTCTCTCGCTCTTGTAACCTCCTCTACGTTAAATACTGAGAAGAAATACATGTTTCATATCCCTCCAATCTCCTGTGGTTCCATACACAGGTAGCCTTACTGATCTTAAAGGGGCCCTATTGTCTCCCGAGTTAATCTTTTGACATTAAAGGATTTGTATAATTTCTTCAACACCTCGTTAACCGTATGTCTAAAGCCATCCCTTGTCCACATTTTTCTGGCCTGATTTCCCCATTAACTGTACACTTGCTGCCCTTACACACCTCTCGGGATTCACTTGATCTCAGGTCTGTTTACCTGACATATGCCTCCTTCCTTACCTTGACCAGAGCATCAATATATCTAGCCATCCAGCACTCCCTGCACACACCAGCCTTGCCCCTCTCACTAATAGGAACACGTTGGCTCTGGACTCTCTGAAACCAGGTTTTGATGGCCTTGCATTTCCCAACCATCCCTTTACCTGGGAATAGGGTATTCCAATCAGCCATTCACAGGGCTCGCCTAACACTTTCAAAATTGGCCTTGTTCAAAGTTAGAACTTTAATGTTTACATCAGGTCTTTCCTATTCCACAACTAATTTAAAAATAATATTTATGTGTAACAGACTTGGAAGTTAAATAAACACTTCCTGCCCCTCTGTAACAGGCTCGAGAAGCTGAATGGGCTCCTCGTGGCCCTCTGTAATAGACGGGAGAGGCTGAATGGCCTCCTCTCCTGTCCCTGTGTAACAGGCCCGAGACATTAAAAGACACAGTAATCCGTGGATTACGAGCAGCCGTTAAACTGTATCTGATGGAGGTCCATCCCTTCCCAGTTACAGAAACAAAAATAACACAATTTACTCCAGGTGCCCTCATACAGCAGCAGCGACATATCTCTTCGTTTTGAATGATTCTGTTGGCAAAATGTGCCAATATTTTAGATTTCCACCTTTTCAAGTAGCAACAGGCTAATATGGGCTCAATGGTCTTCTCGTATCCCTCTGTAAGAGGCCCATAGGGACAGAATTGCTTCAGCCTGTTGCTTTGCAGCAGTCTCAATGCTCTGTCTCAAGGTTATGAAAGGATTTGATAACAGGGCACTTAAAACCAGGAGGAGCCTCACACTGGTCAATAAGTATTATACTGTGGGTTAAGGTATCTAGAAACTTGCCCACCTGACTTTTTTTTATGCAACCGACCTGTTATTTTATAACTGCCTCCTTTCATAAACAGAGTGGAACACATATAGACCACTGCAGTGCCTTTTAATACTCTCATATACAAGTTTTTTAAAAAGATTCAAAAGATTTAAAGATTTTTGGTCCATCCCTCAGCAACCCTCATCCATTCCATCCAAACCCGGTAAATGTTCCCTTTTATAGTGATATGAAAAATGATATGTGGAACTGTTTAACTGAGCCTGTTTGTTTAGTCATGATTTGGTGATGCCGGTGTTGGCCTTGGGTGTACAAAGTTAAAAATCACACAACACCAGGTTTTCATCCAACAGGTTTAATTGGAAGCACACTAGCTTTCAGAGCATTGCTCCTTCATCAGGTGATAGCGGAGGACACACTTCTATGGCACAGAATTTATCGCAAAAATTTACAGTGTGATGTAACGGAAATTATACATTGCAAAATACTTTGATTGTTTGTTGAGTCTTTCATCTGTTCGAATATCATGAAAGTTTCACTTCTTTCATGTGTAAATTACAAAACCTTTGTCTTTTAAAGTTGCATTCTCAGGTTAGCAGTAACAACGAGTGTTAGTTAGACAATATTTTGAAGGTGTGAGCCCCTGTGTTCTCTGTCAATACCATAATGTTTAGATTGATTCTAATCTGAAAAGTGAAATAACAGAGTTTTGCATGAATTCATGCAGTTTTTGAGCAAAGTACAATGTAACTCTACAAGTACAAATTCACCCCACAAAATATATGTGTGCATGTGGGTCTTTGTCTGTTTGTATGTGTGTGTTTCTCTTAGTTGGAGGTTGTGGGTGTGAGATGGAGTGTGCATGTGTGTGTAGTGATGTAGAGTGTCTTAAGTCTGTGAGGGGTTGCATGTGTGAGTGTGGGAGTGTGTGTGTGTGTCTGGGGTGGGGGGCTTGAGTATCAGTGAGAGAGATTGTATATGTGTATGCATGAGTGTAGAGTGGTCTAAGTCTCTGAGCGGATGCCTGTGAGAGTGTGTGTGTCTTTAAGGGTGTGTGTGTCTGTGTCCGTGTCTGTGTACATGTGTGTCCATATGAATGTGTGTGTATAGGAGACTCTCTCTCTGTGTGTGTGTGTGTGTGTGTGTGTGTGTGTGTGTGTGTATGTGTGTGTGTGTGTAGTGCAATGGTGGTCACCTGCAATGTGACATGAACCCAAGGCCCAGTTGAGGCCCTCCCTATGGGAACCGAAATTTGTAATCAGCCTCTGCTCGGCCACTTTTCGCTGCTGCCTGTCCTGAAGTCCGCCTTGAAGGATGGTCACTAGAAGGTCCGAAGTTGAATGTCCGGGACCACTGAAGTGTTCCCCAACTGGGAGGGAACCCTCCTGTCTGTTGATTGTTGTGCAGTGCCCATTCATCCGTTGTTGTAGTCTTTGCTCGTTTACCCAGTGTTTGTTCAGTGACTGTGATTAATACCAATCTCCATGGATTCTAATTATCCCAGAGGAGGGTTTCCATCTTTTAATGATAAATGGGCGCTGTAAAATGTGTTATCCCATAACATAAGCGGGAGCATCACCGACAGCACTGACAGAGAACAGCAGACCCAGTGAGAGGGCGAGGAGAGATCATAATCTGAGAACATTAGACTGGAATGTTCCAAACATGTATCCGAATCTGGGAACATTAGACTGGCATGTTCCAACAATAGACAGGAGTTCATCCAATTATGTTTGGCGTCGTTCAGCATTAACTTGGTGGCCATTATCATGGCGGATCTATGACGCTCTTCTCATTATTCAATATTTTTATTATCCTTTCCTGGCTATCGTTGGTGTTCCTGGTAAGTGTCAACGTCCAGATTGTTTTGTTCTAAAAACCGATTATGACTGTATTACTGTTCTTTTATATCGTCTACACTTCTTGCCACTATTATTTTACTGTTGAAACTCTCATTCCAGATATTTACTCTACAGACCACTACTAACTACATCAATGCATGTGTTCAATGACTGTCTCCCTCTCTGAGCTGGCAGTGTTACTCTCTATGTTGACCTATTCAGTTCCAGTGGAGACCTACAATTTACTGTATCATTGCCTTTGTTATTTAAATATTAAGAGCAGGGAGGTCACTCTCTACTGTTCTGGTTACAAACTCCACTTCCTGCCACTGTTTCCATCCCATCCCTGGCCAATATCTGCGACTGAAGCAGACAAGTCATAACTGTGGGAGATCCCTTTGACCATGAGCTGATTCATGACACCATATCCTGACCATTTCGAACTTGAAATACTCACCATTCCAGAATATATCTCACTGGTTTATTCCATCTGCTGTTTGAACCTTGAGCTATGAAGTACAGTCTTAACAAAGCCAATAGCCTGCTGCTGACACTCCCGGCTTCAAACCTGCCAAAGCAATTCTGATTCGAACTCACACCAAACTCCCATCCATCTGTCATTCATGTGCACGCCGATGGATATTGCTGTTTTTTTTCTGGCAATGCCTTTATTTTAACATTCTCAAACACTTTATCTCATCTGTCCATGAAACTTCTCTCGTTCTCTCTCTGTTGATTAACAAAAAGACTGCTAGTTGTTCTTATTTAAAATAGTTTCCTCCATGTGCGTTCCTTCTCAAACAATGAGTTTCGCATTCAACCACGCCTATCGCGTGCACGCAAACTCTCTCTCAGTCTCTGAGGAACACACACACAGTAAACCTTCTCATTGTCGACATTGCAGTAATTTGATGCGAGTATAGTTACCATATGATAGTAAAGTTTGCAATACTCTCTATGCTGGGCAGATAGTGCAGTTAACTTAGCAACACACTAGCATGCTCTGCACAGCTCTCCATGCTGGGCTGTCATCCTGTCCCAGTTTATGTTGTGTGTGGTGTTCTGTGAAGCAGATTCAGAATTTGATGTAACAAACCATTCCAGCTGATCTGACAATACCTTTATTCAATGTTCTAATTCTTTTAAGTTTACTCTCGAAGATTCTCACTTCTCCAGTTAGTCCCACTGCCCTGTCTTTTTCCCCATATTTCCACAGCATCTTTTCAGTTAATTAACTGTCTCTTTCTGTCTTCAATGTGAATCTTTCTGTCTCTCTGCTTCTTTCCCTGGCCTTTGTTTATGGCTCTCCAGTGTATCGAGTGCTGGCATTGTGAAGCTCAGAAACAGGGAAATGGTGTGAGTCAGCTGTTTTTCACTTCCTGGTATGTCGCATGTGATGGTCCACGGACAGGGGTGTTTCAGAAGTTATGAGACACATCCTTGTAATTTGGTCTGTACTTGTATTTGTCCCTCTCAGGTGATCTTACAATCGAGGAAGTCCCTCAAATAAAGGGCCAAGGATCTAAAGTGTGTGACAATGCTGTCACTTTTAAAAAAGATTATTTTCTCCTTTCTTTAAATAAGAGATCTTAAAGGCCAAACTGCCGACTGAAACGGCTCAAGTAAATGACTTACGACACTTTTAGGGTTTATAATAAATAGCAGTAACAACAGCCTAGTAACTTATCCCCAGCTGTTACTCTCTCTGAAACCTGACTTGATGCTGTTTCCTCTTGAATTGGAGAACTGTATGCAAGAATGTATGTCTGAATGTTCCATTTTGCCAAGGGGTGTGTTTATGGGATGTTGGTATATTGGAACAATTCATTTGTAGAAGGTACTGTTTCCATTATTCGGTTATGGTTTCCAATAGTTAAATAATTCTAAATTCCTCTTCATTTTGAATGGATTTTCATTAGAATCTTTAAGTATGTTGTGTTTTGCTTAATGGTGAGTGGTTTGACTAGTAGCATCACATCTGGAACTCCCACTTCATATCTACCTTTAAAATAAGGAAAGGTTGGCATCCAAGCTACCTTCTTAAAATAGTTTGAGGCAGTCTGATTGGTCGATAGCAAATTGGGGTCTCTTGTCTGGTTCTAAATCGATAATACCAAACTGATTTAGAATTACAATCCCTACAGTGTGCAAACAAGCCACGCGACCCAACAAATCCACACCGACCCTCCGAGAAGTAACCTACCCAGACCCATTCCGCTTGACTATTATTACACATTTACCTCAACTAAGGCAACTAACCCACACATCGCTGAAAACTTTGAACAACTTACCATGACCAATTCACCTGACATGCACATCTTTGGGTTGTGGGAGGAAACCAGAGCATTCAGAATAAGCTCATGCAGACACTGGAGAGTATGCACCGAGACACTATTGGGTTCAAAGGTCGTGTATGGTAGTTGTTCGTGTCTTTGGTTCCGGATGTTGAATTCGGATGGTGTAAACAGTGTTTTGTGTGTAAAGATTCTTTCAGTCACTGAGAGTTCTCTGGGTATGGAAGAAATGAAGTTGGGGGGTTTACAAAAGGTAATGAAGTCAAAGCTGTAGGAATTGGCAGACAAGCTGGAGTTGGGGTTGTGTTTGTCTGTGAGAAAATGAGAGATAATTACAGCTAGAGCTTGGCAATTACATTTGGTGGAAACGCCATCAGAGTCTTTGGAAATGGCTAGAATTCAATTTCAAATGAGGCGCCTTGAACATGAGAAGGAATTGAATAGTTGGAATTATGATGAAAAGTAGAAATAAAAGAGAAGGAAATGAAGAAGAAAGAGAGAAAAAGAGAGAAGAAAAGCAGAGAGTTTCAACTTCAAAAGTTAGTAATTAGAGAGGAAAGTTGACATATAGGGTCGAGATGAAGGTAGATGGTAGACTGGATGAGGAGGATGGTGAGGATATAGCAACCCCATAGTAGCCAAAGGTCTGATGGAGATCTGTTTAAATAAACCCAGACATTATCTAAATTTGATGAGAAGAATGGGGGAGCCTTTTTAATTTCATTTGAGAAAGTGGCTAAACAAATGCAGTGCACATTGACCATGTGGATTTAGTTGATTCAAACAAAGCTGATAGGTATTTGCATCCCTATCGGAGGAGGTGAAGAAAGCCATCTGAAGTGCATATGAGCTTGTGCCAGAAGCCGACAGACAGTGTTTCAGGAATCTTAAATAGTGTCCCTGGTTAAATGCACATTGAATTTGAAAGAATCTAACAAAGTAATTTTGACAGGTGGGGAAGGGTATTAAAAACAAAGCAAAGCTATAGCACTCTTAGAGAGATTCTTGTTTTGGAGAAGTTCAACAATTCACTTCCTGCAGTCGTGAGAACTCGTGTGGAAGAGCAGAGAGTTAAAATGGCAAGATTCGAAGCTGAAATGGCTGATGATAATGATTTGGTTCAGAAATCAAAGGCTGGTTTCTATGAGGGATTGAGAAGAATGTGCGAGATCTTCTTAAAACATATCCCTGTGAGAGTAAGGTTTATTGGCATAGGCCAGGAGTAGCAGGTAAAGGGGTTACAGCATTAAGAGGCACAGAAGCATGTAATTCTTTTATGCTGAGACATGAGGAGCTATGTCATTCAGAAGGACTATTGGAGAGATGAGAAGTGCTTCATTACGTAATGTGTGGTTGGAGCGTCTAGTGGAAACATTTTTCAGATTTATTCCACAATGGGGAAGGAGGCCTTGAGCCTGGTGTTGGCGTTACAAAATTTCAATTGCCAATAACATACCTGAGACAAATCTTTATCACTGATCATGACCCTTTAAAGTTATTGAAGAAGTTTAGGGCGACGAATACCAGTCTGTTTCAATTGAGCTTATTATTGCTGCTATTCAATTTGAAATTATACTGTCGATAGGGCGAGAAACCTAAGATTTGACACTTTGTGGAGACTTGGATGAAGAAAGACAAAGGCATTCTGTGGCAGGAGTAAAATGACTGAAATCGAATCTAGTTGTGAACATTTGTATGCTCAGAGTCAATGTAATATATATGCATTTCAGTGTACTAATAGAGGACGATTAGCTGGTCTAAAATTAATCCATCTTTGTATATTGATGGATGATTTTATTAAAGGTGAGTTGTGAGTTTACTATCACTGTAAAGAGGTTATGTTCTCTTAGGTTGTTTTTGAAGGGAGGTTATAAAGGCAGAGGTGCCGAACTGCTGTCTGAACACAGTTTAAGGAAATAACTGAGGAGGCCTTTAGGTTTTATTAAATGGTGGTAACAATCGAAGGGCAGTGGGCAGCTCTCCCAGACCAGGTTTTCTCGTTTTGTTTTTATCTGCAGCATTCAGAAGCTGTTGGGGATCCTCGAAGGATTGGAAGTATCAATACATGATCCCCAGCTGCTTTTCTGTCTGAGATCTCTGTTCATGTTGTTTCCTCCTGGATCACAAAATTGCATGTAAGAATCTGTACTTGAATATATCTCTGTGCCAAGCAGTGTACACCAAGAAGGTACAGTATCTATTGTTTGTGTAAGTGTTCCAACATATAAGCTATCCCAAAATGTTCTTTTCTTCGATTGGATTTGAAACAAAACATTTGAATAGATTTTATTTTGCTTAATGTCGGGAGGTTTGACCAGTCACAACATATCTGGAACGCACACTTCACATCTATGTTTAAAATAAGAATAGGTTTGGGTCTAAGCGGTCTTCTTAAAATATTTTGCGAGGATCTGGTCTGGTCCACAACACTTGTAGCCGAGGGGTTTCTGACTGACTCCTGTAATTGAAAAGTTAGTGCAGCAACTGGGGATGGTTTGATGGAAGTTGTGCTGTGAGCTGCCTCAGACATTCAGGGAGACCTGAGGATTTGGTGACTCAACTCTGGATGGAGCATGGGGACTGTAGTTACAGCATGTGAACCTGCAACATGAACAACAAATGAAGTAGAGGCTGCAGAGAAGGGAAACTAACCACGGAGTGAGTGTGTGGGGGGAAAGGGATCTACTGTATCCACCCCAAGTATTCCATGACCAGCTTCCCAAGCTACACTTAACCAAGGATCAGATAGTGAGGGGACCCTGACTGAACAAGGATCTGTCACAGAGTGGTGTCACTTCCTTCAACACGACCTGCAGCATCACACCAGGGAGCGGGTGGTGCTGCCAGTGGCTGTTAGGGTCACTGCTTCATTCAGCTTCTATGATCCAGAACTTTCTAGGCAGAACTAGGTGATATATTCATCATTTCCCACTATCTCAACATTGATGTCACCATTCGGTGATGGAGGATATATGTGGTGGATGAGGTAAATACATTGTTTCCCCCTCAGCAGGGAGCTGCCGGGTGTATTCAGTATAGTGGTATTCCCGGTGGTGTACATGGCATCTGCAGAATACCCATGTCAATGGGGAGAGTAGAGGAACTGAAGGAGCACTCTCTCTCTCTCTATTAATGTTACAGTGTACCCATGCACAGTACGTCATGTTGGTGAATGCCCACTGTCCTGGCAGCAGTCATGGTCTCTTCATTCAGAAGCAGTCAGCCATTCCCATCGTCACTGGGTCTCCACGTAGAAAGAAATGAATATATCTTGGATAAAGGCTGTCCCCTTGATGCACGTTTCAAAACACCATCCCCACCAACAATCAACCACGTTAAAGTATTCCATGTGTACGGAGAGCAATTGGGTCACTTGGAGTGTCTGGGAGCAGATGATCCGGGATGGAGCAAAACCTCCCATGTCTGAATGGGTTTGAGTGAACCGCCCAGTACACAGTATCATTAAGTCCTAAAATCCCTCTCCATTTCAGGAACATACTGCCTTCCATTATTCCTGTAAATGAAATGACAGGTTATATCATGTTAAAATCCACCTTCCAAACTATTATCTATTGCCTTTACCTCTCTGAATCTATTTGCAGACTCTCCACCCATTCTTGATAATTTAATCTCTTGCTTACCACAGCGACATCACCAAACTCAGCATCTGCATATCTGTTCCATCCTCCTGATCATTAATATAGACTGTAAATAGTTGAGAAACAAGGACTGGTTACTCTGTGACCCTACTGGTTACGTTCTGTCTAACTGATTGACTGATTTATCCTGAGTGCCTGCTCCTGTATGATACTCTCTCCTTCCTCATTCCTGTGCAACACAGTCGAAGGGTTGAATAAGAACAAGGAGCCTCTGTGAGGAATCGAAACCCCTCGATGAGGCTGATGTCAACGCGGCCTCTGTTCCACTTTCCTGCCATATTTCCATTCCAAACTCTAGTAACTTGTTGTAGATTGCGCCACATGAAAAAAATAACCACTCCGCAGCTACACTTTCAATTACTTTTAGCATTTTACAGCCCTCAATGAGATCTCCTTTCATTCTTATAAACTGGAGAGCATAGGCCTAAACTGCTCAATTTCTCTTCATAAGACATTCACTTCAAATAAGTAATCAATCTGATGAAGCTCTTCTGAATTGCCTCCAATGGAAATACCTCATTGTGCAGGACACCCAAACTGTACTCCAGTTGCAGCCTCACTAATGCCTTGCATAGCTACACCAACACCCCCTACCTTTCTACTCTATCTTTTATAAATAAACACTGAAATTAGACTTGCATTTCTCATTACTTGCAGTACCTGCAGGCAGGTTTTCTGTTATATGCAAGTAGACACCCAGATCCCTCTGCGCCTAAACATTTTGAACTTTCTCTCCATTTAGATAATAATTTGTCTTTCTATTATACTGGCCAACTGAATAGCCCCATATTTATTGACTTTAATTTTCCTTGCCAAATGTTGGCCCATTCACCCAACCTATCCATATAGCTTTTAAATCTCTTGCATTATCATTCCGAAGTAATTTCCCACCAATGCTAGTGTCCTCTGAAAATGTGGCATTGTCTTTTCTATCCCATCAACCGAGTACAGTAATACTATCGATTGCAAATGGTTGAGGCATGAGTACTGAAATCAATGGCACCCCACAAATTGCATTTGCCAAAAGAAAATGACATATCCATTCCATCTGACTCCATTTTTTTTTTGGATAACCAATCTTCCATCCAAGCCAATAAATTACTCCTAAACCCATGTTGTCTGATCTTACCATTTACTCTTTGGAGAAGCGACATATCCGATGCCTTCAGGAACACCAGATATGTTCCATCTCCAGGATTCCCACGACCAACCTTGTTTGTGACATCTTCAAATAACTCAAGCAAACAATTCAAACACGATTTAGCCTTCGTAAAACCATATTGACTCTGATGGATTGTGGTTTAACTTTGCAAATGTCCTGAACAATGTTCGCTAACAATTTGTCGTAAATTACAATAGTTTATTGTTACACTTTACTCCCTAATGTATACCATTATTATAAGTTCTTCCCTTTCGAAAACCTTCACGTTTTCTTTGAATTCCTATTTAATGGGCACACGTTTTTTAAGAGATGTGCTCCAATTGCTGCATAAGCGGTATGTGTGGCTGAATGGAGTCATCATCCTGCTGGTGTACAAAATCGATGGGCTGACGTCTTTCTGGTGTTCCCATGTTGTCATCGCCAAGGCCAGAATGACCTCCTCCTGTTGATGCTTTACAGGATTGGGAGATTATGGAATCTTCCTGTTGGTGTGTATCATTTTGAGGAGCTGATGGATCTTCTCATATTTCTCCATAACAGGTGAATACACTGAATGGTCTCCTCATGTATACCGGAGATGGGAGTGTGGGAGTGATTGGTCTCTTCTCTTGTTCCCATACAACAGACACGTGTCGAAATTACCTTTTCCTTTCTCATGAAAGAAGTCTCAGATAGTTTTCATCCTTATCCAATTCCCTTGCAATAGGCTCGGTGTGTCTGAATGGCCTCCTGTTATCCCAGTGTAACAAATCTCCAGTCACTGTGTGACCTCTTCCAGTTCCTATGTTACAGACTTGAGAAGGCTGAATGGACTGATCCTGTTGCTGTTTCACAGGATACTGGTGCAGCATGGCCTACTGTTATAGGCTCGAGTGGCTGATTGGCCTCCTTCTGTAAATGTATATCAGGCTCCAGGGACTGAATAGCCTCATCCTGCTTTGATGTAACAGGTTCGAAGGCCTGAATATACTTCTGTTGTTCCTGTGTAACAGGCTGGAGAACGGAATGGATTCCTCCACTGTCTGAGTAATGCACTTCACTTGTTGAATCCTTCTGTCATCTATGTTGAAATAAGATCATCTTTAATTTTTGTAAACTCCAATGGCTACTGGGTCAACCTGATCATCCTTTCGTTATAAGCTAGCACCTTCATTGCAGGAATCAGTTGAGGGAACCATCTCTGAGCTGTTTCCAATATAACAAAATCTTTTCTTCATTGAAGAGATTAAATATGTACACACTACTCACTAAGACCCTGTACAGCAGCAGCAACACTTTACCAGCCTGCTGTAAAGTTCCCACCCAGCTTAGAGCTGTATCAGTTCTCTGGGGGAATACAGAGCATTGTTGGAAGATCATTGTCCTTCTCTACTCCATCAGCATCACGGGAGACCTGGAGAAATTAAAGTTTGAGAAGATCATAAATGATGTGGCGAGATGATCTCTGCCATTAATCTCCCCAGAGCCCATGTCGTTCAGATTCCACAGAATCTAGTACGGTGGAGCGCAAAAACAGCAAGGAGGAGCAAACGTTGACAGGAGTTATATATCAAAGTGAAAGGTGCAGTACAAATGCTGGACATGTGATAAAACAGGAAATGACATATACACATTTGTGAGTACCGCAGTAATAATGTACTGTTTACATTATATCTAATCTGTGTTAACCCAATGGAATGCTAATGCTGGGAAAATGGATCTCCTGACCACGTGTGAGATGGTTTACATGAACGTTATGTTGAGCACTGAGCTGGAGATCAGGTTATTTAGGAATTGGTGTTGAGTGATCAGAAGAGCTAATTGAAAATGTTGCTGTCAAGGACCTTTTGGGAACAGTGACCACAATGTATTGGTTTTCTTTTATGCTGTTTAAGTACACGATAGTTTTTGTTTTAGTTGAAGAACCGTTATAAATTTGAATCATGCAAGTTCTGAAGGTGTGAGGAGAAAGTGGGGACTACAGATGCTGGAGATCAGAGTCGAAGAGTGTGGTGCTGGAAAAGCACAGTTAGGCAGCATACTAAGAGTAGATAAATCGATATTTCAGGCATAATCCATTCATCAGGAATGAAGCTTATGGGCCAAGGAGGCTGAGGGATAAATGAGAAGGGGGTGAAGCAGGAGAGAGGTAGCTGGGATTGCGGTAGGTAGAGGAAGGTGGAGTTGAAAGAGTTAGGTGATGAAGGGAGACAGAACGACTCATCTGCTGCATCCATTAAACCCAATGTAGTCTTCTTTTCATTGGCGAGGCAGGAGGTCAACTTGTGGATCATTTCAGAGAACATCTATGGGACAGCCACACTGAACAACTCCATTGCCTTGTGGCTGAGCACTTTAACTCCCCTTCCCACTCGACCAAGGACATGAGGGTTCTAGACCTGCTCCATCGCCAAACCCAAGCCAGCAGAATCCTGGAGGAAGAAAGCCTCCTCACCTGCCTTGGGACCCTCCAACCACAGGGGATCATAGTGGATTTCCCCATTTCCCCATTTCCCCTAATCCCACCTTATCCCACTCTAACCTTCCAAGTCAGCACCGCCCTTTTGAATGTTCCTATGTGTCCACCTTCCTCCCTATCAATCTGGTGCACCCTCCTCTCCGACTATCACTTTTAACCCCACCTTCATCTTCCTATTAGATGAAAGGAGGCAGCTTAGAAAAATGCCAAGTGTTGCAGTAAGCCAGTTGTTTCAGAGAAATGTAGGACCTAGCAAAGGATGACCAAGAAAGTGAGAAGAAAATCAAAAAGAGAAAAAGCATGCAAATGAAAGAAAAACATGAAGACGGTTAAAAAGCGTCTATCAATGCATGAAAAAAATAAAAACAAGGAGTCAAATGTGGAACAGTGGGTGTGCGTTCAGGATAATTTATTGCAGAGAACAGAGAAATCGCAGGGAAAAGAAACAGTTTCTTTGTGTCTATCTTCATGGAAGAATGTCCAGAAATTCTCCCAGAAATACCAAGTGACCATGGGATTGGTGTAAGTAAAGTCTAAGGTCATTCTTATCAGTGTTGGGGTCATCTTTGAAAAGAAAGCTGGATTGAGTATTTATAAATCTGACAGACTAGATGTACTTCATAAAAGAATTTCAGAGGAGGCAGTAATAGGTATGTTGGTTGCATCGCGGATTTTCTTTTTATTTTCCAATACATTTCCGAAAGTCATTTAGCCAATCTGGATAAGGCAAAGGTTATAAATATTATCCAACATTTTAAGAAGAGATGAATTTGGAGAGTGGTGAACTACAGACCAGTTATCTTGTCATCCGCAGTCGGGTGTCTGTTGGACTCGATTACAAAGAACATGTTACTAGATATTTAGAAGGTAATAACATAACTGGGGAGTGTGAGAATGTACCGATGAAAGGAAAACCAGAAGTGGCAAACATTTTTTTTGGAATGGTTTGAAGATGATTCCTGTGGACATAGGCAATGAAGAACCAATGGATAACTTACAGTTGAATATTCATGAGATCTTTTAAAAAACATCACGCAGTAAGCTCACAAGAGAAGTTAAAGTGAGAGGTATTAGGAAGAACATATGCAAATAGGAAAGTAAAAATTAGGTTTACATTCATGTGAATGTAATTGAAATAAAGAGGATGTTGTGCATCAGTTGTATCGAGTGTTCATGACACTACACTTTGATTTATTTGTATCGTTCTAAGTCCCAATCTAAGAAAGAATATATTGACTACAGAGGAACTGTAAAAGGTATTATCGAGAGTAATGCCTAAAATGGCAATATTGTCTGACAGGGAAACTCAGCCTGTGATCTCGAGTGTCAAAACATGAGAGGTGATTGCAGTGAAACTTAGAAACATAACGGAGACTGAATAAGAGAGGGGCAAGTACACTAGGCGAGATAAGGGAGAATCCCACGACACTCTACATGGACAAGTAGAACAGAATAATCAACAAACAGTCAGTGTCCATTAGAAACCAAAGGGGCAATCTGTGTGTCAAGCTGGAGAACATTGATGGATTGTTACATGAGACCTTCACATCTATTTTACTTGGGAGAAGGAGGACACAGGTACAGAATTCAAGAATATGGACTGGAAAATTCTTGAACAGATTGATGTAAAATATGAGCAGGGATTTGAGGTTTTGTTCTGTATAAATTTAGTCCAATCTCCATGTCTGAAAGTGTTGTATCTTAGTCAGCTGTTGGGGTCAAGGGAGGAAAGACCCTGACTGAATATTGTAATAAGAATCTGACCATAGGGGAGGTGCCAGAGAACTAGAGAACTGCTAATACGATTCCACTTCACAGTAAGGGTGGGAGAGTTAGAACAGGGAAATATAGACGAGCGTGTATTAGATCACTGTTAAGGAAACTACTGGAGAAAACAGGGAAGGAGAAAATTGAACTCCAATCAGAGTCGCAAGGTTTGATCAGGGATAATCATCATGACTTTATCAGAAGGAAGTCACAAGCAATGGGTTTGATTGCATTAGTTTGAGCAGGTCGATTATTTTGTTTTGTAGGAAGGCCTTTGAAAAGATTTCCACCTGGGAAACTGAAATATAAATAAAACCTCACAATATGAAGCATAACCTGACAAGTAACAAAGAAAATTGTCTTAGTGGCAGGACGCAGAGGGTGTTGGGAGAAGGCTGTTTGTGTGACTGGAGACCAGTGTCCCCTGGTGTACCACAGGGATCAGTGCTGTGTCCCTTATTTTATTCATTTAAAAAAGATGTGAATATGGAGGGGGCTAGGTGGAGAGTGGGGGAGGTGTGATAAGTAAGTGTATGTTTGACATAAAGATTAGCTGGGTGGTTAGCAGTGAGGAGGAAGGCATTAAGTTACAGGAAGATGCAGATGCTTGGTCAGATGGGCAGATCAATGACAGATAGATTGTAACCCTGATAAATATGAGGTGATGCACTTTGGAAGAAGGAACCAGACAGGGGAGGACTCAATGAATGGCAGCACACTAGGAAGCTCAGATTGTGCTTCTCCACACATCCCTGAATGTGACTGGACAGGTTTATGGACTAGTTAAGAATTGGACCTTGGGTGTTGTGTTTCCTAATCAGGGTGTAGATTATAAGAGCTATACAGCGCTTTGGTTCGGCCAAAATGGAGTACTGTATGTGGTTCTGGGAGCAACATTCCAGGAAGGATGTGATTGTACTGGAGAGGGTGCAGAGGTGATTCACCAGGATGTTCCCTGGGATGGAACATATCAGCTATGGAGAGAGGCTGGATAATCTCTGGTTGTTTACTTTGAAGCAGAGAAAGCTGAGGGATCCGTGATTCAGAAGGATAAGATTATAAGCGACACGGACAGGGTGGATAGACAGCAGCTGTTCCTTTTAGTCAGAGGGTCAAGAACAAGCGAGCACACTTTTAAAGTGAAGAGTTTGAGGTTCAGAGAGGATTTAAATATTTATTTTTTTCTCCAAGTGTGCGTTGGGATGACTTCCTGATAGGGGAATTATCACGAGTAAACTCACGATCGTTAAAACGTACTTGGACAAGCACTTAGTAATATCATAACATTCCAGGTTATGGGCCTGATGTAAGAAAGTGGGGCTAATATAGATCGTGCTGCATTTCTGCTGGCACAGAGACTATGCTTCTGTGAGTGGATAGTGTGGAACCTCAATTATTGAGCAGTTTACGTGCAGGAATTGATGAGTTTCTGAAGAGTATATTCACAAGGGTTATAAGAGTGAACTGTAATCACTTGTTAAATTATGTCGATGTGAGAAATATGAGAAAACAAGTGCAGCTTCCTTACAAACTGAAACCAGAGAATGGAGAATGGAGAATAGGGAAATGGCAGAACTATGAAACCACTACTTCAGTTCTGTCTTCACAGAACTTTCTAACAACACTAGGAAAATGAAGTCTGGTGTGGGAAAATGATGTAGTACGTGGAACATAGAACATAGTAAGTGAATGGTTTAAGAGAAATTATTGGGAGTAAAAATAATGGACATGGACAACTAACATAGATTTATGAAATGGGAATTAAGTTACAGAAACAGACCAGGAGACAAATGAAAGAGAAGCAATGGATGTAAAACATTTGGATTTTCAGAAAAGTTTTGGTGAAGCTCCAAGCCCAGTTTACAAATCAAATCTGAGTGGATTGGGGCGAATCTATGGCCATGTTTCTAGACTGGGACAGCTGGCAGGAAACAGTGAATAGAAATAAACAGACTCGTCAAGAAACTGCCTGACATTGTCTGTAAGGTATGATTATGTGAGTATGGCCATGTCCCAGTCTCCCCATCACCTTCCTTGGATATCTCCTGTCTCACCAACAGGACAGACACAGCAGAAGTGGCGGTACAGTGGGATACAGTTGGAAGGGAATTGCTCTGGGATTCCTCAAAAGTGACTCCGTATCTCACGAAGTCTCATGGTGTTAGTTTACACATGGGAAAGGAAAGCTCCTGCTGATTACCATGCACCAGCCTCTCTCAGCTGATGAGTCAGTACTCCTCCATGCTGATCAACACTTGGAGGAAGCACTGAGGGTCGCAAGGGCGCAAATTGTACTCTAGTTGGGGGATTTCAATGACCACCAAGAGTAGCTCAGCTGCAGCATTACCGATTGAGCTGGTCGGGTCCTAAAGGGTATAAAGGCTAGGCTGGGTCCACGGCAGGTCATGAAGGAACCAACAAAAGGAAAATACACACTTGACCACATCCTTACTAATCTGCCAGGTGCAGAAGTATCTGCCCATGTCAGTAACGGTAAGAGTGACCACCGCATAGTCATTGTGAAGACAAAGTCCCACCTTCACACTGAGAGTAACATCCATCATTTTGAGTGGTACTATTAGTGTGCTCAATAAGACCAACTTCAAATACATCTAGCAGCTCAAGTCTGGGTTTCCATAAGGTGCTATGTGTCAGCAATAGCAGTGGAATTGTACTCCCGCACAACCTCATGGCCTGGCATATCCCACTCACAACAATTACCATCAAGACAGAGGATCAACCTTGGTAAAATGGAATGTGCAGGATGGCAGGAGCAGCACCAGCCATACCTGACAATGAGATGTTAGCCTGGTGAAGCCACCAAACAGGACTATGTGTGCACCAAACAGCATAAGCAGTAAATGATAGACAGAGCTCAGTGATCCCACAAGCAAGGGTTCAGATCTGAGCTCTGAAGTCCATCTACTTCTAGTTGAGAATAGTTGTGGACAATTAAGCAAGTCATTGGAGGAAGAGATTCCACAAGTATCCCCATCCTTAGTGATGGATTAGCCCAGCACTTCAGTGCAAAAGATAAGTTTGATGCATTCTTTCGTCAAAAGGACATCTTCAGTCAAAAGTGCTGAGTGGATGAAATATCTCAGCCTCCTACAGTGATCCTCAGCAATTCAGTCACCAGTCATCAGCCAATTCGATTCAGTCCACGCAATACTCAGAAACAGTTGGAGGCACTAGATACTCCAAAGGGGACGCATGCTGACAATATTCTGGCAATTGTACTGAAAACGTGAACTGCAGAACTTGTCAGTGACCTAGCTAATCTGTTCCAGTGTCGTTACAACAACATGGAAAATTACCCAAGTATCCCACAGACATAAAAAGCAGACCAAATCCAATCCGACAGTTTACCACCGAATCAGTGTACTCTCTATCATTAGTAAAGTGATGGGAGGTGTCAGTGCTTTCAAGCAGCACCTGCTCAGCAATAACCTGGTCAATGACGCCCAGTTTGGGCTCCACAAGGGTCACTCAGCTCCTGATCTCATTACCTTGGTTCAAACATGGACAAAAGAACTGAATTCCAGAGGTGGGGTGAGAGTGATAGCCCTTTAAAACAAGGCTGCCTTCGACCAAGTGTTGTATCAAGGGGTGTTAGTAAAACTGGAATCAATGGGTTTCAGGGACAAACTCCCCGCTGGTTAGAATCATACCTGACACGTAGGAAGATGGTCATGGTTGATAAAGGCCAGTCAACACAGCTCCAGGATAAATCTGTAGGAGTCCCTCGTGCATGTGGCCTAGGCCCAAACATCTTCAGGGCTCTTGATCAATGACCTTCCCTCTATTATAAGGTCAGAAGTGGGGATGTTCGCCAATGATTGCACAATGTTCAGCAACATTTGTGTGTCCTCAGATACTGAAGCAGTCCATGTCCAAATGCGACAAGATCTGGACAGTATCCAGGCTAACAAGTGGCAAGTAATATTGATGCCGCACAAATGCCAGACCGTGACCATCACCACTAATATGCAATCTAACACGGCCGCTTGGCATTCAATGGTGTTACCATCTCTGAATCCACAGTGGACTGCAGTGGTTCAATAAGGCAGCTCACCATCACCTTCTCAAGTGGCAACCAGGGACAGGCAGAAATGCTGGCCCAACCAGTAACACCCAGATTCACGAAATAAATATTATTTTTTAAAAAATAACAGAAGAAGATTGTTGAGATATCACAGAGATCGGTGCTCGGGCCCCAGCTGTTCAACCTACTCATTAAACATTTGGTTGCGGGAATCAAATACAATATATCCCAACCTTCTGACAAGAACTAACGGATGTTGGATTGTGAGTGGGTAAGGAGGTTGTAAAAAAAGCCTGTCGGTGACTAAGACAAGTGGAGTGAAAAGGCAAATACGTGGCAGATGGAGAGCAATGTGGGTAGAGGTAACGGTGTGCCCTTTGATTTGAAGCCTATCATTTGAAACGGGATTGTTTGAAACATGTTGATCTACAAAGGGACGAATGCTCCTTTTTGTTGTTTCCTTCTGCGCAGCCCTCCGAGGTCCCTGCAGCAAAGTGAGGGCTGAACCCAGAAGGCAATACTGGGAATGGCATTGGCACGTTGCCCAGTGTATATAGTCCAACCCAGTGGGGAGCTGTAACATTGCAAAGGATTTAGATATCCCTGTAGACCAGTCACTGAAAACAATATTGCAGGAGCAGAAAACAGTTAGGAAGGTAAATGGGTGTTGACCTTCATTTCAGGAGTAAGGGTGTCTTACTGCAGCTGTACAGGGCCTTAGCGAGACCCCATCCTGAACATTGTCCAGTGTTGTGTGCAGTTTTGGCCTCCGTACCTAATAAAGGGCAAACCTGACATTGAGGGAGAGCAGTGAAGGATGACCAGACTGATCTCTGGGATGACAGGCTTGTTGTGGGAGCAGTGTTTCGGTAAACTGGGCCTGTATTCTATGGGTTTTAGGAAAATGAGTGGAGATCTCAGTGAGATATATAAATCTCTGACAGGGTAAGACAGATTGGAAGCAGGGATGATAATTCCCCTGGCTGTGGTGTCTAAAACAAGGGGCCACAGTATTAGATACAGACAGGCTATTCTACATTAAGATGACAATAAATGTCTGCCCTCATAAACTGGTGAACCTGGGGAATACACTCGAACCATGACACTGAATATAAATATGGATTTAGAGACAGTAGAGATGGGAGAGCAGGAGTACGGTGTGGTAATAAAGGGCAAGTCATCATTATATTGAATTTGGTAGCAAACTCAATGGACCAAAGGGACTACTGCACTTGCTAATTTATAGCTTCCCAAGGTTAATCACGTTAACGGATATATTCATTGCGTGGGATAAGTGCATTGCGGAGATATTTGAACATGAACAACAATGAGGTAGGCTCAATGTGTTGTATGGCCCAATCCATTCCCGATTTCTGTGCAGTCTGTGGGAAAGCTCTGTAAATGCTGTCACAAGCTCTCAGATGTTAGGAAGGAGGTCTCAGAAGGGTCAACAGGGCTGTGTTCCTGTTCCCTTTTTCCGATACTGAGGCTGGGGCCGGGTGTTCTGTCTGGGTTTATCCTTTAAGACCTCAGAGCAGTTTGATACAATAGAGTGTCTAGCTTGGCCGATTCAGAGATCATTGAAAAGTTTTATCACATGTATATATGTCTGCAGTCATAGATAATCATAGATAACAGGCTCCAGTCTGACAAGTATCCTTCCAATAAACCCTCTGCTTCCTACCATCAAGCCAACTGTGTATCCAATTGGCCTGTTCCCCCACCATTTCACGTGATGTGACCTTCCAGAGCAGCCTGCCATGTAGAACCTTAGCAAAGGCCTTACTGAAATCCATGAAGACTACGTCTACCACTCTGTCCTCCTCAACCTTCCTCATAACTTCATCAAAGAACTCTAACAAATTTGGGAAGCAGAATCTCCCAATCACAATTTTATGCTGACTGCTCTGAATCAAACCCTTTGTAAGTAATGGATGCAGACAATGGTATGCTGTCCTTCATTGTAAGATGATTCGAGTACATAAGTAAAGCCATCTTCCTGCTGTTGTAGAGCCTTGCTGAGAGAGCATTAGGGGCACTCTCTCCAGATTTGATCTCCTTTGAAAGGAATGATCTCCTTACCACAGATAAGGGTGATGGTAACATGAGGACAGAGTAAAGAAGCTGAGTGTTTAATCTGTAGAGCTGTGAGAGACGAGGAAATGGTGACGTTGAAACACGAGGAGTGGCAGCGATCACTTATTTCCAAAAGACACATTGATGGGGTGAGAAATTCCATACTTTACCCAGGATTGATTGGTGTGATTTATTGTCACGTGTACCTCAGTACAGGGAAACACTTTGTTTATGAGCAGTGGAGGAAGATCATAGTAAGCATGGCCAGACAGATCATAGGGTGGAAATAGACTTGGACAGAGTAAGGCATGCAGGATACACTGAACAGGACGTGCACTAGACAAGATCAACATGAACAAGATCACCATTATTTGAACTTAGAGAGTCCATTCATCAGTCTAACGTGACTATCCTAATAGGTTATTTGCCTAAATTAACGCTCCCCATGTTATTGTGAAGTCAGCGAGTGAACCCTGTACTGAACATCAGGTTATTCATAATCTCCAACAGCAGCCACAATATCTTCCATCTGAAACAGGTAGCCATGCCCACCAGCTTCGGCCTTACATAGAGAACACCAGGCTGGCTTTTTTGGAGATGGAACATGCCTTCTTGAGACTTCACACAAGACTTAAGTCTTCCCTCCTCACCACAAGAAAACCACGTTAAAGTCCCACGTGTGTATCATAAGCAACGGAGCCATCTGGAACAACGTGGAACAGTCTGTCTCTGCAGCCTCTGCTTCACTTGTTCATCATGTTAGAGCATCAATATGGAGACACTTAAGACTGCTGATGCTGGAGATCAGAGGAGAGCCTCGATTGCTGGAAAAGCACAGTGGGTCAGGCAGCATCCGAGAAGCAGGAGAATCGATGTTTCGGGCATAAGCCATTCATCAGGAATCAGCATCAATTACCACATTCTGCCCCTGTGTAAGTGCTTTGAGGTGGGAATGGCCTCCTACTGTTCCCGTATAAGTGACTCAAGGGGCTGACTGGCTTCTTCCTCGTCCGATTGGACAGGGCCAAGGGCCTGACTGGGTTACTCCTGGTTCCTGTTTAACAGCTCGATGTGCTGACAAGTGTGATGGTGCTGCAGCTTTAAGAGGTCATTTTTATCCTGGTTTCTTTTAAGAGAGAGATTGAACGATCGTTACCAAGCTGGCTAGTTAAGACCACTTGAGTAAACAGCAAGCGAGGCCTTAAGTTTATTTTAATGCAGCCTGAATGGGTGTGACCAGCTCTCACAAATTAGTATCACTGGGTTTTAGTTTCTCATTAACATCAGAAACTATTGCGGTCTCCACAGAGTTGGAAGCTTCAGGGAATGTCTCCTGGTTGGTACTCTCTCTGAATTTTCTCTTGATGCTGTTTTCTATTCCTGAATGTTCCTTTTTTCCAAGGGCTGTGTTTATGGGAGTTTCCTATGTTGGACTAGTTCATTAGTAATAGCTCCTAGATCTATTATTCTGTTTAGTTGCCCAATAGAATTACGTTATTCTAAATTCCTCTTTCTTTGGTTTTGTTTTATCTTCCATGTTTAAGTAGATGGTGTTTGGCTTACCACCGAGTAGTTTGACCCATCACATTGCATCCAGAACAGACACTTTACATTTCCTTTAAAATAAGAATACATTAGAGTCTCGGCGACCGACTTCAAATATTTTCGAGGCGCTCTGGTGTGCCCCATCACACTAGACTCCTTCTCTTCCTGAGTAATAGGCTGGAGGCACTGAATGGGCTGTCCCTGTTCTACTCTAATAGTGTCAATAGGCTGAATGGCTTCCTCATATTCCTGTGAAGCCAGCGTTAGGTGCTGAATGAACTGTTGTTTAACTGTGACAATGTGCAGTGTCAGGAAGTGCTGTTACATGAATGTTATGGACACTTTAACAGCACACGCATCAATGGAGTCTGGGTCTTGTTGCATATGGACACAAACCAGTTCAGGAACTGACGGGGGATAAAATGTTCTGAACATTGTGGAATCTTCAGTGACCATCCCCACTTCTGATCTTATGGTGGGGAGGATGGGGGTGGTGGTGGTGGCAGGGAGACATTGATGAAGCAGCTGAAGATATTTGTGAAGAGGAAGCTAACCTGAGGATCTCCCACAGAGCTGACCCAGGACTGAGATGATGAACATCTTCCTTTGTGCCATGTTTGATTCCAAACACTGGAGAGTTTACAATGATTCCCATTAAGTCTAGTTTTGTTAAGCTCCTTGATGTCAATAAAAGTCAACCACTGCCTTGACATTGGGGCCAGTCATTTTTACCTGAACCCTTGAGCCAACCTCTTTTGTTCATATCAATAGGCCATGGTATAGGAACAGCACGTGTTTTCTTCAAACAAATGGGATTGAATGTCAGGGTTTCTCTTCTCAAGAATGTTAGGGAGCAAGATGACTGAACGTATTTGAAGAGGAGGTAGATGGATATTGACCTGTCAGAGAGTTGAGGGCTATGAAGAATTGGGTATGCAAGAGGATTTCAGAACGAGAGCAGATCAGCCACGATCTTAGTAAAGGGCAAGGCAGGCTTGGGGATTTAGCGACCTGCCCCTGTTTCTGATGTTCTCCCATTCTGTTACTGAAAAGTTAGTGGGTGTTATTTTCATGGATGTTCTGTTATTTAATGTTTCAATCAGGGAGACCAGAGGATTTTGTGAGCCTTCTCTGGGTGAGGTATGGGAGCTGTATTCTCAGTGAATTTGGGTCTACAACATGACCAACAAATGAATCACAAGTTGCAGAAAGGGGAAGCTCTGTAAAGAGAGATGAGGGGCCTCTTTCATAACCAGCCTGGGCTTTCCAATTATATTTCCCAAATCATGTCAAACCGTGTGGGACAGTCTTGAAGGGCCGAATGGTCTCCTCTGTTTCTGTGCACCAGGTTATAGGAGTAAGTAGCCTCCAACTGCTCCTGTCTAGTAGGTTTGAGGGGCTGAATGGAACACAGGAACATGGGAGCGAGGAGCAGGAGTGGGTCATTAGATACGTTGAGCCTTCTGCATCAGGCACTAAGCTTGTGGCTGATCAGGTTGTGGTCTCAGCCTCACTTTCCTGTCTGCGTCCCATTGTGCATGACTCATTTCTCTGTCAAATATTTACCTAACACAGCTTTCAATCAACATGAACATCAAGGCACGATAAACTTCCAGCGAAGCGAATTATGACTTGAAAGGTTCTTTCAGAATTTTTTGTCATCCCTCTTATAGACATGCAGAACAGAAACAGATCCGTTAGTCCAATCTGTTCACTCCGATCAAATATCAAATCTGATCGAATCCCATTTGCCAGCATTTGGTCAATATCCCTCCTCTCAGATACCTTTTAAATGTGCGATTGTAACCGCCTTCAGCACTTCCTCTGACAGCACTTTCTGTACACACACCACTCTCTGTGTGAAACATTTATCTTCAGGGCCCTTCTAAATCAATCCTCCTCACCTTCAACCTATGCCCTCTTGTTTTGGAACCCCCTATCCTGGTGGAGCAGAGTGTGGCTGTTCAGAATATCCATGCCCCTGATGATTTTATAAACCTCTATAATGTCACCCCTCAAACTCTGACACTCCAGGAGAAAGCACCTCAAACTAATCAACCTCTCACTAAAGCTCAAACCTCCATTCCTGGAACATTCGTGTAAGTTATTTGTGCAGAAAACCGAATTGTACGCAGTATTCTTAAAGTGGCCTCACCAACAACCTGTACAGATACAACATACCACCACAACTCCTATACTCAATGCTCTGACTGATTAAGGTAAATGTGCTAAATGTGTTCAGCACCACTCTGTCTACCTGCGATTCCACATTCAAGGAACAATATACCTGCAGCCCTATGTCCCTTTTTTCCACAACATTTTCCAGGATCTCACCATTAAGTGTATAATTCCTGCCCTGATTTACCTTCCCAAACTGCAAAACCTCGTCTTTATCTAAATTAAACTTCATCTGTCCATCCTTGCCCCTTTGTCCCATCTAATTGCGGACTTGTTGTACTCTGAGATAATCTACTACACCACCTTTCTGATGTAATCTGTAAACTTACTAACTATGGCCCCAATATTCACATCTAAATCCTTTACATAAATGATGAAATGCAGTGAACTCAGTACTGATTCTTACAGCACACTGCTGCTCACAAGCCTCCAGTCTGAAAAATATCCCTCTTCCTTCAAGCCAATTGTGACTAGCTTCTTCTGTATCCCATGTGACTGAAACTTACTAATCTGTCTACCAATCAGAATGAAATCCTAGCTATGAAGAGAGGCTGAGTAGGTTAGGTTTATTTTCACTAGAAAAAAGGAGATTGAGGGGGTCCTGATTGAGATTTACAAAATCATGAAGGTTATAGCCAGGGTGGATAGAGACAAGCTTTTTCCCAGGGTGAAGGATTCAATAACGAGAGGTCGTGCTTTAAAAGTGAGAGGTGGAATATTTAAGGGGGATACACGCAGTAAGTACTTCACACAGAGGGTGATGGGCGTTTGGAACGCGTTGTTAGCAGAGGTGGTAGAGGTAGGCACGGTAGATTCATTTAAGATGAGTCTGGACAGAGGCATGAGTCGGTGGGGAGTACAGGGATACATATGTTTAGGAATTGACCGATAGATTTAGACAGTACATTTGGATCGGTTCAGGCTTGGAGGGCGAAGGGCCTGTTCCTGGGCTGAAAATTTTCTTTGGTCTTTGTTGTTTAAATGAACACCTTGCTGGAGTCCATTTAGACAATGTCGACCAAACTGCCTTCATCAATCTTCTTTGTCACCTCTTCAAAAAACTCAATTAAATTAATGAGGCATGATTTCCCATGCAGAAAAACACGTTGTCTACTCTGAACAGCCCTTGACTTCCCAAATTTATGAAAATGCTACCCCTCAGAATCCCCTCCAACAACTTACCCACCACTGACATCAGGCTCACCGGTCTATCGTTCCCTGGCTTTTTGGGTCACTGTTACCTTTTCTAGTCCCACTCCTCCACTGCTCACAACAAATGTTAAATGTAACCAGGTCGGTGATATGGCCGATGATATTTGTCTCAGACTGGGTCAGGGTCAGTTTTCGGAATAAGTCAGGCCAGTTTCTTTAATCTGCGAAAACAAAACGTTTATGATCCAGAGCAATGTTACTCAAACTAAGATGGAAAGATGAATGGCAATCTGTTTGGGTTTCTCAAATATATAATCAATATTTCCCTTTCTAAACACACACACACACACACACACACACACACACAATCTCTGCAATTTTAACTTGAAAGAACTTTGTCCAGATATTATTGGAACACGTGACAAAGGAAAAATTGCAAGATTGGCCAAAACGTTATTCTGTTTCTGAAGATATTGTACTTACACAGCTGCTAGCAATGGGATTCCATCCTCGGAGAGTTGGATTTGGCTGAATTCCCTTTGCTTTAGGCAGTGAGGAGATTGCAGTGAATTGTGGTCAGGGACCACCCAAAGGCTAGCCTCACAGCACCAGGGACTTGGGTTCAATTCCAGCCTTGGATGACTGTTTATGTGGAGTTTGCACATTCTCCCCTTGTCGGTGTGAGCTTCTAATGGGTGATCCAGTTTCCTACCACAGCTCAAACTGTGTAGGTTCATTCGATTGGTCATGGTAAATTGTCCGTCGTGTTCAGGGATTTCTAGGTTACATGCATTAGTCAGGGGTAAATACAGGGAAATGGGTTGGGAAGGTTGGTATGGTCTTGTTGGGCCGAAGGGCCTGTTTCAACACTGTAGGGATTCCATAAAAATACGAATGGTAATGATGACTTCAGAGGTTTTTTTTAGCTTGCACATATTACTGTGATGAGGAACAATGAAGGAGAGAGAGTGTAATAGGCCATTCCTTCTCGGGCAGATTACATTTTCTCCCTCTCTGAGCTGAATCACACAGTAATGTCATCCTCTCCCAAACTGGACCTTGTGAGGTCTCCTTGTACATTGTCCAAACTATGTCTCCATCACATTCCCTGTTCCATGTCGGAGCATCATTGCTGCTGTCATACACAGAGCCATACCCTGAGCAGAAAATGGCCTTGTTCGATTTGAAGATATGTTCATATATCCCTGTGTCATTAAAAAATAAAAATGGTTAATTTAATCAGAATACCTGTGTTAAAATTAATGCATTTTTTAAAGAAATACGGAAATTGCTGGAAAATCTCGGCAAGTCTGTCAGTACCCAGATACCTTTTACATGCTGTAGTTGTACCAGCCTCCACCACTTCCTCTGGCAGCTCATTCCATATGCACACCACCCTCTGTGTGAATAGGTGCCCTTTAGGCCTCATCAAAACCTTTCCCCTCTCACTTTCCACCAATGCCCTCTAGTTTTGGATGCCCCTAATCTGGGGAAAACCCCTGACTACTCACCCTATCTATGACCATTCTGATTTTATAAACCTTTCCTGCTGTGAAATGTGACCCCAATCAACACGAATGGCTGTACTTTCAGTCATCCCGGGCCTAAATTCGGAAATGCAACACTGACACTTCTTCCTTCTCCATCAGGTCACAATTCTACAATCAGTTTAATCTGGTTGTTCAGATGTATCATGAGACACTTCTGTGGGATTTACACCTTGACCTTTGTGCCCAGAAGAGGCCTCACCAATGTCCTGTACAACCTCAACATGACGTCCCCATTCCGATACTCAGAGATCTGTCCTATGAAGACATGTGTGTTAAACACTTTCTTAACCACACGATCTATATGAGGTGCAAATTTTAAAGAATTAAACCTGACAGCTTAGGTTTCTGTACTACAGCACTGCCAAAGGCTCTACTTTTAACTGTATAGGTCCTGCACTTGGTTGATTTACCAAATCGAATATCTCGCATTAATTCAAACTAAACTCTATCTGCCACCGCTCAGACCAGTGTGTGATATTACTGCCACCTCCCCCTAGCATCACTCAGCAATACCCATAAAGCTGTAACATTATTCTCCTGTGTGTTTGTTCATCAGACTGTTCTGACATGCTGGGTCATACCTCTGCAACAGGCAGGACTTGAATCCAGGCCTTCTAGTCCAGAGCTAGGAACACTACCACACAAGTCAGGAATTGGAATCAAATCCAGAGTTCTGGCTCAAAGACAGGGACACTACCATATCCAGATTTTGGGTCATATTCTTAGTGCTCGCTTTCACCTCGATATGGATTTAGTATAATTAGGTTGCCATTACTGAATCACAAAGAACACTTTGTATTCTTAAACAAATGCAAGATATTTGTCTCAACTGTAGGATATTGAGTGTACATGCTGTGCCATCGAAATTAACTACAAACATCTTTAATTGCTATTATCTGAAGTCTGCAATATTAGAGAATGAAATTCTGCAGACACACTCTGCCCAATGAAGGGTCTCAAACAGATATTTATTATCAGAGACGAAGGAAGAGCTTAATTTCTGGTCCCAAAACACCGATCGCTCTTCCCCAACTCTCACGTGCGACTCCCCTCTTCCTAAAACCATGAAATCATACCAGGCCGCTGATTACTGTCCAGCCTCTCCTCCCCACTGACTGTGTCTGTAATCTGTCCCTCCTCCCCCTAACCACACAAGGCAAACCAAGGTCAGGGTCTTTGTGAAAATCAAGGCCAGAGTATGCAGGCCTCCTGGAGAGGGATAGGCGTTTTAAAATTGAAGGGGGAGGGGAGGTGGCAGTAATATCACACACTGGGCTGAGGGCTGGCAGATGAAGTTTAGTTTGGATTAATGCGAGGTATTGGATTTGGTAAATGAAACAAGAACAGGACCTATACAATTAAAATCAGTGCCTTTGGCAGTAGTGTAGGACAGAGACCTAGGCCGTCAGGTATAATTCTTTAAAATTTGCATCTCATATAGATAGTGTGGTTAAGAAGGTGTTTAACACACTTGTCTTCATTGGTCAGACCTTTGAGTATCGGAATTGGGACGTCAATGTTGTGGTTGTACAGGATATTGGTGAGACCTCTTCTGGAATACTATGTCCAGTCTGGTCATCCTGCCCGCTCATTCCATAGGCACACCACCCTCTGGGTGAAAAAGCTGCCACTTAGGTCAGTTTTAAATGTTTCTCCTCTCACCTTAAGCCTATGTCCTCTAGTTTTGGTCTCCCCGTACCCTAAGAAAATACCTTGACTATTCACTTTGATATTATTGACCTTGATATTATTAAGATGGAGAGGGTTCAGAAGAGATTAACCTGGATGTTGCTGGGAGAGGAGGGAGTGAGCTATAAGGAGAGGCTGGATAGGCTGGGATTTTTTTCACTGAAGAATATGAGATTAAGCGGTAACTTTGCACAGGTTTATAAAATAATGGGGGGTAGAGATAAACTGAAGGGCTGATGTCTTTTCCCTAGAGTTGGGGATTCAAAACTGAGGGATATTTTAAGGTGCGAGGAAAAAGATTTACAAAAGTCATGAGAGGTAATTATATTAGACAGAATCTGGCTTGGGTGTGGAATGAACTTCCAGAGGAAGTGGTGAAAGCAGGGACACTTACAACATTTAAAGGACATTTAGATCAGTACATGGATAAGACACCAGTTTGGATGGTGCTGTGAGCAGCTGCCCTCTCCCTCCCCATCTCTGAATGATTCCCTGTTGGTTTTCACCCTCTGCCAATGCCTGTGCAGTGGCGTGTGGAGGCCAGCAGAGGGTGGCATTGCATCACTTCAAACACCACAGAGACTGCCAGACCTGCCCCACACAGAGACACATAGATACACACACAGCAATTGTTAGGACACAACATTGAGCTCATCTGGTACTTTAAACTAAACATAAAGAAATGCTCAATTTGCCTTGTAAACTGTTAAAATATGAGTGACAGAGATCTCCCAAATTCCACTGTTTAAATAAAAACATCAATTTATTTTATTAACTCTGAAACGGAACATTTTACATCAACAATTCACAACTCTGAGACCCTCTTTCTCTTAACTGCTTATTATCCCACTCCAACTCTATAGCAATATACTGTTTCAAAAAGACACTTATTAAAATTACATAAACGTAATTTCAAAACCGCACTGCAGCTGACCTCACACCAATATCCCTTTTTCCCATCTTTCCTGGGAAGACAGGCTCATGTTACCGGATGCTATCGAAGTGTCTACATTTCAGCATTCTGCAACCTGGGAACACATCCTTCCATGATACTGTCTCTCAGTCTCCCCCTCTCTGTCTATTTCCTAAACCCCTCCCCATGTGGTGATATCTAAACTGATTCCCCCGTTATCTCTCTCTGGCAGTGATGTTCACACCCACAGAACCCCCTTGTCAGGGTAAAATGGGGATATGGAACTGGAAATGGATGGGAGCTGCACATCCTGTCACTTCCAGCCCGGGCTGCAAGTTTCCCCACACTGGGCAGAGATCTAACACAGTGTTACTGAGGAACGCACAGGGGTGGGGTACACAGTCCTACATGCTGGGAGTGTAACTGCTCCTTGTTTATAGATCAATGCACTGGGGTGGGGTACGCAGTCCTACATGCTGGGAGGGTAACTGCTCCTGGGTTACAGATGAATTCATGGGTGATCACTGCACAGGTTGCTGTGCTGGTCAGATTATCTGGTTGAGGTTTATAGATACTGCATTGATGTGGTCTGTGCAGCTCCCCAAACTGGATGGATATTTGTTTCAGGTTTACACATTTGTGCCCAGCTGTGTTGTGCACAGCTCCCAGTGCTGGACAGATATCTAGTCTGGGTTTATAGATCAATGCACTGTTGTGGTCTGCACAGCTCCCCGTCCTGGACAGATAACTAGTCTGCGTTTATAGATCAATGCACTGCTGTGGTCTACACAGCTCCCCGTCCTGGACAGATATCGAGTCCGGGTTTATAGATCAATGCACTGCTGTGCTCTACACAGCTCCCCGTCCTGGACAGATATCTAGTCTGGGTTTATAGATCAATGCACTGTTGTGGTCTGCACAGCTCCCCGTCCTGGACAGATATCGAGTCCGGGTTTATAGATCAATGCACTGCTGTGCTCTACACAGCTCCCCGTCCTGGACAGATATCTAGTCTAGGTTTATAGATCAATGCACTGTTGTGGTCTGCACAGCTCCCCGTCCTGGACAGATATCTAGTCTAGGTTTATAGATCAATGCACTGCTGTTGTCTGCACAGCTCCCCGTCCGTGACAGATATCGAGTCCAGGTTTATAGATCAATGCACTGCTGTGGTCTACACAGCTACCCGTCCTGGACAGATATCTAGTCTGGGTTGATAGATCAATGAATGGATGTGGACTGCACAGCTCCCCGTCCTGGACAGATATCTAGTCCGGGATCAATGAATGGATGTGGTCTGCATAGCTCCCGGCCCTGGACAGATATCTAGTCCGGGTTTATAGATCAATGAATGGATGGGGTCTGCACAGCTCCCCGTCCTGGACAGATATCTAGTCCGGGTTTATAGATCAATGAATGGATGTGGTCTGCACAGCTACCCGTCCTGGACAGATATCTAGTCCCTGTTTATAGATCAATAAATAGATGTGGTCTGCACAGCTCCCCGTCCTGGACAGATATCTAGTCCGGGATCAATGAATGGATGTGGTCTGCACAGCTCCCCGTCCTGCACAGATATCTAGTCCCTGTTTATAGATCAATGAATGGATGTGGTCTGCACAGCTCCCCGTCCTGGACAGATATATAGTCCGGGATCAATGAATGGATGTGGTCTGCATAGCTCCCCGTCCTGGACAGATATCTAGTCCGGGTTTATAGATCAATGAATAGATGTGGTCTGCACAGCTCCCCGTCCTGGACAGATATTTAGTCTGGGTTTATAGATCAATGAATGGATGTGGTCTGCACAGCTCCCCGTCCTGGACAGATATCTAGTCCGGGATCAATGAATGGATGTGGTCTGCACAGCTCCCCGTCCTGGACAGATATCTAGTCCGGGTTTATAGATCAATGAATGGATGTGGTCTGCACAGTTCCCCGTCCTGCACAGATATCTAGTCCGGGTTTATAGATCAATGCGCTGCTGTCGTCTGCATTGCTTCCCATGCTGAATACTTGCTGGAGGAACACAGCAATCCAGGCAGCATCAGGAAGTGTAGTATTTGATGTTTCAGGTGTATCCCTCCTTCAGGATTCTTACAGAACAGTTACAACCGAAATGTCGACTTCTCCACGTCCTGATGGTGTCTGGATTGCTGTGTTCTCCCACCGTCCTGCGTGTCTACTTTGGACTCCAGCATCTGCAGCTTTTCTGTCTCTATCCCAGCTTCCCAAACTGGACAGATGTCTCGTCTGCGTTTGAAGATATGTGATGTGACATGATCTATGCAGTGTTTCACTCTGGAAAGATTGCTGGATTGTATTGACCAGTGCAATATATGAATCTGGCCAGATTGCTGGGTTGTACTGAGCAGTACACTGGCCGGGTCTGCACAGTATTCCACGGTGAACTGATATCTCCCCTGGGAGTATGGTGTCTGGTCTGTTTCTGTGAGGTGGATTGAGAATGTGGTATATCTAACCATTTCAACTGATCTGGCAATGCCTTTAGTTCCCATTCCTGCGATTGGACCCTCCGTCTTTCACCCCATTAATGTTACAGTGTGTCCAGGCACAGTACATCATGTTGGTGGTGTGGGTAGGGGGGAAAGGTGATGGACAGGTCAAGGGGTTACCCGGAACGTTCTGTCCCCGACATTCTATAACCGACAATCCCCGGAACGTTCCGTCGCCAATATTCTATACCTGACATTCCCTGGAACGTTCTGTCCCCGACATTCTATAACTGACATTCGCCGGAACGTTCTGTCCCCAACATTCTATACCTGACATTCCCTGGAATGTCCTGTCCCCGACATTCTATAACTGACATTTCCCGGAATGTTCTGTCCCTGACATCGTTTGTGAACGGCCGGACGTCAGTGAATTGAACAAACGATAAGATCCCGAGGGAAGAGATCCCGTTCCAGGGAGAAGGAGACACTGTTCCGAAGGACCCTCAGGGAGTTAAAGGGGTGAATACGTTTTCCCTGCGTTTACATTTCTTCACGACACGGGATCGACCACAACTTAGACCAAAATACAGAAATTCCCAAACTCCGTTTGTCTTCAGGAAATCCTTCAGGACAGCAACGTTTCCACCCTCTGTATTAGGAACTGGGAAGGAGTGACCTGTGTCTGCTCTCGTGTGATCGAGTGTGTGGGAATGTTCTAGAAACCATCTGTCCTTATGGATGTGTCTCTGTGTGTTTGGGGAGGGAGGGTTTTCTGTGGTTTATGTCACATTTTTGTCAGTAATTCCAACCTTCTCATTTGTTATTCCAGCTCCAATTACTTTAATAAATCCCTGAATACAGGGACACATTTGAAAATATCACTGGGTCCCCGATCAAACGAGTCCCTTTGCCTCCAGACTGATGGATAATGGGTTTGTTTTCCTTCCTCACAGTTAACGTAGTGACCATCTACGTCCTGCTTTATAAAGATTGTGGATTGTCTCCATGTGTCAGAAGTTACCTGGGGGCCATGGCAGCGGCGGATCTCCTGGTCATTATCCTCGACCTGATCCTGAGACACATTCCCATTGTTTATCAGGAACAGTTTTATTTCCTGTACTCCGTCCCCGTGTGTAATATCCACGCCGTCCTGCTTTATGCAGCCACTGACTGCTCTGTCTGGTTCACCGTCACTTTCACCTTTGATCGGTTTGTGGCCATTTGTTGCCAGAAGCTGAAACGTAAATATTGCAGTGAGAAAACGGCGGCTGTGGTTCTGGGAGCAGTGACTGTGCTGAGCTGTTTAAAGAACATTTTCTGGTATTTTATGCTCACGGCTCGGTATTTGCTGTGGAACGTCCCCTGGTTTTGTGATGTAACAAACGCTGTTGTATTCTCCATTGTCTGGGTCACAATCGAGTTCCTCCACCACATTCTAACCCCGTGTGTCCCATTTCTCCTGATTCTGCTGCTCAATGTTCTCACTGTCAGACACATTTTAGTGACCAGCAGAGCCCGCAGGAGACTCCGCGCTCACACCAATGGGGACGCTCAGTCTGACACAGAAATGAGAAACCGAAAAAAATCCATCATTTTACTGTTTGTGATCTCGGCCAATTTCATCCTGTTATGGTCAACGTTCATGCTGTATTCTATATGGAGGCGGATGTGGTTTTTTGGGGATTGGTCTTTGAATCTCGATGACTTTGTGCAGGAATCGGGCTTCATGCTGCAGCTCCTCAGTTGCTGCACAAACACCGCGATTTATGCCGTGACCCAGACTAAGTTCAGGCAGCAGCTGAAAAACGTGCTGAAATATCCCTTCACCCAAATCCATCCATCAATCAAATTCCCTCATTAATCAATGCATTCGGGATTTTCTCATTTCAGTTCAGTGTTTCAGTGATGGAGCAGCCTGTCGCTATGGTAACAGACTGAGGGTAGCGCTGGTTTGTCCATCCCTATCCCACAGGGGGGTTACAGGGTAACATTTCAATGTTTCTCACAACTCAGGGGCCAGTGAGAAAAGGCACCATCCCACTGACTGTATCCATCACTTCCATTTGAAACAAATAAAAATGTTGATTAAAGCGTGCCGAGCAGCAGAGTGACCGATGTTGTTGTGTGTCTTTGTGTTGGAGAAGCTGAGCTGGAGAGAGACAGACTCAGCCCCAAATCCTGGTCCTCAGGGAAGGGGAGGGCACCGCGCCCTGAGCTCAGGAGCTGGGTTTAACTCCATCTGACCCCCACTCCAACCTGGACTCCACATTTCCTCTCCCCCACTTTTCTTCCTCAATTCTCTCCCTCTCTCTCTCTTTCTGCACACTCTCTCTTTCTCACCACCTCTCCCTTTCACTCTCTCTGGTCCCCTCTCAGAAACACCACCCCCAACCCCAGTTTCTCCACCTGCCTCCGCTATTCTTTCTGCCTCACTCTCCCCCTCTCTCTCTCACACCCCCAACATAAGTTTCTCCCCCTGCCTCCATTCTTCTCTCTCCCCCTCACCCTCACTCTCCCTCTTTCCTGCCGTCTCTGTCTCCCTCCCGCAATTCCGTCTCTACTCCATTTTCCCCACCTCCCACTTCCCACATCTCTCGATCATCTCACCCCGACCCCCACCCCACCCCCCCCACCCCCCACACGCAGCCTCACTACCAACCCCCAGTCTCTGGGTCAGAGGGAGAGGGAAAGACCAGGGAGATAGAGTGTGTCATAGAGAGAGGGACGGATGGACAGGAAGGAAAGAGATTGAATCAGAGAGAAACGGAGGGAAGTGGGGAGAGAGATACCAAGGTAGGGGGGTCGAGATTGAGAGAAGATGGAGAGAGAGTGAAGGAGCAGGGACAGACAGAGAGAGAGAGAGGGAAGGGAGAGATAAGGTGAGGGAGGGAGAGAGAGAAATAGGGGAGACATAATGAGAGAGGGGTCAGAGAGAGAGGGGACAGAGAGAGAGGGGACAGAGAGAAAGGGTGACAAAGAGAGGGTGGACAGAGAGAGAGGGGGACAGAGGGAGGGGGTCAGAGAGAGGGCGACAGAGGGGGGAGACAGAGAGAGAGGGGGACAGAGAGATAGGTGGACAGAGAGAGAGGGGGACAGAGAGAGAGGGGGACAGAGAGAGAGAGGGACAGAGAGAGGGCGACAGAGAGAGGGGGACAGAGAGAGAGGGGACAGAGGGGGGGACAGAGAGAGAGGGGGACAGAGAGAGGGAGAGAGGGGGGGACAGAGAGAGTGGGGGACAGAGAGAAGGGGGACAGAGAGAGGGGTGAGAGAGGGGGGCAGAGAGAGAGAGGGACAGAGAGAGAGAGGGACAGAGAGAGGGGGACAGAGAGAGGGGTGACAGAGAGAGGGGGACAGAGAGAGAGGGAGGCAGAGAGAGAGGAGGCAGAGAGACAGGGGGCAGAGAGAGAGGGGGCAGAGAGAGAGGGGGGCAGAGAGAGGGGGCAGAGAGAGGGGGCAGAGAGAGGGGGCAGAGAGAGGGGGACAGAGAGAGAGGGGGACAGAGAGAGAGGGGGGCAGAGAGAGTGGGGGACAGCGAGAGAAGGGGACAGGGAGAAAGTGTGAGAGAGAGGGGGAAAGAGAGAGGGGGAGGCAGAGTGAGAGGGGGACAGAGAGGGGGGCAGAGAGAGGGCGACAGAGAGTGAGGGAGACAGAGAGAGAGAGGGTGAGAGGGTGACAGAGAGAGAGGGGGACAGAGAGAGTGGGGGCAGAGAGAGTGGGGGACGGAGAGAGGGCGACAGAGAGAGGGCGACAGAGAGGCGGGAACAGAGAGAGAGGGGCAGAGAGAGGGGGGACAGAGAGAGAGGGAAACAGAGAGACAGGGGCAGAGAGAGAGGGGGTCAGAGAGAGGGCGTCAGAGAGAGGGAGACAGAGAGCGGGGTGACAGAGGGGGACAGAGAGGGGGGGCAGAGAGAGGGGGGGACAGAGAGAGAGGGGAGGACAGAGAGAGGGGTACAGAGAGAGACGGGGACAGAGAGAGAAGGGCAGAGAGAGAGGGGGCAGAGAGAGGGGGTACAGAGAGAGGGGGAGAGAGAGAGAAGGGGACAGAGAGAGAGGGGACAGAGAGAGGGGGAGAAAGAGAGAAGGTGACAGAGAGAGGGGGGACAGAGAGAGAGAGGGAGACAGAGAGAGGGGGACAGAGAGAGGGCGAGAGAGAGAGAAGGGGACAGAGAGAGAGGGGACAGAGAGAGGGGGAGAAAGAGAGAAGGTGACAGAGAGAGGGGGGACAGAGAGAGAGAGGGAGACAGAGAGAGGGGGACAGAGAGAGGGGGACAGAGAGAGAACGGGCAGAGAGAGAGGGGGTCAGAGAGAGTGGATCAGAGAGAGAGGGGTGCAGAGAGAGGGCGAGAGAGAGGGGGACAGAGAGAGGGGGGACAGAGAGAGAGGGGGACAAAGAGAGAGGAGACAGAAAGAGAGGGGCAGAGAGAGAGGAGGTCAGAGAGAGATCGACAGAGAGAGAGGGGGACAGAGAGAGGGGGAACAGAGAGGATGATAGAGAGAGAGGGGTCAGGGAGAGAGGGTGACAGAGAGAGAGGGGACAGAGGGAGATGAGGGCAGAGAGAAGGGTGCAGAGAGAGGGCGAGAGAGAGGGGTACAGAGAGAGAGGGGGACAGAGAGAGGGGGACAGAGACAGAGGAGGGCAGAGAGATGGGGGACAAAAAGAGAGGGGGACAGAAAGAGAGAAGCAGATAAAGAGGGGGTCAGAGAGAGGGCGACAGAGAGACGGGGGACAGAGGGGGCAGAGAGAGGGGGGACAGAGAGAGGTGGGGACAGAGAGAGAGGGTACAGAGAGAGAGGGGAAAAGAGAGGGAGGGGCACAGAGAGAGAGAGGGGGGCAGAGAGAGAGGGGGCAGAGAGAGGGCAACAGAGAGAGAGGGACACAGAGAGAGGGGTTAGAGAGAGAGGGTGACAGAGAGAGGGGGTGACGGGGGGGGACAGAGAGAGAGGAGCAGAGAGAAAGGGGTCAGAGAGGGCGACAGAGAGAGAGAGTGGGACAGAGAGAGGGGGACAGAGAGAGGGGACAGAGAGAGAGGGGCAGAGAGAGAGGGGGCAGAGAGAGCGGGGCAGAGAGAGAGGGGGCAGAGAGAGATGGGGTCAGAGAGAGGGCGACAGGGAGAGGGGTGACAGAGAGAGGGGGGACAGAGAGAAAGGGAAAGAGAGAGGGGTGACAGAGAGAGTGGGGCAGAGAGAGGGGGGCAGAGAGAGAGGATCAAAGAGAGAGGGGTGCAGAGAGAGGGCGAGAGAGAGGGGGACAGAGAGAGAAGGGAACAGAGAGAGGGGGACAGAGAGAGAGGGGCAGAGAGAGAGAGGGCAGAGAGAGATGGGGTCAGAGAGAGGGCGACAGGGAGAGGGGTGACAGAGAGAGGGGGGACAGAGAGAAAGGGAAAGAGAGAGGGGTGACAGAGAGAGTGCGGCAGAGAGAGGGGGGCAGAGAGAGAGGATCAAAGAGAGAGGGGTGCAGAGAGAGGGCGAGAGAGAGGGGGACAGAGAGAGAAGGGAACAGAGAGAGGGGGACAGAGAGAGAGGAGGGCAGAGAGAGAGGGGGACAGAGGGGGGCAGAGAGAGGGGAGCACAGAGAGAGGTGGGGACAGAGAGAGAGGGGACAGAGAGAGAGGGGAACAGAGAGGGAGGGGCACAGACTGACAGTTGGGGGCAGAGAGAGAGGGGGCAGAGAGAGGGGGCAGAGCGAGAGGGGGCAGAGAGAGGGGGGGACAGAGGGGGGGACAGGGAGAGGGGGGACAGAGAGAGAGGGGGACAGAGAGAGGGGGGCAGAAAGAGAGTGGGTCAGAGAGAGGGAGACAGAGAGAGGGGACAGAGAGAGTGGGGGACATGGAGAGAAGGGGACAGAGAGAAGGGGGACAGAGAGAGGAGTGACAGAGAGGGGGACGGAGAGAGTGGGCACAGAGAGAGGGGAGGCAGAGAGAAAGGGGGGCAGAGAGAGAGAGGGACAGAGAGAGGGGGACAGAGAGAGGGGGGCAAATAGAGGGGGGGACAGAGAGAGAGGGGTGCAGACAGAGAGAGTTGGGTGCAGAGAGAGGGGAGGACAGAGAGAGTGAGACAGAGAGAAAGTGGACAGAGAGCGGGGACAGAGAGAGGGGTGACAGAGAGAGGGGGACAGAGAGAGAGGGGGACAGAGAGAGGCGAGAGAGAGGGGTGCAGAGAGAGAGGGGGACACAGAGAGAGGGGGGGCAGAGAGAGTGGGGAACAGAGAGAGAAGGGGACAGGGAGAAAGTGGGAGAGAGAGGGGGCAAAGAGAGAGGGGGGCAGAGTGAGAGGGGGACAGAGAGGGGGGCAGAGAGAGGGCGACAGAGAGTGAGGGAGACAGAGAGGGAGAGGGTGAGAGCGTGACAGAGAGAGAGGGGGACAGAGAGAGGAGGGCAGAGAGACGGGGGGACAGAGAGAGGCCGACAGAGAGAGGGGGACAGAGAGAGGGGGAACAGAGAGAGAGGGGCAGAGAGAGGGGGGACAGAGAGAGAGGGGGTCAGAGAGAGGGCGTCAGAGAGAGGGCGACAGAGAGGGGGGGACAGAGAGAGAGGGGGACAGAGAGAGGGGTGACAGAGGGGGACAGAGAGAGGGGGGCAGAGAGAGAGGGGGGCAGAGAGAGAGGGGGACAGAGAGAGAGGGGATAGAGACGGGGGAGAAAGAGAGAAGGTGACAGAGAGAGAGGGGGACAGAGAGAGGGTGACGGCGAGATGGCGAGAGAGAGAGGGGACAGAGAGAGAGGGGATAGAGACGGGGGAGAAAGAGAGAAGGTGACAGAGAGAGAGGGGGACAGGTTTAGGGAGGGGGCGGTGATGGACGGTATTGGGGAGGGTCGGTGTTGGATACGTTTGGAGAGGGGGCGGTGTTAGACGGGGTTGGTGAGGGTGCTGTGTTGGACAGGCTTGGGGGAGGGGGCAGTGTTGCACGGGGCTGTGGGAGGGGGCAGTGTTGGACAGGGTTTGGGAGGGGGCAGTGATGGATGGGGTTGGGGAGGGGTGGTGTTGGATGGGGCTGGGGAGGGGGCAAAGTTGGACGGGGTTGGGGGAGGGTGCGGTGTTGGACGTGGTTGGAGAGGGGGCGGTGTTGGACAGTGTTGAGGAGGGGGCGGTGTTTGATGGGGTTTGGGGAGGGGGCGGTGTTTGACGGGATTGGGCAGGGAGCGTTGTTAGACGGGTTTGGGGATGGGGCGGGTGTTTGATGGGGTTGGGGGAGGGGGCAGTGATGGTCAGGGTTGGGGTGAGGGGACCGTGTTGGACGGGTTTGGGGGAGGGTGCGGTGTTGGACGGGGTTGGAGAGGGGGCGATGTTGGACGGGGTTGGGTATAGGTCGGTGTTTGATGGGGTTAGGGAGGGGTCGGTGTTTGACTGTGTTTGAGAGGGGGCAGTGTTGGACTGTGTTGGAGAGGAGGCGGTGTTGGACAGTGTTGGGGAGGGTGCGGTGTTGGACAGTGTTGAGGATGGTGCGGTGTTTGATAGGGTTTGGGGAGGGGGGGCGGTGTTTGCCGGGATTGGGGAGGGAGCGTTGTTGGACGTGGTTGGGGATGGGGCGGGTGTTTGATGGGGTTGTGGGAGGGGGCAGTGATGGTCAGGGTTGGGGTGAGGGGGCAGTGTTGGACGGGTTTGGGGATGGGGCCGGTGGTTGATGGGGTTGGGGGAGGGTGCGGTGTTGGACAGGTTTGGAGAGGGGGCGGTGTTGGACAGGGTTGTGGAGGCGGTGGTGTTGGACGGTTTTGGGGATGGGGCCAGTGTTTGATTGGGTTTGGGGAGTGGGCAGTGTTGGACAGGGTTGGGTTGAGGGTGCAGTGTTGGACGTGTTTGGGGGGGTGATGGTCGGGGTTGGGGAGGAGTCTGTGTTGGACAGGATTGGGGAGTCGGCGGTGTTGGACTGATTTGGGGGTAGTGTGGGATGGGTTGGGGAGGGGGCGGTGTTTCAAGGGTTTGGGGGTGGGGGCAGTGTTCGATAGGGTTTGGGAGGGGGCAGTGTTGGGCGGGGTTGGGGGAGGGGTGGTGTTGGATGGGGCTGGGAAGGGGGCAGAGTTGGACGGGGTTGGGGCAGGGTGTGGTGTTGGACGGGGTTGGAGAGGGGGCGATGTTGGACGGGGTTGGGTATAGGTCGGTGTTTGATGGGGTTAGGGAGGGGTCGGTGATTGACCGTGTTTGGGAGGGGGCAGTGTTGGACGGTGTTGAACAGGGGGCAGTGTTGGACAGTGTTGGAGAGGGGGCGGTGTTGGACAGTGTTGAGGAGGGGGCGGTGTTTGATGGGGTTTGGGGAGGGGGCGGTGTTGGACAGTGTTGAGGAGGGGGCGGTGTTTGATGGGGTTTGGGGAGGGGGCGGTGTTGGACAGGGTTGGGGGAGGGGGCAGTGTTGGATGGTGTTGGTGGAGGGGGCGAAGATGGACGGTGTTGGGGTGGGAGCGGTGTTGAACGGGGTTGGGGAATGGGGCAGTGTTGGATAGTGAGGGTCGGTCTGGGGTGGTGTGTGGATGGCGGTGAGGATCAAACTGGGGACGGTGTATGGTGGCAGTGAGGGTCAGGCTGGGGGCAGTGTTGGACAGCGGTGAGGGTCAGGATGGGGGCAGTGTGTGGGCATCCGTGAGGGCCAGGCTGGGGGCGATCTATGGAAGGTGGTGAGGGTCAGGCTGGGGGCAGTAACTGGACAGTGGTGAGTGTCAGGCTGTGGGGCAATGCGTGGGCGAAATTGAGGGTCAGGTTGGGAGCAGTGTTGGATGACGGTGAGGGTCAGGCTGGGGTGGTGTGTGGGTGGCAGTGAGGGTCCAGCTGGGAGCAGTGTTGGACGGCGGTGAGGATCAGGCTGGGGGCGGCAGTGAGGGTCAGGCTGGAGGTGGTGTGTGGGTGGCAGTGAGGGTCAAGCTGGGGCAGTGTTGAACAGTGGTGAGGGTCAGGTTGGGGCGGTAAGGTCAGGGTGGGGGCAGTGAGGGTTCGGCTGGGGGCAGTGAGTCCAGGGCGGTGAGGGTCAGGCTGGGGGGTGGTGTCTGTGGGATCGGTGAGGGTCAGGCTGGGGGTGGTGTGTGGACGGCAGTGAGGGTCTGGCTGGGGTCGGTGTTGGACTTTGGTGAGGGTCAGTCTAAGGGCGGTGTGTGGACAGCAGTGAGGGACAAGCTGGAAGCGGTGTGTGGATGGTGGTGACGGTCAGGGTGGGGGCGGTGTGTGAATGATTAGATTTTTTGAATTAGATTAGATTACATTACAGTGTGGAAACAGGCCCTTCGGCTCAACAAGTCCACACCGACCCGCCGAAGCGTAACCCACCCCTACCCCTACATTTTCCCCTTACCTAACCCTACGGGCAGTTTAGCATTGCCAATTCTCTGACCTGCACATCTTTGGACTGTGGGAGGAAACTGGAACACCCGGAGGAAACCCACGCAGACACAGGGAGAACGTGCACACTCCACACAGTCAGTCGCCTGAGGCGGGAATTGAACCTGGGTCTCTGGTGCTGTGAGGCAGCAGTGCTATTGGTGGTGAGGGTCAAACTCAGCATGGTGTGTGGGCAGCGGTGAGGGTCAGGCTGGGGTCTGTGTGTGAATGGCGGTGAGGTTTAGTCTGGGGGCGGTGTGTGGGTGGCAGTGAGGGTCAGGCTGAGGGCGGCGTGTCGGCGGTGGTGAGGGTCAGGCTGGGGGCAGTGTGTGGACGGTGGTGAGGGTCAGGCTGGGGGCAGTGTGTGGACGGTGGTGAGGGTCAGGCTTGGGGCAGTGTGTGGACAGAGGTGAGGGTCAGGCTGGGGGCAGTGTGTGGACAGTGGTGAGTGTCAGGCTGGGGGCAGTGTGTGGACGGTGGTGAGGGTCAGGCTGGGGGCGGTGTGTGGACGGTGGTGAGTGTCAGGCTGGGGGCAGTGTGTGGACGGTGGTGAGGGTCAGGCTTGGGACAGTGTGTGGACAGTGGTGAGGATCAGGCTGCGGGCAGTGTGTGGACGGTGGTGAGTGTCAGGCTGGGGGCAGTGTGTGGACGGTGGTGAGTGTCAGGCTGGGGACGGTCTGTAGACGGTGATGAGTGTCAGGCTGGGGGCAGTGTGTGGACGGTGGTGAGGGTCAGGCTGGGGACGTTGTGTGGGTGGCGCTGAGGGTCAGGCTGGGTCAGTGTGCAAATGGCAGTGAGGGTCAGGCTGGGGGTGGTGTGTGGATGCCGGTGAAGGTCAGGTTGGGGGCAATGTGTGGGCATCAGTGAGGGCCAGGCTGGGGGTGATCTTTGGAAGGTGGTGAAGGTCAGGCTGGGGGCGTTGTGTGGGTGGCAGTGAGGGTCAGGCTGGGGGTGGTGTGTGGATGCCGGTGAAGGTCAGGCTGGGGGTGGTGAGTGGACGGGGGAGAAGGTCAGGTTGGGGGTGGTGTGTGGATGGCGGTGAGGGTCAGGCTGGGGGCAGTGTGGATTCCGGTGAGAGTCAGACTGGGGTGGTGTGTGGACGGTGGTAAGGGTCAGGCTGGGGGTGGTGTGTAGATGCTGGTGATGGTTATGCTGGGGGCGGTGAGTGTCAGGCTGTGGGACAATGTGTGGGCGGCATTGAGGGTCAGGCTGGGAGCGGTGTTGGATGTTGGTGAGGGTCAGGCTGGGGCGGCGAGTGGACAGCGGTTAGTGTCAGGCTGTGGGGTAATGTGTGGGCGGCATTAAGGGTCAGGCTGGGAGCGGTGTTGGATGATCGTGAGGGTCAGGCTGGGCGTGGTGTGTGGACGGCGGTGAGGGTCAGGCTGGGGACGGTTTGTGGACGGCGGTGAGGGTCAGGCTGGGGACGGTGTGTGGACGGCAGTGAGGGTCAGGCTGGGGACGGTGTGTGGACGGTGGTGAGGGTCAGGCTGGGGATGGTGTGTGGACGGCAGTGAGGGTCAGGCTGGTGACGGTGTGTGGACGGCAGTGAGGGTTAGGCTGGGGACGGTGTGTGGATGGCAGTGAGGGTCAGACTGGGGACGGTGTGTGGACGGCAGTGAGGGTCAGGCTGGGGACAGTGTGTGCGCGGTCGATCGTGCTGTGTGCTGCTGCAATCTCCTGAATGGGGAGCAGACTTTGAAAACTCTGAGCCCCAGAGGTAAGGCATTTAATCGATTCACCAAATCATTGATTATCCGAATGAATTAGTGCCCACCCAACTCGTTCACATAATTGAGGTTCCTCTGTCGGTGGGAACATGAATAGGAAGGGTTTAGAGGGATATGGGCCAGGTGCTGGCAGGTGGGACTAGAATGGGTTGGCATACCTGGTCAGCATGGACGGGTTGGACGGAAGGGTCTGTTTCTGTGCTGTATATCTCTACGACTCAGTGAACTTCTATCCAATTTTGTATCCAAATCTCCCCATCTCCTTGTATTCAATGGTGATGAACTTGCTAACCCGTGTGTGATGGGGACCCTTGCTGAACGTCTTTCTGAAGTCAAAGTCAGTGATTTCCATGCTGACTATCCCTAATCATTCTTGTCTTTCCAATTACATGGATATCCTGCCCCTTATAAGCTCTTCCAACAACGTACCTTCTACAGACTTCAGGCTCACCGGTCTATAGTTTGCTGGCTTTTCCTTACCACCTTTCTCAAATAATGGCACCGGTCTTCCAGCAACTAGTCCACAACTAGAGGGAATAGGTTTAGGATGACAGGGTAAAGATATAAAAGAGACCGAAGTGGCAACTTTTTCACACAGAGGGTGGTACGTGGATGGAATGAGCTGCCAGAGGAAGTGATGGAGGCTGGTACAATTGCAACATTTAAGAGGCATTTGGATGGATATATGAATGGGAAGGATTTGGAGGGATACGGGCCGGGTGCTGGCAGGTGGGACTAAATTGGCTTGGGATATCTGGTCAGCATGGATGGGTTGGACGGAAGGGTCTGTTTCCATGATGTACATCTCAATGACTCTGACTCTAAATGGCCAGTTTCCACAGTGATTCTCCGAGAAACTCATTTGGACAGGTACATAATAGGAAATGTTTGGATACCTGTGGACCAAGGGGAGGCAGGTGAGATTAACTCAGTTTGGAATTCTGTTTGACATGGATTGATTGGATCACAGGGTCTGTTTCCATGCTACATAACATTACGACTCTAATTCTTGCTATGTCTGCATTCATCCCTCTTCACATCTCTCCCTATCTCTGTCACCTCACCCAGCCTCACAACTCTTCCTTATGTTCAAAGTTTGGGAGAAGATTTGTAGCTCAGGTGCTCGTAGTTGTGATTCTGTTCGCCAAGCTGGGAATTTGCGTTGCGGACGTTTCGTCCCGTCTCGGTGACATTCTCAGTACTTGGGAGCTTCCTATGAAGCGCTTCTGTGATGTTTCCTCCGGCATTTATCGTGGTTTGTCTCTACCGCTTCCGGTTGTCAGTTCCACCTGTCCGCTGCAATGGCCGGTATATTGGGTCCAGGTCGGTGTGTTTAACAAACACATCGACCTGGACCCAATATACCGACCATTGCAGCGGACAGCTGGAACTGACAACCCGAAGCGGTCGACACAAACCACGATAAATGCCGGAGAAAACATCACAGAAGCGCTTCACAGGAGGCTCCCAAGCACTGAGGATGTCACCGAGACGGGACGAAACGTCTGCAACACAAATTCCCAGCTCAGCGAACATCTTCCTTACCTCTAATAATTCCTCTCCAACCTCAGACCCCTCCCTAACTCTAATCCCCTCCAGTCTCTCAAAGCTGTGCAAAAGTGCCTTTCTTTGATTCCATCCTTGAGGATTCCCCATTTTTATTTCTCACTTGATGACGGCCCTTTCAGATTCCTGTATCGAGCTCCAGAATTTCCTCCTAGACCTCTCCATCTCACTTTCCTCCCAAACACATTGACCAATCATGTGTCATCTATTCTACTATCATTTTTTTCTGAACTGGTTTCAATGGTGGCCTGTCATATTCCTATATTAAGTGTCTTGAGGTTTACAGCACAGAAAAAGGCTCTGTGGGCCATTGAGTCTGTGCCAGTAAATAAAAATATCACCAAACTCTCCTGATCCATTTTCCAATACACAGTCATTCGCACCATCTATCTTGGTATCACAAGTGTGCACCTAAATATGTCTTCAATGCTATTGGGAATTCTGTGTCTCCCCCCCTTCCAGACAGTGAGGTTTAGTGCAACTGGTGCTCGATGATGACATCAGCCACAGGAACACAGAGCAGCTGGGTCTGTACAAACCAGAGATTGCCCACACATTGGGAAGAATGGCAGGGTCCCTGAGAGGGGGCACAGGAGATTTACCATGATGGTTCAAGGAATGGGGGATTGTAGTAGCATGTTTTGGATATTCTTTTACATTATTCATTGGTATGATATCATTGTTGCTGATACATTGGGTAGATAATATCGATCTAGAATAGATGGACTCTCCTTCTCAACCTCTCCCCTTGCCTGGGCTGGGGTAATCTTGAGGTTAAACCATGACCAGTCATCTCTCGCGAATGAGAGAGCAGCCCTATGGTCTGGTGGGACAATACTGACTTTGCCTCTTACTCAGTGATGTCACTGTACCTCGGAGGTGGAGAGAGGGAATGCTGAGGGTGGTGGATGGAACACCACTCAGGCACAGTGCTTTGTCCTGGAGGATGTTCATGTTCTTTAACATTGCTGGGAGCTGTACTGATGCAGGCAAGTGGACAATGTTCCAACACAATCCTGATGTGTACCTTATAGAGAACAAACAGACATTGGGGAATTAGGAATTTGGGGAAACCGAGATTGTTCTCCTTGTAGCAAAGGAAATTGAGGGGAGCTGTGACAGAGGGGTTTCCAAAAGTTACCCGTTATAATCATAAACCTTACACCCATCAGCTCATTATACAAGGATTACAGGACACATTGAAGGTGTGGGGAGAACACTTGAGAGAATGGGATGATTTAAAGGAGAACTTTGCTGCAGTAAATGGGATTGAGTTGGAACACAATACTCACGCACAATGTGAATATCCAGGTTCTGTTTAATTGAGTAACGCTGTCAGAGTTTGGCATTACAGTTACTGAGATTACCATCTGAATGTCCACCTGTAGTATCCTCTAATGCAAGTTATAAAATCTGTCACTGTCAGTTCAGGTTAGAAACTCACACCATCCCCTCCTCCTGGGCCAGGATGACTGTACACATTACCCCTTGTTGAGGTCAGCAGTTAATTCAGGGGGAAATCTATGTGGGTTTCTATGATTTTCCACCTTGGGACTTCATGTGACTGAACAGGGCAGATCTTTCATAGATGGGACGGAATGATCCAAGAGTCAGTGAGAGGTGGAGAGCAGGATTTGCTTCCTTTTCTTTCCTTCCGTGTTGCCGCTGTGCCTCATCAATGAGACATGGGGTGTGAAAGGCTCATGCAGCTTGATGGGCAAGTTGTCTCCATTCTGACCAATGGGCAGCAAGATCCTCCCTGTCATCCCATAGAAAAACAAAGCAACACTGCACGCTTCCCACTGCCCAGGATTCCCAGTAAACGTTTAGAAGAATTGGGGGGTGGAGGGGGTGGGGCGAGGGAATCTGTCAGAAAAGGCATAACTGTAAAGTTCTAAGAGGATTGTGAAGAGACAATGATGCACAGGAGAAGGGGCAACAAGTTGGCTGATGGAGTATAATTTGGGAAAATTGGAAGTTTGTCATTTTGGAGGAGATATTAAAAGAACAGAATGCTATTTAAATGTTGGAAACTGGAGAAAGCTGCACCACAAAGGAACCAGGGGGTAATTGTGCAGGAAACACAGAAAGCTAGCAGATTCTGGGTCTGTCATGGAATCAAGGGTTCTGCTTCAGATTCGTCAAGTTTAAGGTAACACCGACATGGGTAAGGGGTTTCAGTAGCAATGGAGCTGGGGTGAGGGGGAGACACGCAACCTTTTTTAGAGAATGGAATTCCTGGTGTTTGTGATTGTGTGGATGTCTGATCAGATGGTCACCTTGGGGTCAGATATAACAGCAATATTGTAACGAATGTAGTTCTACCTCAGATATTTCCCAGTGGGAGGGAGGGGCTCAGCAGTAAGGGAAAGTAATTTGTAATAGCAACTGAAGACAATGGTTTTAACCATTACAATGTTTCATTGGAGAAAATTGCAGCTAATTGAGTAGTGGGAGCGTGGTAAGCAGTTTGATAACTGAGTAATAGTGGAGTAATGAAGAGGGATGTTGGGGAGGGAGAGCTGGGCATTGTCAGTGCACATGTGAAACCTAACACGGTGCTTTTGGACAATGTCACCTCCTGGCAGTATGTAGGTTAGAAAAAGGAGGGTCCAAGGATAGATCTTTAGATGCCCTACAGTGTGGAAACAGGCCCTTCGGCCCAACAAGTCCACACCGACCCTCCGATGAGGACCCCATCCAGACACATTCCCGTACATTTACCCCTGATTCATGCACCTAACGCTATGGACAATTTCGCATGGCCATTTCACCTAACCTGCACACCTTTGCATTGTGGGAAGAAACCGGAGCACACAGAGGAAACCCACGCAGACACTGGGAGAATGTGCAAACTCCACACAGACAGTCGCCCGAGTCTGGAATCGAACATGGGTCCCTGGTGATGTGAGGCAGCAGTGCTCACCACTGAGCCACCGTAGTGACCAACCCTTGAGGGGCATCACATGCAATGAATTCAGAAATGAAATCAGAGAGGTTATCACAGCTACAGAAGTTACCATTGTCGAGGAGGGTCCGCCTACTGAGTCAGTATGGGTGGAAATTAGGAAACGTAAGGGAGCAGTTACCTCATTAGGAGTTTAGTACAGGCCCCCCAATAGCAGCAGGGAAACTGAAGAAAGCATAGGTCGGCAGATTTTGGTAAAGAGTGAATGTAATCGGGTTGTTGGAATGGGTGACTTTAACTTTCCCAATATTGATTGGAAACTCCTTCAAGCAGATGGTTTGGAAGGAGCTATTTTTGGAAGGTGTGTTCATGAGGGTTTCCTAACTCAGCACATTGAAGTGGCCGACGAGGGGAGAGACCATTTTGATTTTGGTGCTCGGCAATGAGCTGGGGCAGGTGACAGATCTCGCGGTGGGAGAGCATTTTGGTGGTAGTCACCACAACTGCCTCACATTCTACATCGCTGTGGAGAAGGAGAGAAGCAGGCACAATGGGAGGATATTTAATTGGGGAAAAGGAAACTATGATCCTATCAGACGTGAGTTGGGAACCATGGACTGGGAGCAATTGTTCCATGGAAAGGCCACTATGGACATGTGGAGACGGTTTAAGGAACAGTTGTTGTGAGTGATGCATAAATGTGTTCCTCTGAGACAGGCAAGAATGGGTAAGATAAAGAAACCTTGGATGACGAGAGCAGAGGAGCTTCTTTTCAAAAGAAAAAAGGCAACTTACGTAAGATGGAGGAAGCAAGGGTCTTGCTCAGCTCTAGAAGATTACAGGCAGGCGAGGAAGGAGCTCAAAAATGGTCTAAGGAGAGCCAGGAGGGGGCACGAAAAAGGCTTGGCAAGAAGGATTACGGAGAATCCAAAGGCATTTTACATGTATGTGAGGAATAAGAGAATGATCAAAGAAAGAGTAGGGCCGATCAGGGATAGCATAGGGATCTTGCATATAGAGTCTGAGGAGGTGGGGGAAGCCCAAAATGAGTTTTTTGCTTCTATCTTTACTCAAGAAATGGACCTTGTAGTGAATGAAACCATTGAGGAGCAGGAGTGCATGCTGGAATGGTTAGAGATTGAGGAAGCTGATGTACTGAAAACTTTGACAAACATTAAGATTGACAAGTCGCCAGGGCCAGATCAGATTTGTCCTCGGCTGCTTTGCGAAGCGAGAAACGTGATTGCTTCTCCGCTTGCAAAGATCTTTGCATCCTCGCTCTCCACCGGAGTTATACCTGAGGACTGGAGGGAGGCAAATGTAATTCCTCTCTTCAAGAAAGCAAATAGGGCAATCCCTGGCAATTACAGACCAGTGAGTCTCACATCTGTCGTCTGCAAGGTGTAAGAAAGGATTCTGAGGGATAGGATTTATGACCATCTGGAAGACCATGGCTTGATTAAAGGCAGTCAGCACGGCTTTGTGAGGGGCAGGTCATACCTCACAAACCTTATCAAGCTCTTTCAGGATGTTTTTCGACAAGTTGATGAGGGTCGAGCAGTGGATTTGTGTATCTGGACTTCAGCAAGGCAGTTGATAAGGTTTCCCATGGTAGGCTCGTTCAGAAGATCAGAAGGAATGGGATACAGGGGAAGATATCTGTCTGGATACAGAATTGGCAGGTCAACAGAAGACAGTGAGTGGTAATAGACGGAAAATATTCTGCCTGGAAGTCTGTGGTGAGTGGTATTCCACAGGGCTCTGTCCTTGGGCCTCGACTGTTTGAAATTTTTATTAATGACTAGGATGAGAAGATTAAAGGATGGGTCAGCAAGTTTGCAGACGACACAACGTTTGCAGGTGTCATTGACAGTCTAGAGGGCTGTTGTAGGCTGCAGTGGGACATTGACAGGACACAGAGATGTGCTGAGCGGTGGCAGATGGAGTTCAACCTGGATAAATGCGAGGCGATGCATTTTGGAAGGTTGAACTTGAAAGCTGAGTACAGGATTAAAGCTCGGATTCTTGGCAGTATGGAGGGACAGCGGGATCTTGGGGTGCAGGTACATCGATCCCTTAAAATGGCTACCCAAGTGGACAGGGCTGTTAGGAAAGCATATGGTGTTTTTGCTTTCATTAACAGAGGAATTGAGTTTAAGATACGTGAGATTTGTTGCAGCTCCATAAAACTTTGGTTAGAACGCACTTGAAATATTGTGTCCAGTTCTGGTCGCCCCATTATAGAAAAGATGTGGATGCTTTGGAGAGGGTTCAGAGGAGGTTTACCAGGATGCTGCCTGGACTGGAGCGCTTATCTTATGAAGAGAGGTTGACTGAGCTCGGACGTTTTTCATTGGAAAAAAGAAGGAAGAGCGGGGACCTAATTGAGGTGTACAAGATAATGAGAGGCATCGATAGAGTCGATAGTCAGAGGCTTTTTCACAGGGTAGAAATTGTTAACACAAGGGGTCATAGTTTTAAGCTGTTTGGCGGAAAGTATAGAGGGAATGTCAGAGGTGGGTTCTTTACGCAGAGAGTTGCGAGAGCATGGAATGCATTGCCGGCAGCAGCAGTTGTGGAAGCGAGGTCATTGGGGATATTTAAGAGACTATTGGACATGCATTTTGTCACAGACATTTGAGGGTTCATTCATGAGGTTTACCTTACATGAGGATCAATGGTGGGCACAACATCGTGAGTTGAAGGGCCTGTTCTCTGCTGTACTGTTGTATGTCCTATGTTCTATGTTCTGTGAAGTGTATCTGTACCTTTTGACCATCTGCACCCAGTACTGACAGATAGTGATCCCTCAATACCTTAGAACCATCCCGTCAGTAAGTTTATCCCCAAAACACTTCAATAGAACATTCATGCCCTCAACACCTCAGAAAGCAAACCTGCTGCCCCCTTGGACAGTGTTCATCCCCAAACCTGTTCTCACTGTGATGACCCACTGCCACCCCCAAGATTGGAGCCCAGGGCCCTGAACATTATTTGAGTCTCTGGATTGATCATAGATTCCCTAAGATGTGGAAGCAGGCCATTCGGCCTATCAGGTTTACACTGACCCTCGGCAGAGAATCCCATCCACCCACCGCCCCCACCCCGCAACCCCCCATTCCTGGATCCCTTCATTTCCTCTAGCTAACCCACCTCGCCTGCACATCTTTGGACAGTGGAAGGGAACTGGAGCACCAGGAGGCTGACACGGGGAGAATGTACCAACTCCACACAGACAGTCGCCCAAGGCTGGAATCGAACCCGGGTGGGGTGAGGCAACATTGACCCTCCCATGACAATCCCACCATCTCCTCCCCGTTGATGATCATTTGATGTCTATAGCCGGGGAGTATCTAACTTGTCTAGCATTATTTAAGAAAGATTAGGGATAATGGTATTGTATCCACAAGCTCAAGATGCTCGATCCCCCTTGAAAAAATATTTATATCAATTTCAAAAGGAGACTTCATTCACAAAAACACTTTACGTACAAACATAGTCACTAAAGTACGGTTCTGTACAATCTTTACAACAAGTCTTTGTCATGACATATATACTGCCCTTGGCTGATGAACTGAAATGTGAGGTCTGAGCTGTTCCTTCTGAATTAACATCACAAAGATAAATTGAGAAGGATCTTTGTGAAGTGCCTGTGTTCTGTATCTGTTCTCCCATGTAGTCCGCCCTCCTAATACAATACCTTACACAGCCTTAAACCTGTTTGTTAACTTTCAGCAGAAGCAGCCTCAGTGCATTGAACACAGACTGAATTACTCAGTGACGCTTGGATCAGATCAAATTCTCAAGCAAACAGATGGTTGGGGACATTCAGCAGGTAGCATCAGTGAAAAGAGAGAGAGGAACAATTCGCATTTCAAGTGACCCTTCCTCAAAACAGTCTGTTCGGAAGGAACTTTCCCGCAGAAATCACTGGATTAAAAGGTGAACTCTGTCTGTCTCTTTCTCCGTCTCCCTTCAGAGATGCTGCCGGGCATGCTTAGCTTCTTCAGCAATCTCTGTATTGATGTTTCAGGTCTCTAGCCCGTCCGTACAGATTGATTTTAGTGTTGAATTCTCAAGCTTGCTCTGTTCCAGGGATTGAATCCCTCTGCTACAAGGCGAGGTCAGTTCCCACAGCTAACAGGTTCGTGATGCCAACATTGTTGGTTCGATCTCTATCATGTCTGAAATGACCATGAAGTCCCCAGCTTCTCAACCTCTCCCCTCACCTGCGGTGTGACCCACCAGGCCTCTCTCTCTGACAAGACAGCAGCTCTCGGGTCCTCCTGGTCTATATTAACTTCCCAATGTTAAAAAGGCACTCCAGTAAGAGAGCTCTTTACATGGTTCAGGTCAAAATCCTGGAGCTCCCTCCCTAACATCACTGTGGGACACCCAAGGACTGCAGCAGGAGAGTACACCCCATCCCCACCTTCCAGGCAACTATTAGAGGGTGTGGGAATCACATACAAGCCACATTTGAAAATAAGTTTTATAACAGGGTCACGGTGGATGGTCACTAACTCTGTCTCTTTACCTGTGTTGAAATCCGCGTAATGAAGAAGCTAAGGGTCGGTTGAAAATGATAATGCTAGCCTTTCGTTGGTTTGTGTTTATTAGAGTTTGTATCGACTGTATGAATGTTTGAGCACTTATTCAAGGGCATGCAGGTAGCTGCCAGAGGAAGTGATGGGGGCTGGTACAATTGCGACATTTCAAAGGCATCAGGATGAGTATGTGAATAGGAAGGGTTTAGAGGGATATCAGACAAGGGCTAGCAAATGGAATGAAATGAGATGAGAATATCTGGTTGGACAGAGAGACAAGTTGGACAGGAGGGTCCATTTCCAAGCTGTGCACCTCTGTGATTCTGTGCCTCTGAATAGTCTATTGCCGAGAGTTTCAGACAGGGTTTGGTTTGTGTGTCTCTCTCATGCTTCCTCAGAATCTGCAAACTCTATGTCTCCAAATTTCCACAAGACTCTATGAAATAGAAAAAAAGAGGGTCATTGCTGAGGGGGTGCTGCACTGTCAGAGGGTCAGTACTGAGGGAGTGCTGCACTGTCAGAAGGTTAGTACTGTGGCAGTGTTGCACTGTAAGATGGAGTACTGAGCGAGTGCTGCACTGTGAGAGGGTCAATACTGATTGTGTGCTGCACTGTCAGAGGGTCAGTACAGAGGGAGTACTGCACTGTCAGAGATTCAGTACTGAGTGAGCACCACACTCTCAGAGTTTCAGTCCAGACGGCAAGCATCCCTATCAGAGGATCTGCACTGAGAGAGCACTGCACCATCAGAGGGTCCATACTGAGGGAGTGCCTCATTGCCAGAGGGTCAGTACTGAAGGAGTGCTGCACAGTCAGAGGGTTAGTACAGATAGAGTGCTACACTGTCAGATAGACAGTACCCTGAGGCACTGCTGGACTGTCAGAGTTCTGGGACCGAGGCCGAGGGTCAGTACTGAGAGAGTACTACACTGTCAATGAGTCAGTACTGATGCAGTGCTGTACTGTCAGAGTGTCAGTTATGATGGAGTGCAATACTGTCAGAGGTTTTGGCCTGAGATTGGGCCACACTGTCGGAGGGCCAGTATAGGGCCACTTCCACACTGTCAGAGAGTCAGTACTGAGGGAGTGCATCACTATCAAGGATCAGTATGGAGGGAGTGCAGCATTGTCAGAGGATCAGTATGGATGGTGTGCAGCATTGTCAGAGGATCAGAGTGGAGGGAGTGCAGCATTGTCAGAATATCAGTGTGGAGAGAGTGCAGCATTGTCAGAGGATCAGTATGGAGGGAGTGCAGCATTGTCAGAGGATCAGTGTGGAGGGAGTGTAGCATTGTCAGAGGAGCAGTATGGAGGGAGTGCAGCATTGTCAGAGGATCAGTGTGGAGGGAGTGCAGCATTGTCAGAGGGTCAGTATGGAGGGAGTGCAGCATTGTCAGAGGGTCAGTGTGTAGGGAGTGCAGAATTGTCAGAGGATCGGTATGGAGGGAGTGCAGCATTGTCAGAGGGTCAGTATGGAGGGAGTGCAGCATTGTCAGCGGGTCAGTGTGGTGGGAGTGCAGCATTGTCAGAGGATCGGTATGGAGGGAGTGCAGCATTGTCAGAGGGTCAGTATGGAGGGAGTGCAGCATTTTCAGAGGGTCAGTGTGGAGGGAGTGCAGCATTGTCAGAGGGTCAGTGTGGGGGAAATGCAGCATTGTCAGAGGATCAGTGTGGAGGGAGTGCAGCATTGTCAGAAAGTCAGTGTGGAGGGAGTGCTGCATTGTCAGAGAGTCAGGATGGAGGGATTGCTGTTCAGTGAGAGTGTCAGTAATGATGAAGTGCGCACTCTCTGACGGTCAGTACTAATGGATGGCCGTGCTGTCAGAGTGTCGCACTGTGAGAGCGTTACTACTGAGGGAGCGCTGCACTGTGAAAGGGTTAGAACTGAGGGAGCACCGCACCCAGAGGGGGTTAGTACTGAGGGATCACCACACTCTGATGCGATTAGTTCTGAGGGATCACCGCGCTGTGAGGGGGTCAGTACTGAGGGAGCACCACACTATGTGTCGGACATTCAGAACTGAGTGATTGCTGCATTGCCAGAGGGTCAGTACTGAGAGAATGATGCACACTCAAAGGGTCATTACTGAGGGAGCGCTACACAGTCAGTGTGTCAGTTCTGAGGGAGTGTTGTTTCAGAGGGTCAGTTCTGAGGGAGTTCTGCTCTGTCGGAGGGTCAGTACTGAGAAAATGCCACGTTATTGGAGGGTCAGTACCGAGGGAGTGCTGCACTATAGGAGCATCTGTATTGAGGGAGTGCCACATTGTCGGATGGTCAGTACTGAGGGAATGCCACATTGTAGAAATGCCAGCACAAAGTGAGTGCTGCAGTGTCAGAGTGTCAGTACTGAGGGAATGCTGTTGTGTCAGAGCGTCAGTACTGAGGGAGTGCTGCACTGTCAGAGGGTCAGTACATAGTGTTAGCGCGGATGAAATGATCTCAGTCCGAGCCCAGAGTGCGGTTCGAGAATCGGTAATTTATTAAAGTGTTTAACCCCGGCGGAGACCAACCGAGGTCCGAATCTCGATCGCTCTCCCGTTCCCCGCGCGATGTTACAAGTTGTATACTTCATGAGTCAGGATGTAGGAGATTGGGTATGAATGAGTGTGAATGGTGGGAATCATGGCTGGAGTATGTGTGAATGTCAAGTTTCCTGCCATCCTCGGAGAGTCGGCAGCATACACAAAAGGTGTGCTGTTTATCTTTACGTAAATGGGTCCGGGTGCTATCTGCTTGTCTCTCCGTGAGGGCTGGAGGCTAGCACCCCACTTTGTTACTTCCAAAGTGTCTGTTAGATTCATCCTGTTCGTTTGGTGTTTGCCTTTTGTGTAGGACTGTTTTGCATGATCAGGTTATGGGTGTGTGTCAGTTGGAACCTTGACGAGATTATAAAGTGGGTTTCGATCTGTGAGTCATGACCATTGTCTTGAGTCCTGACTAGTGTCTGGTCCGGTGTGTATTAGGATCTGTCTTTGGGCCCCCTTCGCCCGATCATGTGGTCGGGCTGGCAGCTGCTGTTTTAGAATGAATACTGTTGCTTTAAAATGGATACTGCTGGCTCTCCTGATGTGGGCCTTGCTCCATGGTAAACACCACCCTTCAATAGGGAGTGCTGCACTGCTAGAGGGTCAGTACTGAGGGAGTGCTGCACTGTCAGAGGGTCTGTACTGTTGACAGCTGCATTGTCGGAGGGACTGTACTGTGGGAGAGATGCATTGTCGGAGGGTCAGTACTGAGGGAGTGCTGCACTATCAGAGGGTCTGTAATGTGAGAGAGCTGCATTGTTGGAGGGTCAGTACTGAGGGAGCACCGCGCTGTCAGAGGGTCAGTATTGAGGCAGACCTGCACTGTCGGAGGGTCAGTACTGCTGGAGCACTGCACTGTCAGAGGGTCAGTTCTGAGGGAGTGCTGGACTATCAGAGGGTCAGTTTGAGGGAGGGCTGGACTCTCAGAGGGTCAGCACTGCGGGTGTTCCGTACTGTCGGTGGGTCAGTACTGTGGAAATGCTGCACTGTCAGAGGGTCATTACTGAGGGAGTGCTGCACTGTAAGAGGGTCATTACTGAGGGAGTGCTGCACTGTCAGACGATAATACTGAGGGAGTGCTGCACTGTCAGGGGGTCAGTAATGGGGGATTGCCGCAATGTCAGAGGGTCAATCTGGGGGCAGTGCTGCACTGTGAGAAGGTCAGTACTGAGGAAGTGCTGCACTGTCAGTGGGTCAGTCAGGGGGATACATGCATTGTAAGAGAATCAGTACTGAGTGAGAGCCACACTATCAGATGGGCTGAATGGCCTAATTTCTGCTCCCATGTCTTGTCGTCTAAGCGGAATATCTGAAATTGTTCAGTACATTTCTGCCTCTGCTTCCTACATACCCTGCTCAGCAATGATTCCCACGTCCAGATTACAGAGACTGTGTTCAAACAGACTGTCTTCATTTGGTTACCACCCTCTTTTCGCAGGGATCAAGTTTTCGTTTTGTGTGACTGACCTGCCAGCTCAAAGGGATATTTTCATGCTGCAGGGCTGAGGTTTATTCCTCAGCTTCCCTGTGCTCATCCCAAATGAATCCCACTGCCCCACACTCAGCACAGTCATGTGTTCCTTATTTCTGAGCTTCCCAATGCTAATCCACATCCAGAATGACATCACACACTCCTCGTTTCACAGGCTATTTGCCTGGGAGAGAGGAGTGCTAAGAGAGGAAATAAAAACCTGAAAGTAGTTTACAGTGACATTAAGAGTGAATTGATAATGAGACAAAGAGTAGGTTGTGGAATACAGTGAGAATTTGTGCATGGACCCAGAGGCTACAGTGAATGTATTCATTTTGTCAGTGCTCATTGGGACAGGGTTGATATGAAATCGTGAAGATGCTCTGTGATACAATTAAATGAATGAGCATATATAGAGAGAGAGATGGTTCTGAGTGGTCTGGCCTTCTTACAACCCAATAAATCTCCAAAGACGGTGGAAATGTATCTCAGTTTACTGAATGAGGTGATGGAGGAAGTAGCAGGTACACTTGCAAACATTTTCAAATCCCCTCTGGGCACAGGAGAGGTGTCGTCGGACTGACCATGTGGTCCTGTTATTCAAGAAGGGGCATGAGATATACCAGGCAGCTACAGGCCAGTCAGGCTAATATCGTGGGTGGGACGTCTGTTGGAAGTAATTTTGGGAGAGAGAATTAATCAGCATTTAAAGAGACTGGAGTTCATGAAGAACAATCAGAATGGTTGTGTTAAGGGGAGCTCGGGTCTGACCAATGGGATTGCACTTTTTAAGGAGGTGACCAGGTGTGCAAATAAGGGCAATACTTTCCTGTTGCCTGCTTGGAGGTCAGTAAGGCTTTTATCAGGATCCATATTGGAAACTGATAGTGAACATAAAAACTCAAGATGAAGGAATTTGGCACAGAACGCTGAGTGGCAGGAAGCAGACAGTGATGGCCCAATTAGAAATCTCTGACTGTTCATGTCTCACTGTTAGGGTCTTGCTGATGTGGTTGATAGAAAAGATTTAGATTTCAATGGTGGAGGGTTTATCATTTGGTTCATGAATGATATGAAGATTGGTTGGGTGATAAATACTGAGGATGACAGGCTTAGATTACAGAAGGATGTAGATGGCCTTGTCAGATGGACCGATCAGTGGCAACGGGTGAGGTGCTTGAAGACTGGAGGGTGATTAATGATGTGCCATTATTGAAGTAAGGCTGCAAGGAACAGCCATTGAACTATGGAGCTGTGCGCCTGATGGCAGTGGTGGGTAAGCTGTTGGAGGGTATTCTGAGAGACAACTGACATGCATTTGGAAAAGCAAGAATTGATTAGGGATGGTCAGCTTGGCTTTTTATGGAAATGATGTGTCCAACTTGATAGACCTTTTGAAGGGATGACTAAGGAGAAAGATGAGATGGGTTCACATGGGAAACTGTTTCGTAAAAAGTCAGATGAGATGGCCTCCAGGGAGAGAGGACAGCCCGGTGCCTCAGTGGTTTGTTTCTAACTCCCGGTGACCGTCTGTGTGGGGTTTTCACATTCTCTCTGTATGTGTGCGGGTTCCCTCCAGGTGATCCAGTTTCCTCCCACCACCCAAAGATGCCTTGGGAAATGCAGCATTACAGGGATAGAGTAGAGGATGTGAATCTGGGTGCGATGATCTTCAGGCAGTCAGTGTGGAGCCAATGGATGGAATGGCTTGCTTCTACACTGTAGGAATTCTACAATTAATCCAGAGAGACAAGTAATGTTCTGGGGACCTGGGCTCCAGTCTTGGACAGGGGTGGATGTGGGTCCTTACAGTCTGAAGGGGTTTGAACACAATCTGAATGGGGGAGCTGGGCTGAGCCCTGAAGTGTTGAGGGTGTGAAAGTTTTTTGGAGGTAATGTCTGAGGGGCTTTTGGGGGCTAAACACAACAACGTGAGGCTTTCTTAGTTATTGAAGCAGCACTATCTGAGGTTTTGAGGAAGCACTTTCTGAGGGATTGAGGGAGCACTATCTGAGGAATTGAGGGAGCATTATCTGAGGAAGAACTATATGAGGTATTGAGAGAGCACTTTCTGAGGCATTGAGGGAGCACTTTCTGAGGTATTGAGGGAGAACTATCTGAGGTATTGATGGAGCACTTTCTGAGGTATTGAGGGAGAACTATATGAGGTATTGAGGGAGCACTTTCAGAGGTACTGAGGGAGCACTATCTGAGGTACTGAGGGCGAACTGTCTGTGATATTGAGGGAGCACTTTCTGAGGTATTGAGTGCGCACTATCTGAGGTACTGAGGGAGAACTATCTGAGGTATTGAGGGAGAACTATCTGGTGGGACAGAGTGCAGAGGATAGAAAGGAACAGATGTAATTCCCTGATCATTTCCTCGTGGTCCCCGAGGCACTCTGGTGTCGTAATTTGAAATGGAAGCCACTCCCCATTTCAGAAGATTCAGATCATTTTAAACAATCAGTGAAAAATAACAGCAGCATGTGTCTGAAACATGGTTTGGGGGAAAACTTTCATCTATCTATTGTCACTTGTTGTTTGGAGACGTTTTAGAAAAGCCGGCACCCAAACAGATTAACGCTGTCGATGCAAGAGGTGGTGCACAGGGAGATCCAACAAGTCATCTGTAGCTGCTGTCTGTCCCCCTGGAGCAGTCATCATGCGAGATCAGGGTTCAGTCCTCAGAGAAATCATTTCTCCATCAAAACCTCAACAATGCCTTGACAGCTGTGTGTGTGTATGTGTGTGTGTGTGAGAGAGAGACAGAGAGAGAGAGAGAAACAGAGAGAGAGAGAGGGACAGAGACTGCCCGTGTTTGTGCGTGCGAGAGTGTGGATGCAGGTGTATCTCTGTGTGCCTGTATGTGTTTGTGTGAGGGAGAAAGTGCATGTTCATGTGAGAGCGTGTGGCTGTGTGTATGCTGGAGGGAGTGCGTGTCTCTGTGTGCATGTGTGTGAGTGAGGGTGTGTGTGAGAGAGTGTGTATGTGTGCGTGAGAAAGTGTGTCTGTGTGTACGTGTGTGTGTCTGTGTGTGAGAGTGTGTGTCTGTGTGTGAGAGAATATCTGTGTGTCTATGTGTTTGTGTCTGTGTGTCTATGTGTGCATGTGTCTGTGTGTCTATTTGTGTGTATGACAGTGTGTCTTGTGTTAGAGAGAGTGTGTATGTGTTTGTGAGAGAGTGTGTCTGTGTGCATCTGTGTGTGAGTGAATGCGTCTGTGTGTGAGAGAGAGTGTGTGTCAGTGTGTGTGTGTGTGTGAGAGGTGAGAGAGAGTGTAACTAACTGTATGTTTATGTGTGTGAGAGAGAGGTTGTCTGCGTGTGAGAGAGTGTATGTCTGTGTGTGTGTGAGAGAGTGTGTCTATGTGTGTTTGAGGGAGCGTGTGTCTGCCTGTGTTTGTGTATGAGAGAGTGTAACTGTGTGTTTATGTGTGTGTGTGAGATCGTGAATCTGTGTCTGTCTGTGTGTATGTGTGTGAGAGAAATTGTCTGTGTGTGTGAGAGACAGAGTGTGTGTGTGAGAGTGAGCGTGTCTGTGTGCGTGAGAGTGAGTGGGCGTGTGAGAGAATGAGAGTGTGTGTGTGAGAGTGTGTGTGTATATGAGAGAGAGTGTGTGTATTTGTTTGTGAGAGAGTGTGGCTGTGTGAGAGAGAGTGTTTCCGTGTGAGAGAGTGTGTGTCTGTGTGTGCGTGAGAGAGAGTGTCTGTGTGTGTGTGTGAGAGAGAGAGTGTGTCTGTGTGCATGTGTGTGTGAGAGTGAATGTGTCTGTGTGTGAGAGAGAGTGTGTCAGTGTGTGTGCAAGAGAGAGTGTGTCTATGTGTGTTTGAGGGAGCGTGTGTCTGCGTGTGTATGTATGTGAGAGAGAGAGTAACTGTGTATTTATGTGTGTGTGAGAGAGAGTGTGTCAGTGTGTGTTTGAGGGATCGTGTGTCTGTGTGTCTGTCTGTGTGTATGTGTGTGAGAGAGAATGTCTGTGTGTGTGAGAGACAAAGTGTGTGTGTGTGAGAGAGAGAGTGTCTGTGTGCGTGAGAGTGAGTGCGTGTGTGAGAGAATGAGAGTGTGTGTGATAGTGTGTTTGTAAATGAGAGAGAGTGTGTGTATGTGTGTGTGAGAGAGTGTGTCTGTGTGTGTGAGAGAGAGTGTGTCCGTGTGAGAGAGAGTGTGTGTCTGTGTGTGCTTGAGAGAGAGTGCCTGTGTGTGTGAGAGAGAGAGAGATGTGTCTGTGTGTGAGAGAATGTGTCTGCATGTATGTGTGAGAGAGTGTTTCCGTGTGTGTATTTGAGGGAGCGTATGTCTGTGCGTGTATGTGTGTGAGAGAGATAGTGTGTGTTTGTTTGTGCAAGAGTGTGTGTTTGTTTGTGTTTGAGGGAGCGTCTGTCTATGTGTGGGGGGAGTCCTTTGTGTATGTGTGTGTAAGAGTGTCTGTGTGAGTTTGAGGGAGCGTGTGTCTGTGTCTGTGTGTGCGTGCGTGAGCATGTAAACTAGCCAATCTTATTGGGTGCTCATGAATATAAAATCCAGCTGCTGTTTCGGGTGAATCGGTCCTTGTGTCTACAAAGACACAAAGGCTGCAAGAGTGAATTAACTGGGAGAAAGAAAGTGACATTCATTCCAGTGGGGATTCATCCAGTAAACCTTCCCCACACACTAACATCCCTCTGGCAATGCAGTGACTAGTCCTGCACACAGTGCTCCAGGTACAAACCAATGAAATGTCACCATAGTCTTACAAGAGCATGGGACAGCTCCGCATTAGAGAGTGGGTCTGGTGGTGTATTAATCAGAGGGTCACCAGGGCCCAGCTGAGGGGAGAGGTTGGGAAGGAGAGTCCTTCAGGGTAACCCCAGCTGATGTGGGAATTGAACACACGCTATTGGTTTTACTCGGCATTATAAACCAACTACTGGATTAGTGGTGCTGGAAGAGCACAACAGTTCAGGCAGCATCCAACGAGCAGCGAAATCGGCGTTTCGGGCAAAAGCCCTTCATATAAACCTACTGTCCAGCCAACTGAGCTACCTGACTTCACTCAGGAGCATGCCCTGTATAACCCAATCATAGCCAGCCTGAACCTCAATAAGGGCCAGGAGCAAGGCCATTCGGCCCCCACCCTAACCCAGAAGGGAGAGCACGGGAAACTGATGAAGGAAACAAGCCCCTCCCACGTGGCCTTCTGAAATGGAGCTGGAGGACATGGCAGACCTGGCCTGCTGTTTGCTTCCCCGAGACTGGCCTGCTCCACCTTACAGTGAGAGACTGAGGGGAACCTCGAGGAGATTTCACTTCTCACTGAGAGGCTGCAACTCCAATCCAAATCAGGCTGGTTCGCTCCGAGACTCACGGAAGAGTGCAGCACTCTTCAGATCAGGCCCTTGTGGAGTCATAACCTCCAGTGTGGGGACCAAGAGCTGGGAGGTAGTGTTAAGAACATAAGACCATCCGAAATAGGAACAGGAGGAGATCATTCAGCCCCTCGAGCCTGCTCTACTATTCAATAGGATCGTGAATGATTGAGCATTTGATTTGGGAGCTGAAACCCGGACAGTACAGAAACAGAGAATCAAATTATTCTGCTATGAGTAATCATCAGACAGGAGCTGGAACCAGAGAGAGTGAACACACACACACACACACACACACATATTGTGGGATTCAGGCTGTCTGTGGGAATTTTATCACAAGATGCGAGCTCTACACTGAGGAGAGATAAAGGCGCAAATTGCGAGAGAGGGCAGCTGCACAGTCTGATCCCACCGATCTCACTGCTTCCCACTCCCATGAGGGCTCTTATGTATATTTCTGTATTCCCAGCTGTCTCTCCCACATTTTTCCTTCAATCCCTATCTCACAACATCCTTCATATCTCTGTCCTGTTGCCATTTCCCTGCAGATTCCCTTCCTCAAACACTCTGCCCCTTTCACACCCCATCATGTTTTTCAGGAATGTTTAATCATTCAATCTTCCACAAAACCAACACCTTGCTCATCTCTCTCTGCATCTTTCTCTCAGTTCTGTGGGATCTTGCCTTTCTTGTCTGTAAATCATTCTCGTTGCATCGCAGCACCACCCCACCCCAACTCTCTCAGCTATTTGCTGTTGCTGCAACTCCTCTGTCTCTCTCTCTACCCTATATCTCTCCCTGGGATATCTCCTTTGCTGTCTATTTGACCTTCACTCCCTGTCTTTGCCTCCCCTTTTCCCCCTTGTTTGACATTGTATTTCTCTTCCTGGGGTTTTACTCTATCTCGCCCTTACTCTCTCTGCCTCTCTCCTACTCTTTTTCAGTTCTTCTCACTTTCTCTCCCACCCTCTGCCTGCCCGTCTTTCTCTTATTCTCTCCCTCCCTCTCACTATCTGTCTACCCATCTCTCTTTCTCTCTTGTAGTTTCTTTCCCTCTGTCTCCCGAGACCCCTGTCCCAGTGACTGGGGAAGGGACATGGGAAGAGTTTGTCTCTGTGTCGCTGGATGCTGTACAGTTAATGCGGGGATCAACCTTTTCCTAGTCTCTCCCGAACGTTACCCCGACTGTGGGGAGGGGGGTTAGTGTAAGGGACATAAAGTATTTTTCTCGTTGAGTCTGAAATGAAGAAAAAGAGAAGGGGAGGGTGACAAAAAGAGAAAGAGAGACATGGAGAGAGTGGGGATGGAGAAAGTGGGGAAAGAGAGAGAGATGAGCAGTGAGAAACAGGGAGAGGAAGAAGGACACATATAGAGGGAGAAGGACAGTGTGTTTGGCTGGGGAATGGTTGCAGAGTGGGATCTTTTTGCGCATGACTGCAGTCAGTCAAAAGGTGTGTTAGTCTCTGCACCATGTCCTACAGCCCAGGAGGTGTTGGTCGACATGGGAAGGGGGAGTTTGGGAGACAAGGGGGGAGTGGGACAGCCAGAGACAGGGGACTGTTTGATGGGGTTTTGGGGTTGGTGGAGAAAGGATGGGCTGCTGCGAGAGAGAGAGAGAGATTGAGGGAGGGACAGCATGAGACGCAAAGTCTGAGACAGGATGGAGAAGAGCTGTTCAAATTTTGTGAGAAGATTTGTAGCTCGGGTGGTCGTTGTTGTGGTTCTGTTCGCCGAGCTGGGAATTTGTGCTGCAGACGTTTCGTCCCCTGTGTAGGTGACAACCTCATTAGTTAGGAGCCTCCTGTGAAGCGCTTCTGTGATGTGTCCTCCGGAATTTATAGTGGTTTAAATCTGCCGCTTCCGGTTGTCAGTTCCAGCTGTCCGCTGCAATGGCTGGTATATTGGGTGCAGGTTGGTGTGTTTAACAAACACATTGACCTGGACCCAATATACCGGCCACTGCAGCGGACAGATGGAACTGACAACCGGAAGTGGCAGATACAAATCAGTATAATTGTCCGTGGAAATATCACAGAAGCGCTTCACAGGAGGCTCCCAAACACTGACGATGTCACCCAGACAGGGGACGAAACGTCTGCAACACAAATTCCCAGGTCGGCGAACAGAACCACAACACGGAGAAAAGGTCTCCACAGAAAGGATAGTCAGTGAGGGCATTCAAGGAACAATCCTGAGGATCCTGAACAGGACCAAGATCATTTATTGGGGGGGGGGGGGCGGGGGGGGATGGGCAGAAAGAACTCCATCTGTGATAGAAGCCTTCTATAGTTCTGGGACTGGGATCTTATTGTGCATTCAAACAGCCACAGGTCAGTCAGTCAACCCAGAATCATTTACCTGCGTGAGAAAGTGAGGACTGCAGATGCTGGAAAGTCAGAGTTACAAAGTGTGGAGTTGGGGAAGCAACTCCAGGAAGTTGTGACATCTCCCCCAACTCATCCACTTGAATGGAAAGAAGCTTATGCAATAAATTACAAAACTAATTTTAATAGCTGGTTATGCTTGTTGTCAGAGTAACCAGCTGTCTGTGCAAAAGCTATTGTGTACGTTTTCCAAACCGATGGTCTTATAGCTACACTTGGAGGTCGCCACTGATGATGCTACCCAGCCAGGGAACGAAATGTCTGGATATCAAACCTATCAGCGAACAAAAGCTACACCCTAAGTCTTATAGCTGATAAATGATATCATAAAATCTTGATTGAACGGAATCAGACTGTTCGGCCCATTGAGTCCACAATGACCCTCTGAAGAGAATCCAGCTCAGACCCACTACGCCAATGATATCCCTGAAACCCTGCAATTCCTATGGCTATTCCAGCTAGCCCGAATATCCCTTGACACAATGGGCAATTTAACATGGCCAAACTGTCGTAATGGCAACTATGGGCAGGAAATCAATACTGGCCCAGCCAGGAACTCTCAAACAGTACAAATGAATGAAACTAATGTGATCACCCGGGGAGTTCCATCTACCTTCCAGTCCCTGAGGGTGTGTGTCCAGGCATTATTCACCATGATCGTACCCATCTGTTGCAGACTGCAATCCTAACCACCGGTATCCCGAGATATATCAAGGTGAGTGCGGTTAGGGCTACAGCCGATGTAAGAGGAGCCGAATTCTTGGATAACAATCTATGGGAATGTCATGGTTTGACCTGGTCCTTCCCATTTACGTAAGTATGGTCCCTGGCAATGTTCCCTCTATCTCCACAGTAATCATGGTGGTAATCATGGTAGCCCATCCAAATACCTTTTTTATACAACTCCGATAATTTGGACTTCATCCTAACTTTGGTCACTCGGGTGAAGTGGAATCCCTCATACCAAGCCCAGGTGTCCCACCGAGAGTGTCCTTACAGCTGTTATTAACCCAGCCCTTGGTGAGCTGCTGTCACTGACAGTGAGAGACGTTGGTGTGGGTGTTCTCCTGGAACAAATATTTATGCTGTTTGTCACTAACCCGGGATGGGACTTGTCCTTGGCTGGCCTGCCTGAGCTCCTCCCTCAGCTGTTCCATATCCCGTTACTGCACAGGATGTGGTTTTACTGCTCACCGTCATCTCTGATTGGGCCCTGGATGATCTGGTTAATCATGTTGGCGTGGCCCTCCAGTCTGGTCACTAAGTGATGGTTAGCCTGATTCTCCACGAGTTGTCCCATGGTCTCCTTTGGGTTTTCTGTATTAAGTCTTTCTCAGGCTCATTAGAGAGTTGTTGGATCAGGATCCTGAGTTTATTCTCCAAATTAGCCAAGTCAGTGTACTGACCGGTAACGCTCCTGCCCTGGGAGTGGACTCGTATACTGTGGCTAAATCATTAAGGGGGTCCCTTTTCTTTTGTCTGTTAATTACTTTTCTGGGTTCTGTGCTTTCCCTCATAATTCCCTGTCCTTTGTCCCATTATCCTGTGGGTCAGTTGGGAACGTGATTATTTTAATGGGGAAGGACACCACTCTGATTACTGTATCCCTGATACATTCATTATGATTCATGTCAGTTTGTGATAAATGTTCGTGAACAAGGAATTCCCTGTGAGTTTAATGACTAGTCCATTGTGAGAGCCTGGTATGTGTGGGACAAGCTGGGGGAGGAGCCTTCCCTCCTGGTCACAGCCCGTTTTTAATTTTGTTACTGAGGAATTCTCCCTGGTGGGCTTCCTGGGATATCGCTGTCCGAAAGTGACCCCAAGTCCAGGCAGGGTGCTTGGTATCCTACTACCATTCTCGGGGAAACTCTACCAATCGCTTCTGATCCCTGAGCTCCTGTAACACAATGTGGACATCCCTAAAGTCTATTTCGTATTCAGCAATTAATTAGCAGAGAGCCCAAGCCTCATTACGGGCGCAATTGAGGGGTCGAATCCCAGGTGTCTCTCCTCCTTTCTGAGACATGGGAGACAAAGGGTCGGGCCCAGTTTCTCATTGCTAAGAGAGGTGCAGGTCATATCCCAAAAATCCGGACAAATTGGACACAGAGTCTCCGGGAGAAGCTGACGGTGGGAGGGGAGGGGCATTCCCCTGGATGTTGTTCTGCAAATATGTAGCGCCTCTGCAGGATATGCCTTATCCTGCCCTCGAGCAGTGAGGATCACTGCCTTCATCTCATCATGGATGCCCCTCCCTAGCTGTTGGCCCTCAGGGAAGGCTGAATGGCCTGCTGGACTAACATACATGGCGATTCATTTGGTTTGCTCCTCAGCGTCCACTCTGTGTATGACAGACTGTCAGTCAATCTCATCCAAACATGTATCTGTGCCAGAGACGGGGATCTTTTTGGTGGTGCCCACCAGCTGGGTGCCTGGAATGGCTGTTGTGTACGGAGTGAGACCATAAGCTGCTTTACACTGGGTAACCACATGATTCATGGAATCAGAGTTCGGCTGTGGCTCAGGGCTGGGGGCAAAAGGTGCAGTTACCTGCGAGACAGGCAGCGGGAGTCCCCATTGTGAGTGGGTGTGGATGTGTCAGTGTGGGGTCTGTCATTATCTCCCTGGGGAGGTAGAACCCCAAAGGCACACATTATCCCATTCTGGGATGGGTCCTAGTTCCCTAGGGATTGTATTTGCTCCTGGCACCTTCTACTAGGGCCTGATGTGTGTTGCTCCATGTTGCAGGTGTACAGGACACATGCAGCTGCTTGGAGCTCATACACTGTCCTTCCAGATTGTCAATGTATCCTGAGGCTCCCTCCCCATCCCCAGAGACCCTCCTTTCACTGGATTGGGCTCTTCCCAATTGTAACTGGAATAATTCCCATATGAGTGAGATTTTTCTGTAACGTTCTGTCCTACTCATCGTGTCAGAGACCTAGCTCGGTCACAGCCTGTAGGTTTCCCTGAGGTGACCGGATCCCAGCTGCCTTATCCCAGCCGGGGGTCCTCCAGGCTATCAGCAGTGGAGTGAGCTTTCCAGCTTCCTTCCCCAGTTCTCTATGGGCATCTCACCACAGCTCCTGTGCCAGGAATCCTTCACTGCACAGACAGGCTGGATTCCTGCCAAATTCTGCAGGACTGTTTCACATTTGTTCCGGCTCGTGTTCCTATGGTTTTGGTTGCTTCTGGATGATGGGACAGCTGGGTATGTTCAGAGTCGCAGAGTTCTACAGAATGGAGACAGGCTCTTTGGCCCAAACTGGTCCATCCACACTAACCCCGTTTCCCTGCACTTGGCCCATATCCTTCCAATACGTTCCTCTCCATGTATTTGTCCAAGTGCATTTTAAATGTTCTTAAATGTATCCTCCTCGACTACTTGCACTGGTAGTTTATTCCGTATGTGTACCACCCTCTGGGTAAAAGCAATGTCCCTCAGGTTCCCTTTTAATCTTCCCATTTCACCTAAAACTGATGCCCTTTCATCCTTGATTCCCCAAGCTTGGATGAGTGATCTTTTACACCTCTATAAGGACACCCCTCAGTCTCCTACACACGAAAGAAAATGTCCTTGCTTGTCCAACCTCTCTCTCTATCTGTCTAGTTGAGTTCTGCCAACATCCTTGTAAGTTTCTTCTGCACTCTTTCCAGTTTAATAACATCCTTCGGATAGCAAGGTGGGTAAAACTGACCACAATACTCCAAGTGCGGCCTCACTGACATCCTGCACAACTACAACAGAACTTCCCAACTTCGATATTCCATGCACTGACTGGTGAAGGGCCTAGTTTGCCAAAAGCCTTCTTCGTTGCCCTGTCTCCCTGAGTTCAGAGAGCTGTGCTCCTGGAATCCAAGGTCCCTCTGTTCCACTACACTTCTTCAGGCCCTACCATTCACCATGAAACCCCTGTCTTGATGTGAAATTCCAAAATGCAAGATCTCGCCCTTGTCTATATTAAACTCCATTTGCCATTTCTCAGCCCAATTCCCCAGCTGATCAAGGCCCTGTCGCAATTGCTGAGACCATTCCTCACTTATTTTAGTGTAATCTGCAAACTTTCTAATCATGCTTTAAACACCCGCATCCAAACCATTGATCTAGATAACAAACAGCAATTGGCCTAGCACTGACCAGCTCAGCGGAAGAATGGCTCAGTGGTTAGCACTGCTGCCTCACAGCACTGTCAATCTGGGTTCAATGCCAACCTCACAGGATGGTCTGTGTGGGTTAAAACCTGTTAGGGTTAGATTTCCTACAGTATGGAACAGGCCATTTGGCCCAACAAGTCCACACCGACCTGCCGAAGAGTAATACATCCAGAGCCATTCTCCCTATCCAATATTTACCCTGGCCGAATGCACCGAGCACTATGGACAACCTAGCACGGCCAATTCATCTGACCTGTACATTTTTGGATTGTGGGAGGAAACCGGAGCACACAGAGTAAACCCACGCAGACATAGGGAGAGTGTGCAAACCCCACACAGACAGTCACCCGAGGCTGGGGCCAAACCCGGGTCCCTGGTGCTGTGAGGCAGCATTGCCAACCACTGAGCCACCATGCCAACCCAACTGAGTTTGTATGTTCTCTCCATGTCTGTGTGGGTTTCCTCTGGGTGCTCCGGTTTCCTCCCACAGTCCAAAGATGTGCAGGTCAGGTAAATTGGCCATGTTCAATTGCCTATAGTGTTCATGGATGTGTAAGTAAGTTGCATTAGTCAGGGGTTAATGTAGAGTAACAGGGTACGGGAATGGGTTTGGATGGAATACTCTTCAGACGGCCAGTTGACTTGTTGGGCCGAAGGGCTTGTTTCCACAGAGGAGGGATTCTATGATTCTATGACCGCTGAGGCTCACCACTAGTCACAGGCCTCCAGTCTGACTTTTACCCTCTGCTTCCTACCATCAAGCCAATTGTGTACTCAGCTTGCCAACGCCCCCTGGATTCCATGCGAACTAACCTTCCAGAGCAAGGTACCATGTGGAACCTTATAAAAGGCCTTCCTGAAATCTGTAGAGTCTACATGTACTGGCCTGCCATCGTCAAACTTCCTGATCACTTCAATAAAGAATGCTAACAAATTTGTGAGGGATGGTCTCCCACACACAAGACAATGCTGACTACTCTGAATCAGATGCTGTATTTCCAAATGCAGAGCATCTTCTCAAGTAATTTACTTACCATGGATGTTAGGTTTAATGATCTATAGTTCCCAGGCTTTCCTTTGCAGCCCTTCTCGAATAAGGGCACATCATTTGCTGCCCTCCAAAATCTGGGACCTCACCCGTAGGTAATGTTCATGCAAAAAGATCAGCCAGGCACCCCACAATTTCTTCTCTCGCCTCTTGCAGTGTTGTTGGATATATTTGGTCAGGAGATTTATCCACGTTCATACATTCTAATACATTCACCACATCCTCTTCTGTGATATGGACTGTCCCCAAGAGATCATCACTAAGTTCCCAAGCCTTCATGTGCTTCTCCATGGTCAACACAGAGGAGAAATAACTCTTGTGATTCTGCATATACATGTCCATGAAGAGACCTATTCTCTCTCTAGTTATTCTTTTTCCTTTAATATACTTCAAGAATCTCTTTGGATTCACCCAAATTTTCTCAGCCAAGGTCATCTGCCCTACTGATTTCCTTATTCAGTAAACTCTTGTGTCCCTTGACCCCAGCTGCCTGTACCTGAGCCATGTATGCTTATTTTTCTGGTTAAATCCTCAATGTCTCTTGTCATCCAGGGTTCCTTATTCCTGCCAACCTTGCTCTTCACACTCACAGGAACGTACACATCTTGAACTGGAGCTGTCCCACATTTAAAGAGCTTCCACTTGCCTGCGGTCCCGTTGCCTGCAAACAAACTTCTCAAACCAAACCCTGCAAGCTGCTGGCTAACTCCATCAGAATGTGCTTTGCCCCAGTGTAGAACTAGCACCTGGGGAACATTTTGTCTCACTCCACAATGATTACAATATTAATAGAACTATGGTCACTGGTTCCAAATTGCTCCCTCACTGTCACCTCACTCCGAACATTCTGGTTGGGTTGTTTACCTTGTTTTTAGAAATAAATACACAACACCATCAGCATCTCAATGTGCACTTGTGGGACTTTAACTCTTCCATGTGAAGGAATGGGACCCAGAAATCTCCATTTAATCTGGCTCCCATCAAACTTCTCAGGAACTGTCCTGCCCAGGTTATCAGTGTCCCCAGCTAACTACAGCAAGGCACAGAAAGCATTTAAAGTGAATCTTCACTGAAACGGTTCTCATGTAAATATCCCAGTTTAGTTTGAGAATGGACTTAGATCTGGAGGAAAGCTTCCTCGAAGTGCCCCCATCGAACACTCTGGAGATTGACAGCACATAGTGTTCTCTCAATGTTGCCACAGTCAAATACACAAAGGAGAAAGTGAGGACTGCAGATGCTGGAGATCAGAGCTGAAAATATGTTGCTGGAAAAGCGTAGCAGGTCAGGCAGCAGCCAAAGAACAGGAGAATCGACGCTTCGGGCATCAGCCCTTCTTCAGGAATTTCCTGAAGAAGGGCTGATGCCCGAAACGTCAATTCTCCTGTTCCTTGCATGCTGCCTGACCTGCTGCGCCTTTCCAGCAACACATTTTCAGCTCAAGTACACAAAGGACAGGATTAATTATTAATACCTGCATCTCTCTGACCTGATCTGGGAGAGATGGGTCAGGAGGGGGAGATTACTTTGTTGGGTGGGGGTCAGTCAGGAAGGGGGAGATTGCAGTGTTTGGTAGGGATCAGTCAGGGAGAGGGAGATTGTAGAGTTGGGTAGGGGTCAGTCAGGGAGGGTGAGATTGCAGTGTTGTGTAGAGATCAGTCAGGGAGGGGTTGAGTGCAGTGTTGGCTAGTGATCGGTCAGGGAGGGGGAGATTGCAGTGTTGTGTAGGGTTAGAGGGAAATCAGGAGGGCAAAAAGGGGACATGAGATTGCTTTAACAATTAGGGTTAGGGAGAATCCAAAGATATTTTACAAATGCATAAAGGCCAAAGGGTCACTGTGGAGACAATAGGGCCACAAAGATCAAGACAGCCTGCACGTGGAGCTGCAGCAGATTGAGAAAATACTGAACAAGTATTTCCTGTCGTGAAGGACATGGAAGATATAGAATAGAATGATGGTTTGGGAAATAGCATTTGGGAGTAGATGATGCCATCTTGCAAAATGTCCATATTACAGAGGAGGAGGTGTAGGATTTCTTGAAATGGTTAAAGGTGGAGAAATATACAGGACCTTGTCAGGTATACTCTCGATCGCTGTGCGAAGCTAGAGGAGTGTTTCCTGCGCCCTTTGCTGAAATATTTGTATCATCGATAGACACATGTGAGATGTCAGAAGACTGGAGTTTGGGCTAACGTGGTGCCACTGTTTAAGAAGGGTGGTAAGGACAAGCCAGGGAACTACAGACTGGTTTGCCCGACGTCAGTCATGGGCACGTGGAAAGATGGATACATGAGGGACAGGAATTACATGTGTTTACAAAGGCAATGTCTAATTGGGGATAGTCAGCATTGCTTTGTGCGTGGGAAATCATGTCTCAAGATAGTGAGTTTTATGAAGAAGTAACAAAAGGATTGGTGAAGGCACAGCGATGGATGTGAGTGATCTGGACTTCAGTCAGGTGTTCGAAATGTTTCCACATGGGAGATTGGAGAGCCAGGATAGATCTCATGGAATACAGGGAAAACCAGCCATTTGGATACAGAACTGGCAGGAAGGTAGAAGACAGAGGGTGGTTATGGAGGGTGGTTTTTACAGACTGGAGACCTGTGACCAGTGGAGTGCCACAAGGATCGGTGCTGTGTCCGCTATTTTCCATTAATTATATAAATGATTTGAACGTGAACACAGCAAGTATAGTTAGTAAGTTTGCAGATGACACCAAAATTGGAGGTGTAGTGGACAGTGAAGATTGTTACTTCACATGACAACAGGATGGTGAACTGATGGGCCAATGGGCTGAGGGGTGGCAGATGGAGTTTAATTTAGATAAATGGGAGGTGATACATTTTGGAAAAGCAACTCTTCGCAGGACTGATACACTAAATGTTAAGGTCCCAGGGAGTGTTTCTGAACAAAGAGACCTTGGAGTGCAGTTTCATTGTTCCTTGAAAGGAGAACTGTGGGTCGATAGGATCGTGAAGAAGGTGTTTGGTATGCTTGTGTTTACTGATCAGTGCATTGCGTAGAGGAGTTGGGAGGTCATGCTGTGCCTGTACAGGACATTGGATAAGCCAGTTTTAGCATATTGCGTGCAATTCTTGTCTCCTCCCTATCGGAAGGATGTTGTGTAAATTGAAAGGGTTCAGAAATAATTTGCAAAGACGCTGACAGGATTGGAGGATTTGAGCTAAAGGGAGAGGTTGAATGGGCTGGGGATGTTTTCCCTGGAATGTCTGAGGCTGAGGGGTAACCCATATGGAGGTTGATAAAGCCATGAGAGGCATGGTTAGGATTAACAGACAAGGTCTTTTCCCTGGGGTGGGGTAGTCCAGAACTGGAGGGCCTAGGTTCAAGATGAGAGGGGAAAGATATAAAAGGAACATAAGGGACAATGTTTTGATGTGGAGGGTGTTGTGTGTATGGAATGAACTGACAGATGAAGTGGTGGAGACTGGTAAAATTACTGCATTTAAAAGGCATCTGGATGGGTATACGAACAGGAAGAGTTGAGAGGGATTTGGGCTAAGTGCTGGCAAATGTGATGAGATTATGTTAGGATATGTGGGTGGCGTGGATGAGTTGGACCGAAGGCCCTGTTTCTGTGCTGTACATCTCTATGACTGTAAATGTTTTCCACTGTCCATTTCCAGCCATACACTTCACTGTTTCCCCTATTTACCTTGGTCAGTTCTCCTCTCAAACACATGTCAATGCCTTTGGTTGTGATTGGAGGGTGTGCTTCATGGTCACTTTAAAAATCCATCATCTCGCTGAATTCCACTACACTGCAATTTCCCAGAGGATATCTCAGTGGGACATTACTCCTTCCCTCAGCGTCATCACCCAACGGTCGATCTGAGATAGTCACATCCCTGGCCGATTGCACAACGTGTTATTCAAAGAAACACTGACAAAAACATTCAAAGAGGAGTTCGGAGAACATCACTTTTGCCAATGTGACTGTCCCAGATTATACAAAGACTGAAGTCTCCCAGAATTATCACAGTGCCTTTGCATTACACAGGAATTCATTGGAATGTGTAACAGGGTTGAGCAATGAAATGCTGTTAGGTCACCTATAAACTGTTCTCCTGCTTGTGTTTTTGACACGTGTTACCCAGAATCTGCATTCAGGCTGATTCAGCTTCATCATCTGAGGCCAAATGCTTTCTCTGTAATGCCTTTGTTCCCCATTACTGTCAGGGTTACCCATCCTGCACTCCCTGAGACCTCTCAATAAGGTGTACAATAAAATATTCATGTTCCACCTTTTGTTCACCGTGTCACCACTAAATCTCATTTATCTCTGTGCCACAGTCCATCCACCTTATTGCAGAGACTTAATCCAGTCCAAAAAAGAACATTACAATTGACTATTTCCACAATTTCTCGTCACAGTCCAATTCACTGATGTACAGTTTCAGTTAAACTCTGCCTCTTCCTGTTCCTTTCTGCTTGCCTTCAGCTACATTGCCATTTCTCTTTGGATTTAGAAAGCTCCTTTCACCTGAATCCTGGCCCTACATCCTCTCTGTCAGTTTAAAGTCCTGTACATAAGCCTACCGACATGATTGGCCTGGACACTGCTCCCAGCAGTGTTGTGTTTAATTCACTCATGGGATGTTGCTGTCTCTGGCTGGCCAGCATCGCATGTCCATCCCGAGCTGCCCTTGAGCTGAGTGCCTTACTGGATAATTACAGAGAGCAGTTTAGAGTCAACCCCATCGCTCTGGGTCTGGATCATGTGTAGGCCAGACCCGCTGTCTAGAATAGATTTCCTTCCTAAAAGGATATTAAGCAGTTAGATGGGTTATACTGGACACCGGCATTAACATCTGGATGAACAGTCGGGTGAGATTAGCACGAGGCCATCACCTGTCCCACTCGGAGCTCACCTGTCACTGAGTACTGATCCCCGTGCACCATGAATCAAACCCCTTTCATCATGACCATTGTGTGATCCTGATACCATCCTGCACTCTGGTGATATCACTCAGTCTCTCTCCATGTGGTATCCCTCACTGTGTGGGTCTAATTGCTGCCTCTGTCAGCATCTCTCACACTTGCAGCTACTCCAGATCCTGAGCCAATGGAATTCCCCATTCCAGAGAGACGCGGCAGCACAGGCCAGGGATGGAGACTGGGATTTTCCAGATGTCTGTGGAACTCAGGGCCATTCTCCATGTGTATCCCTCACTGCATCAGTCTAATTTCCCATTCTGTCTGTTTCCCTGTCTCCTGTAGGTCATCAGGATGTTCCTGTCTCAGCCGAATTCCTAACTCTTGTCTCGCCCATATCCATATCAAAGACGCTTGGTCAGTCAGAGAGACATGAAGAGGGAGGTCTGGAGCCTTCAGTAAATCCTGCAGCCGGTAAGATCACTCACAGTAAACAGCACAGGGAGGGGTTAGTGACCTTCTGTATTTAGACCTGGAAGACAGGACATAGACACAAAGCTGGGTAAGGAACAGCTACATTCTTGGCTTCATTCACATCATCTTGTGAGGGACCTGCTTTCGCCTCTGCTGTACTGGTCCTCCCTGATACATCTCTCTCTGACTCTCTCTCTCTCCCTCATTCTCCCCCCCTCACTCTCATTCCCTCTTTCTCACCCTCTCTTTCTCTCTCACCCCCGCACTCACTCTCCACCCAAACTCTCTCTCTCACCCGACTTCTCTCTCCCTCGCGTCCCTCTCTCTCATCCCTCTGTCACTGGATCGTCCTCTATCGCTCCCGATCATGCTCTGCCTCCTCGCTATCTATTTTTCTCTATCTCTCTCACACTCTCTCACTTGTCCCCTTCTCGTGCGCTCTCTCGCTCTCAGACTCTGTCTCATTTCCGTCCCCTCCCTCCCGCTCATTTGCACCTCTCTCTCTCGCCCCCTTGCCCCCTCTCTCTCTCTCGCTCGCCCCCTCTCTCGCTCACACGCGCCTCTCTCTCACCCCTCTCTCACCCCCCTCACTCTCAACCCATCTCTCTCCCCGCCTCTCACTCTCTTCCCCCTCTCTGTCCTTCTTGTGCTCTCTTCCCCCTCTCTCACTCCACCACTCTCACTCACCCCTCCCTCCCTTTCTCTCCCCATCCCCTCTCTCCCCTCTCCCCTTCTCTCCCCCTCTCTCACCCCCTTTCTCTCACCCCCTCGCTCTCATTCCCCTTCTCACCCTCTCCCGTTTCTCTCCCTCCTCTCTCTCCCTCCTCTCTCTCCCCCCTCTCTCACCCCTTCCTCTCAACCCCTCGCTCTCAAGCCCCCCCCTCTCTCTCTCTCCACTCTCTCTCTCTCCCCCTCACCCCTCTCCATCCCCCTTCCCTCTCCTTTCGCTGTCCCCCCTCTCTCTCCCGCCTCTGTCTTACCCCCTTTCTCTCCCCCTTTCTCTCCCCCTCTCTCTCTCATACCTCTCTCACACCCCACTCTCCCCCTCTCTCATTCCCTTCCCCACCCCTCTCTCCCCACTCTCTCTGGCCTCTCTCATCCCTTTCTCTCCCCCTCTCTCTCCCCCTCTCTCTCACCCCTCTCTCACCCCCCTCTCCCCCGTCACTCCCCCTCTCCCCTCTCTCCCCCTCTCCCCACTTTCTGCCCCACTCTCCCCATCTCACTCTCCCACTCTCTCTCAACCACTCTCTTCTTTCTCACCCGCGCTCTCTCCCACCCTGATCTTTCTCATCCCCCCTCTCACTATCACCCTCTTACCCCTCACTCTCTTTCCACTCACTCTCTCTTACCCTCTCTCTCAACCCCTCTCTCACGCCTCTCTCTCACCTTCTCCCTCACCCTCTCTCTCTCAGCCTGTCTCTCTCTCTCACCCATCTCTCTTTCTCCCTCGGTCTCACTTCCACTCCGATCTCTCTCACACCCCTCTCTCTCTCACCTCTCTCTCTCATCCTTCTCTCTCTCTCTTACCCTCTCTCTCTCACACCTCTCTCTCTGACCCCTTCTCTCTCACCTCTCTCTCTCATCCTTCTCTCTCTCTTACCCTCTCTCTCTCACACCTCTCTCTCTGACCCCTTCTCTCTCACCTCTCTCTCTCATCCTTCTCTCTCTCTTACCCTCTCTCTCTCACACCTCTCTCTCTGACCCCTTCTCTCACACCCCTTTCACTCATCTCTTCTCTCTCAGCCCCCCCTCACCCCAGTCTCTCCCACCCTGATCTCTCTCACACACTCTCTCTCTCACCCCTCTCTCTCACACCTCTCTCACACTCACCCTCTCTCTCTAATATTTTCTTTCTGAGTCCCTCTCTCTCACCCCCTCTCTCTCAGGCCCTCTCTCTCAAACCCCAACCTCTCTCTCTCTCACCCCTCTCTCTCTTACCTGTCTCTCTCATACCGCTTCTCTCTTTCACACACACCTCTTGCTCACCCTCTCTTTCTCACCCCCCTCTCTCTCATCCATCCTCTCTCTCAAACATCCTCTCTCTCACTCTCTCACGCCTCTCTCCCTTCCCTTCTCTCTTTTCCCTCTCTCCCTCACCCTATCTCTCACCCCTTCTCTCTCAACCCATCTCTCACTCCTCGTCTCTCAGCCCTTTCTCTCTCTCAGCCCCCCCTACTGATTCCCCAGTCTCTCACACCCTAATTTCTGTCACACACCCTCTCTCTCACCTCTCTATCTCTTCCCCCTCTCTCTCACACCTCTCTCTATCAGCCTATCTCTCTGTCAACCCCTGTCTCTTTCTCTTCCACCCCGAGCTCTCTCACACCCCCTCTCTCCCTAACCCCTCTCTCTATCACCCGTCTCTCTTACCCGTCTCTCTCTCTCTCACCTTCTCTCTTACCCCTCTCTCTCACCCCCTCTCTCTCACCCCCTCTATCTCGTTCCTCTCTCTCTCTCAGCCTGTCTCTCTATCATCCCCTGTCTCTTTCACACCCACTCTCTCTTCCACCCCGATCTCTCTCACACCCCCCTCTACCTCAACCCTCTCTCTCTCACCCTTCTCTCTCTTACCCTCTCTCTCTTACATCTTTCTCTCACCCCCGCTCTCTCACCCCCTCTCTCTCACCCTCTCTCTCTCAGCCTGTTTCTCTGTCATCCCTTGTCTCTTTCTCACCCGCTCTCCCTTCCACCCCGATCTCTCTCACACCCCTCTCTCTCTCACACCCTCTCTCTCTCATCCTCTCTCTCTCACCCTCTCTCTTACCTCACTCTCACCCCCTCTCTTTCACCCTCTCTATCTCTCAGCCTGTCTCTCTTTCACCCCCTGTCCCTTTCAAACCTCTCTCTCTCACCCCTCTCTCTCTCACGCTTCTCTATCTTACCCGTCTCTCTCACACCTCTCTCTCAGCCTTTCTCTCTCACGCCTTCTCTGTCACCCCTTCTGTCGCAGCCCTGCTGTCTCTCTCAGCCCCTCTCTCTCTTTCCAGTCTCTCCCACCCTGATCTCTCTCACAGCCCCTCTCTCTCCCACACACCTCTCTCTCACCCTCTCTCTCACCCCTTCTCTCACACCCCCTCTTTCTCACCCTCACTCTCTCAGGCCCTCTCTCTCTCACTCCTCTCTCTATCTCACCCCTCTCTCTCTCCCTCAGCGCTTCTCTCTCACACTGCTTCTCTCTCTCAGCCCTCTCTCACTGTCACCCCTCTCTCTCTCACCCCCCTCTCTCTCATACACCCCCCTCTCTCTCTCACCCCTCTCTCTTACCCGTCTCTCTTCTCACACCTCTCTCTCTCTCGCCCTCTCTATCTCACACCTCTCTCTCAGCGCTTCTCTTTCACACCGCTTCTCTCTCTCTCTCACCCCTCTCTCATTCTCACCCCTCTCTCACTCACCCTCTCTCTCTCACCCCCCTCTCTCTCTCACCCCTCTCTCTCTCACCTCTCTCTCTCACCCTCTCTCTCTCACCCCATCTCTCCGCACCCTCTCTCACCCCCTCTCTCTCAGGCCCTCTCTTTCAGCCCCTCTCTCCCACAATTCTCTCTCTCTCAAAACCCTTTCTCTCACACCCCTCTCTCTCTCTTATCCACTCTCTCACCCTTTCCCTCTCACCTACTATCTCTCACACCCTCTCTCTCAGGCCCTCTCTCTCTCTCTCACCCTCTCTCTCAACCTCTCTCTCTCACACCCTTCTCTCTCTCACACCCTCTATTTCTTACCCCTCTCTCTTTCACACCCTCTCTCTCTGTCAGACTGTCTCTCTCTCTCACCCCCCTGTTTCTCTCACACCACCTCGCTCCTTCACCCCTCTCTCTCTTTCACCCCTCTATCTGTCACCCCTTTCTCTCTCAACCTTCTCTCTCTAACCCGTCTCTTCTTCTCTCACACCTTTCTCTCTCTCTCAGCCTCTCTCTCTCAAGCCTTCTCTCTCACCCTTTCTTTGGCAGCCTTTCTCTCTATCAGCCCCTCTCTCTCTCCCCAGTCTCTCCCACCCTGATCTCTCTCACCCCTCGCTCTCTCTCATCCCTCTCTCTCTGATCCCTCTCTCTCTCACCACCCTCTCTCTCTTCTCTCGCCCCCCTCTCTCTTACCCCTCTCTGTTACCCCTCTCTCTCACCCCTCTCTGTTACCCCTCTCTCTCACCCCCCTCTCTCTCACCCTCTCTCTCTCACTCACTCTCTCTCACCTCTTCTCTCTCAGCCGTCTCTCTCTCTCTCTCTCAGCCCCCCTAGTAACTCCACAGTCTTCCCCCACGACCTCTCACACACACATTCTCTCTCACACTCTCTCTCTCACCCCTTCACTCTCTCAGCCTGTCTCTCTGTCACCCCCTGTCAATTTCTCACCCGCTCTCTCTCCCACCACACTCTCTCCCTCGTCCCCTCTCTCTCACTCCTCTCTCTCTCAACCCTCTCTCTCACACCTGTCTCTCTCTCTCTCACCCTCTCTCTCTCACCCCTACTCTGTCATCCCCTCTCTCGCACCCCCTCTCTCTCAGGCCCTCTCGCCCTCACCCCCTCTCTCTCACCCCCTCTCTCTCTCAGCCTGTCTCTCTGTCACCCCCTGTCTCTTTCTCACCCGTTCTCTCTTCCACCCCTCTCTCCCTCACCCCTCTCTCTCACCGCTTTCTCTTTCACCCCTGTCTCTCTCACCCTCTCGCTCTTACCCGTTACTCTCTCACACACACCTCTCTCTCTCTCACCCCTTCTCTCTCACCATCTCTTTCGCTGCCCCTCTCTCTCAGCTCCTGTCTCTCATCCCTTTCTCTTTCATCCCGCTCTCTCATAACTCTCTCTCATCCGCTCTCTCGCACCCTCTCTCTCATGCATTCTCTCTCTCACCCCCCCTCTCTCTCTCCCTCTCTTTCACACACCGCTTCTCTCTATCTCACCCGTCTCTCACTCTCGCCCCTTTCTCTGTCTCTCATCCCACTCTCTCTCACCCTCTCTCTCACCCTCTCTCTCACCCTTTCTCTCTCACCCCTCTCTCTGTAACCCCTATCTCTCTCACACACCTCTCTCTCACACCCTCTCTCTCACCCCCTCTCTCTCACAACCTCTCTCTCTCATACCTCTCTCTCTCTCACCACTTCTCTCCCACCCCTCTCTCTCACCCCTCTCTCTCTCTCACCCCTCTCTCTCTCACACCCCTCTCTCTCTCACACCTCTCTCTCAACCCCCTGTCTATCTCACACTCCTTTCTCTCTCACCCTCTCTCTCTCAACGCTCTCTCTCAACCCCCCTCTCTCTCACACCCTTCTCTCCCTATCACCTCTATCTCACCCTTTCTCTCTCACCCCTCTCTCTATTACCCCTATCTCTCTCACACACCTCTCTCTCACACCCTCTCTTTCACCCCTCTCTCTCTCACAACCATTCTCTCTCATACCTCTCTCTCTCACCACTTCTCTCTCACCCCTCTCTCTCACCCCACTCTCTCTCTCTCACCCCTCTCTCTCTCTCACCCCCTCTCTCTCACCCATTCTCTCTCACCCTTCTCTCAGGACCTCTCTCTCTCACACCTCTCTCTCTCACCCCCCTCTCTCTTACACCCCCTCTCTCTCTTACAACCCCTCTCTCTCTCTCACCCCCTCTCTCTCACCCCACTCTCTCTCTCACCCCTCTCTCCCACATCTCTCTCTCTCATCCCTCTCTCTCTTTCATCCCCCTCTCTCGCACTCATCCCCTCTCGCACCGCCCCCTCTTTCACCCCCCTCTCTCTCACTCCCTCTCTGTCACATACCCCTCTGTTTCGCTACTCTTTCTCACACCCCCTCTCTCTCACCCACTCACTCTCACACACTACTCTCTCTCACCCCTCTCTCTCACCCCGACACTCCCTCACACTGCTCTCTCTGTCATCCCCTCTCTCTCCTCTCTCTACACCCTCTCTTTCTTAGCCTTCTCACTCTCTTACCCCCTCTCTCATGCCTCTCTCTCACCATCCCTCTCACCTACTCTTTCTCTGCCTGTCTCTCTCTCACCCACTCTCCTTTCTCAATCGCTCTCTCTTCTACTCCAATCTCTCTCACACCCCCTCTCTCTCACCCCTCTCTCTATTACCCCTCTCTCTCACACCACTCTCTCTCGCAGTCCCCTCTCCCTCTCCCCCGTCTCTCCCACCCTGACCTGTCTCATACACCTTCTCTATCACGCCTCTCTCTCTCACCCTCTCTTTCTCTCACCCCTCTCTCTCTCACCCCTCTCTCTCTTACCCCTCTCTCTATCTCACCCCCTCTCTCTCAGGCCGTCTTTCTCTCACCCCCTCTCTCTCTTTCACCCCACTCTCTCTCTTACCTCTCCCTCTCACCCCCATTCTCTCACCCCTCTCTCTCTTACCCGTCTCTCTCTCTCTCTTTCAGCCCCCCTCTCTCTCACACAGCCACAGACCTCTCTCTCAACCCTCTTTCTCACTCTCACCCTCTCTCTCTCTCACCTACACCTCTCTCTCTCACTCCCCTCTCTCTCACACATTCTCTCTCTCATACCTCTCTCTCACACCCCTTCTCTCTCACTGCATCTCTCTTACCCCCTCTCTCATGCCTCTCTCTCACCATCCCTCTCACCTACTCTTTCTCTGCCTGTCTCTCTCTCACCCACTCTCCTTTCTCAATCGCTCTCTCTTCTACTCCAATCTCTCTCACACCCCCTCTCTCTCACCCCTCTCTCTATTACCCCTCTCTCTCACACCACTCTCTCTCACAGTCCCCTCTGCCTCTCCCCAGTCTCTCCCACCCTGACCTGTCTCATACACCTTCTCTATCACGCCTCTCTCTCTCTCACCCTCTCTTTCTCTCACCCCTCACTCTCTCACACCTCTCTCTCTCTCACCACCTCTCTCTCACCCATTCTCTATCACACCCTCTCTCTTAGGCCCTCTCTCTCTCTCACCCCTCTCTCTCTCACCCTCTCTCTCTCTCACCCCCGCTCTCTCACCCCCTCTCTCTCTCACCCCCTCTCTCACTGCCCCTCTTTCATCCCCTCTCCCTCATTCCCTCTCTGTCACACCCCCCTCTCTTTCACCCCTCTTTCTCACACATCATGTCCCTCACCCCCTCACTCTCGCACCCCTCTCTCTCTCACCCCTATCTCTCTCTCACCCCTCTCTCTCTCACCCCCTCTTTCCCTCACCCCGCTCTATCTGTCATCCCATCCCACTCTCCCCACTCTCTCACCCTCTCACTCTCTCCCACTCCCTCACACCCTCTCTTTCTTAGCCCTGTCACTCTCTTATCCCCTCCCATTCTCACAACTCTCATTCTCTCTCACCCCTCTCTCTCAGTCCCCTGTCTCTCATTCACCCTCACACCCTCTCTCTAACACCCCCTCTCACCAACACCCCCTCTCTCTCACCCCTCTCTTTCTTACTCCTCTCTCTCTTACCCCTCTGTCCCCCACTCTCTCCTCCCTCTCTCGTTCCCCTCTCTCTCTCTTACCCCCTCTCTCTCACCCTCTCTTTCTCTGCCTGTCTCCCTCTCTCACCTGCTCTCCCTTTCTCACCCGCTCTCTCTTCCACCCTGATCTCTCTCACACTCCCTCTCTCTCTGACCCTTTCTCCCTCTCTCACCCTTTCTCTCTCAACCCTCTCTCCTTACCCTCTCTCTCTCTCACACACACACCTCTCTCACACATCCTTATCTCTCTCTCACGCTCTCTCTCTCCTACCCCTCTCTCTTACCCCTTTCTCTTTCTCGCACCTCTCTCTCACGCCCTCTCTCTCTCTCTCACCCCTTCTCTCTCACCCTCTCTTTCACAGCCCCTCTCTCTGTCTCAGCTCCTCTCTCTCATCCCTATCTCTCCCATCGCGAGCTCTTTCACACCTCTCGCACCCCCTCACTCTCACCCTCTCTCTCTCATGCAATCTCTCTCTCACCGCCCTCTCTCTTACCCCTCTCTTTCACACACCGCTTCTCTCTCTCTCACCCGTCTCTCACTCTCACAACTTTCTGTCTCTCATCCCACTCTCTCTCACCCTCTCTCACCCTCTCTCTCTCATGCAATCTCTCTCTCACCGCCCTCTCTCTTACCCCTCTCCTTCACACACCGCTTCTCTCTCTCTCTCGTCTCTCACTCTCACAACTTTCTGTCTCTCATCCCACTCTCTCTCACCCTCTCTCACCCTCTCTCTCTCACCCCATCTCTCTCACCCGCTCTCTCACCCCCTTGCTCTCTCACACCCCCTCTTTCTCACACACCTCTCTCTCAACCCCCTGTCTCTCTCACACTCCTCTCTCTTACCCTCTCTATCAACCCTCTCTCTCACCCCCCTCTCTCTCACACCCTTCTCTCTCTCACACTCTCTCTCATACCCTCTCTGTCACCCCCTTCTCTCTCACACCCTCTCTCTCTCATACTTCTCTCTCTCTCTCACCACTTCTCGCTCACCCCTCTCTTTCAGCCCCTCTCACTCTTGCACCCCTCTCTCTCACCCCTCTCTCTCTCACCCCTCTCTCTCTCTCTCACCCCTTCTCTCTCACCCATTTTCTCTCACCCTCTCTCTCAGGCCCTCTCTCTCTCTCACACCTCTCTCTCTCACCCCCCCTCTCTTACACCCCTCTCTCTCTTACGCCCCCTCTCTCTCACACCCCCTCTCTCTCACGCTGCTCTCTCTCTCTCACTCCTCTCTCCCACTTCTCTCTCTCATCCCTCTCTCTCTTTAATCCCCCCTCTCTCTCATCCCCTCTCACCGCCCCCTCTCTCACCCCTCTCTCTCTCACCCCCTCTCTGTCACACACCCCTCTCTTTCACCCCTCTTTCTCACCCCTCTCTCTCTCACCCCCCACTCTCACACCCCTCTCTTCCTCACGCCCTCTCTCTCTCACCCCTCTCTCACTCACCCTCGCTCTCCCTCACACTACTCTCTCTGTCATCCCCTCTCTCTCCTCTCTCTACACCCTCTCTTTCTTAGCCTTCTCACTCTCTTACCCCTCTCTCTCATGCCTCTCTCTCACCTTCCCTCTCACCTACCCTTCTCTGCCTCTCTCTCTCTCAACCACTCTCCTTTCTCAATCGCTCTCTCTTCTACTCCGATCTCTCTCACACCCCCTCTTTTTCACCCCCTCTCTCTCTCACCCCTCTCTCTATTACCCCCCTCTCTCTCACACTACTCTCTCTCTCTCAGTTCCCTCTCCCTCTCCCCAGTCTCTCCCACCCTGATCTCTCTCACACAACTTCTCTCTCACGCCTCTCCCTCTCACCCTCTCTTTCTCTCACCCCGCTCTATCTTACCCCTCTCTCTATCTCACCCCTTCTCTCTCAGGCGGTCTCTCTCTCTCTCTCTTTCAACACCTCTCTCTCTCACCCCCCCCCCATAGACCTCTCTCTCAACCCTCTTTCTCTCTCACACCCGTCTCTCTCTCTCACCCTCTCTCTCTCTCACCCTCTCTCGCTCTTACCCTCCCTGTCACACACGCGTCTCTCTCTCACCCCCCTCTCTCTCACACATTCTCTCTCTCATACCTCTCTCTCTCACCCCTTCCCTCCCACTGCATCTCTCATCCCCCCTCTCTCAGGCCCTTTATTCCTGCCCCTCTCACTCTCTCACCCCTCTCTCTCTCTCTCACCCTCTCTCTCTCACCCATTCTCTATCACACCCTCTCGCTTAGGTCCTCTCTCTCTCTCACCCCTCTCTCTCACCCTCTCTCTCTCTCACCCCCGCTCTCTCGCACCCTCTTTCTCACACCCTCCCTCACTGCCCCTCTTCTTTCACCCCCTCTTTCTCATCCCCTCTCTGTCAAACCCCCATCTCTTTCACCCCTCTTTCTCACACATCATCTCTAAAACTCCCCTCACTCTCACACACCTCTCTCTCACACCCTCTCTCTCACCCCACTCTCTCTCACATCCTCTCTCTCTCATACCTCTCTCTCTCTCACCACTTCTCTCTCACCCCTCTCTCTCACCGCGCTCTCTCTCTCACCCCTCTCTCTCTCACCCCCTCTCTCTCACCCATTCTCTCTCACCATTCTCTCAGGACCTCTCTCTCTCACACCTCTCTCTCTCACCCCCCCTCTCTCCCAAACCGGTCTCTCTCTCACCCCTCTCTCCCACATCTCTCTCTCTCATCCCTCTCTCTCTTTCATCCCCCTCTCTCACTCATCCCCTCTCTCACCCCTCTCTTTCTCACCCCTCTCTTTCTCACCCCCACTCTCCCTCACACTGCTCTCTCTGTCATCCACTCTCTCTCCTCTCTCTACACCCTCTCTTTCTTAGCCTTCTCACTCTCTTACCACCTCTCTCATGCCTCTCTCTCACCATCCCTCTCCCCTACTCTTTCTCTGCCTGTCTCGCTCTCACCCACTCTCCTTTCTCAATCGCTCTCTCTTCTACTCCGATCTCTCACACACCCCCTCTCTCTCACCCCTCTCTCACTCTCACCCCTCTCTCTATTACCCCTCTCTCTCTCACATCACTCTCTCTCGCAGGCCCCTCTCCCTCTCCCCAGTCTCTACCACCCTGATCTCTCTCACACACCTTCTCTCTCACGCCTCTCTCTCTCACCCTCTCTTTCTCTCACCCCTCTCTCTCTCTCACCCCTCTCTCTCTTACCCCACTCTCTATCTCACCCCCTCTCTCTCAGGCCGTCTCTCTCTCAGCCCCCTCTCTCTTTCACCCCTCTCTCTCTCTTACCTCTCCCTCTCACCCCCACTCTCTCACCCCTCTCTCTCTTACCCGTCTCTCTGTCTCTCTCTCTTTCAGCCCCCCTCTCTCACACACCCCCACAGACCTCTCTCTCAACCCTCTTTCTCTCTCTCACCCTCTCTCTCTCACCTACACCTCTCTCTCTCACTCCCCTCTCTCTCACACATTCTCTCTCTCATACCTCTCTCTCTCACCCCTTCTCTCTCACTGCATCTCTCATCCTCCCTCTCTCAGGCCCTCTCTTCCTGCCCCTCTCACTCTCTCACCCTTCTCTCTCTCTCACGACCTCTCTCTCACCCATTGTCTATCACACCCTCTCTCTTAGGCCCTCTCTCTCTCTCACCCCCCTCTCTCACCCCCTCTCTCTCTCAACGCCTCTCTCACTGCCCCTCTTTCATCCCCTCTCTCTCATCCCCCCTCTGTCACACCCACTTCTCTTTCACCCCCCTTTCTCACACATCATCTCTCTCACCCCCTCACTCTCGCACCCCTCTCTCTCTCTCACCCCTATCTCTCTCTCACGCCCTCTCTCTGACCCTCTCTCTCTCACCCCCTCTTTCCCTCACCCCGCTCTATCTGTCATCCCATCCCTCTCTCCCCTCTCTCCCACCATCTCACTCTCTTCCACTCCCTCACACCCTCTCTTTCTTAGCCCTCTCACTCTCTTATCCCCTCCCACTCTCACAACTCTCATTCTCTCTCACCCCTCTCTCTCAGTCCCCTGTCTCTCATTCACCCTCACACCCTCTCTCTAACACCCCCTCTCTCTAACACCCCCTCTCACCAACACCCCCTCTCACCAACACCCCCTCTCTCCCACCCCCTCTCTTTCTTACCCCACTCTCTCTTACACCTCTGGCTCACCTCTCTCTCTTACCCCTCTCTCTTTCACCCCCTTTCTCTCTTACCCCGCGCTCTCTTATCCTTCTCTCACCCCCGCTCTCTCTTCCCTCTCTCTCCCCCACTCTCACTTACCCCATTCTCTTTCTCACCCCGATCTTTCTCATCCTCCCTCTCTCTCTCACCCTCTCACCCGTCTCTCTCATTCCCCGCTCTCTCTCTTACCCCCTCTCTCTCACGCTCTCTTTCTCTGCCTGTCTCCCTCTCTCACCTGCTCTCTCTTTCTCACCCGCTCTCTCTTACACCCCGATCTCTCTCACACTCCCTCTCTCTCTGACCCTTTCTCTCTCTCTCTCACCCCTTTCTCTCTCAACCCACTCTCCTTACCCTCTCTCTCTCACACACACACCTCTCTCACACATCATTATCTCTCTCTCACCCTCTCTCTCTCCTACCCCTCTCTCTTACCCCTTTCTCTGTCTCGCACCTCTCTCTCTCACTCACCTCTCTCTCTCTCACCCCTTCTCTCTCACCCTCTCTTTCACAGCCCCTCTCTCTGTCTCAGCTCCTCTCTCTCATCCCTTTCTCTCTCATCGCGCGCTCTCTCACACCTCTCGCACCCCCTCTCTCGCACCCTCTCTCTCTCATGCAATCTCTCTCTCACCCCCCTCTCTCTTACCCCTCTCTTTCACACACCGCTTCTCTCTCTCTCACCCGTGTCTCACTCTCACAACTTTCTCTGTCTCTTATCCCACTCTCTCTCACCCCATCTCTCTCACCCGCTCTCTCACCCCCTTGCTCTCTCACACCCCCTCTTTCTCACACACATCTCTCTCAACCCCCTGTCTCTCTCACACTCCTCTCTCTCTTACCCTCTCTCAACCCTCTCTCTCACCCCCCTCTCTCTCACATCCTTCTCTCTCTCTCTCACCTCTCTCTCACCCTCTCTCTCTCTCACCCTTTCTCTCTCATCCCTCCCTCTCTTACCCCTATCTCTCTCACACCTCTCTCTCATACCCTCTCTCTCACCCCCTTCTCTCTCACACCGTCTCTCTCTCATACTACTCTCTCTCTCTCACCCCTTCTCGCTCACCCCTCTCTTTCAGCCCCTCTCGCTCTCTCACCCCTCTCTCTCTCACCCCTCTCTCTCTCACCCCTTCTCTCTCACACATTTTCTCTCACCCTCTCTCTCAGGCCCTCTCTCTCACACACCTCTCTCTCTCTCACCCCCCTCTCTTACAACCCTCTCTCTCTTACACCCCCTCTCTCTCACAACCCCTCTCTCTCACCCTTCTCCCTCTCTCACCCCGCTCTCCCACATCTCTCTCTCATCCCTCTCTCTCTTTAATCCCCCTCTCTCTCTCATCCCCTCTCACCACCCCCTCTCTCACCCCTCTCTCTCTCACGTCCTCTCTGTCACACACCCCTCTCTTTCACCCCTCTTTCTCACCCCCCCCTCTCTCACCCCCTCACTCTCACACCCCTCTCTCTCACCCGTCTCTCTCTCTCACGCCCTCTCTCTCACGCCCTCTCTCTCTCACCCCTCTCTCACCCCTCTCTCTCACCCCCGCTCTCCCTCACACTGCTCTCTCTGTCATCCCCTCTCTCTTCTCGCTCTACACCCTCTCTTTCTTAGCCTTCTCACTCTCTTTCCCCTCTCTCTCATGTCTCTCTCCCACCTTCCCTCTCACCTACCCTTCTCTGCCTGTCTCTCTCTCAACCACTCTCCTTTCTCAATCGTTCTCCCTTCTACTCCGATCTCTCTCACACCTCCACTCTCTCGCTCTCAGGTCCCTCTCCCTCTCCCCAGTCTGTCCCACCCTGCGCTCTCTCACACACCTTCTCTCTCACGCCTCTCTCTCTCACCCTCTCTTTCTCTCACTCCTCTCTATCTTACCCCTCTCTCTATATCACCCCCTCTCTCTCAGGCTGTCTCTCTCTCACCCCCTCTATCTCTTTCACCCCTCTCTCTCTTACCTCTCCCTCTCACCCCCACTCTCTCACCCCTCTCTCTCTTACCCGTCTCTCTCTCTCTCTTTCAGCACCTCTCTCTCTCACAACCCCCACAGACCTCTCGCTCAATCCTTTTTCTCTCTCACACCCGTCTCTCTCTCACCCTCTCTCTCTCACCCTCTCTCACCCCCCTCTCTCTCACACATTCTCTCTCTCGCATCCCTCTCTCTCTCACCCCTTCTCTCTCACTGCAGCTCTCATCCCCCCTCTCTCAGGCCCTCTCTTCCTGCCCCTCTCACTCTCTCACCCCTCTCTCTCTCTCACCCTCTCTCTCTCACCCATTCTCTATCACACCCTCTCTCTTAGGCCCTCTCTCTCTTTCTCACCCCTCTCTCTCTCACTCTCTTTCTCTCACCCCCGTTCTCTCGCCCCCTCTTTCTCACCCCCTCTCTCACTGCCCCTCTTTCTCATCCCCTCTCTGTCACACACCCCTCTCTTTCACCCCTCTTTCTCACACATCATCTCTATCACTCCCCTCACTCTCACGCACCTTTCTCTCACAACCTCTCTCTCATACCTCTCTCTCTCTCACCACTTCTCTCTCACCCCTCTCTCTCACACCTCTCTCTCTCACCCCCCTCTCTCTTACACCCCCTTTCTCTCTTACAGCCCCTCTCTTTCTCACTCTCTCTCTCTCACCCCCGTTCTCTCGCCCCCTCTTTCTCACCCCCTCTCTCACTGCCCCTCTTTCTCATCCCCTCTCTGTCACACACCCCTCTCTTTCACCCCTCTTTCTCACACATCATCTCTATCACTCCCCTCACTCTCACGCACCTTTCTCTCACAACCTCTCTCTCATACCTCTCTCTCTCTCACCACTTCTCTCTCACCCCGCTCTCTCTCACCCCTCTCTCCCCCATCTCATCTCTCATCCCTCTCTCTCTTTCATCCCCCTCTCTCTCTCTCATCCCCTCTCTCTGCACCCCCTCTCTCACCCCTCTCTCTCTCACCCCCCTCTCTTTCACACAGCCCTCTCTTTCACTCCTCTTTCTGACACACCCTCTCTCTCACCCCCTCACTCTCACACCCTTCTCTCTCTCACCCCTTTCTCTCACCCCGCTCTCCCTCACACTGCTCTCTCTGTCATCCCCTCTCGCTCCTCTCTCTACACCCTCTCTTTCTTAGTCTTCTCACTCTCTTACCCCCACTCTCATGCCTCTCTCTCACCTTCCCTCTCCCCTACTCTTTCTCTGCCTGTCTCTCTCTCACCCACTCTCCTTTCTCAATCGCACTCACTTCTACTCCGATCTCTCTCACACCCCCTCTCTCTCACCCCTCTCACTCTCTCTCACCCCTCTCTCTATTACCCTCTCTCTCTCTCACACCACTCTCTCTCGCAGGCCCCTCTCCCTCTCCCCAGTCTCTCCCACCCTGATCTCTCTCACACACCTTCTCTCTCACGCTTCTCTCTCTCACCCTCTCTTTCTCTCACCCCTCTCTCTTACCCCGCTCTCTATCTCACCCCCTCTCTCTTAGGCCATCTCTCTCTCACCCCCTCTCTGTCTTTCACCCCTCTCTCTCTCTTACCTCTCCCTCTCACCCCCACTCTCTCACCCCTCTCTCTCTTACCCGTCTCTCTCTCTCTCTCTTTCAGCCCCCCTCTCTCCCACACACCCCCACAGACCTCTCTCTCAACCCTCTTTCTCTCTCTCACCCTCTCTCTCTCTCACCTACACCTCTCTCTCTCACCCCCCACTCTCTCACACATTCTCTCTCTCATACCTCACTCTCTGACCCCTTCTCTCTCACTGCATCTCACATCCCCCCTCTCTCAGGCCTTCTCTTCCTGCCACTCTCACTCTCTCACCCCTCTCTCTCTCACCCCCTCTCTCTCACCCATTCTCTATCACACCCTTTCTCTTAGGCCCTCTCTCTCTCTCACCCCTCTCTCTCTCTCACCCCTCTCTCTCTCACCCCTATCTCTCTCTCACGCCCTCTCTCTCACCCTCTCTCTATCACCCCTCTCTCTCACCCCCTCTTTCCCTCACCCCGCTCTATCTGTCATCCCATCCCTCTCTCCCCTCTCTCTCACCCTCTCACTCTCTCCCACTCCCTCACACCCTCTCTTTCTTAGCCCTCTCACTCTCTTATCCCCTCCCACTCTCACCCCTCTCTCTCAGTCCCCTGTCTCTCATTCACCCTCACACCCTCTCTCCAACACCCCCTCTCTCCAACACCCCCTCTCTTTCTTAACCCTCTCTCTCTTACCCCTCTGGCTCACCTCTGTCTCTTACCCCTCTCTCTTTCACCCTCTCTTTCTCTGCCTGTTTCCCTCTCTCACCTGCTCTCTCTTTCTCACCCACTCTCTCTTCCACCCCGATCTCTCTCACACTCCCTCTCTCTCTGACCCTTTCTCTCTCTCTCACCCCTTTCTCTCTCAACCCCCTCTCCTTACCCTCTCCCTCTCTCACACATACACCTCTCTCTCACACCCTTATCTGTCTCTCACCCTCTCTCGCCTACCCTTCTCTCTTACCCCTTTCTCTGTCTCGCACCTCTCTCTCACGCCCTCTCTCTCTCACCCCTTCTCTCTCACCCTCTCTTTCACAGCCCCTCTCTCTGTCTCAGCTCCTCTCTTTCTCATCCCTTTCTCTCTCATCGCGCTCTCTCTCACACCTCTCTCTCACCCCCTCTCTCGCACCCTCTCTCTCTCATGCAATCTCTCTCTCGCCTCCCTCTCTCTTACCCCTCTCTTTCACACACTGCTTCACACTCTCACCCGTCTCTCACTCCCACAACTTTCTCTGTCTCTCATCCCACTCTCTCTCACCCTCTCTCTCACCCTCTCTCTCTCACCTCTTCTCTCTCACCCGCTCTCTCACCCCCTTGCTCGTCACACCCCCTCTTTCTCACACACCTCTCTCTCAACCCCATCTCTCTCTCACACCCCCCTCTCTCTCACACACCTCTCTCTCAATCCACTGTCTCTCTCATACCTCCTCTCTCTCTCGCACCCTGTCTCTCACCGCCCCTTTCTCTCTCTCACACCATTCTCTCTCTCTCACCCCCTCTCTCTCATGCCTCTCTCTCACCTTCTCTCACTCACCTTCTCTTTCTCAGTCTGTCTCTTTCTCACCCCCTCTCTATTTCTCATCCGCTCTCTGTTCCACTGCGATCTCTCTCTCACACCCCCTCGCTCTCTCACCCCTCTCTCTCTTACCCCTCTCTCTCACCCCTCTCTCTCAGCCTGTCTCTCTTTCACGCCCTGTCTCTTTCTCACCCGTTCTCTCTCCCTCACCCTACTCTCTCTTTCCCATCTCTCTCTTTCTCACAGCTATTTCTCTCAACCTCTCTCTCACCCCTTCTCTCTCACCCTCTCTTTCGCAGCCCCCTCTCTCTCTCATCCCCTTTCTCTCCCCAGTCTCTCCCACCCTGATCTCTCACAGCCACTCTCTCTCATCCCTCGCTCATTCTCTCATCCCTCTCTCTTCATCCCTCTCTCTCACACCTCTCTCTCTCTCACCCCTCTCTCTCTCACCCCTCTCTCTCTCATCCCCTCTCTCTCACCCTCTCTCTCTCAGGCCCTCTCTCTCTCTCTCTCACCCCTCTCTCCCTCACCCCTCTCTCTCTCTTACACCGCTTCTCTCTCTCTCACCCCTCTGTCTCTCACCCTCTCTCACCCTCTCTATTCTGACACCCCTCTCTCTCACTTCGCCCTCTCTCCTACGCCTCTCTCTATCTCTCACCTCTCTCTATCACCCTCTCTCTCACCCCCGCCCCCTCTCAGGCCCTCTCTTTCAGCCCCTCGCTCTTTCACACCCGTCTCTCTCTGGCCCTCTCTCTCTCGACCCTCTCTCTCTCAAGCCTCTCTATCTTACCCCTCTCTCTCTTACCCGTCTCTCTCACACACCTCTCTCTCACCCTCTCTCTCACCACCTCTCTCACCCCCTCTCTCACCTGCCCCTCCATTTCTTACCCCTCTCTCTCACCTCTCTTTCTCTCTCCCTCTCTCTCTCACCCCATCTCTCTCACCTCCTCTCTCACCCCCTCTCTCTCAGCCCTTTCTCTCTCTCAGCCCCCCCCCTCTCTCTCCACAGTCTCTCCCACCCTGATCTCTCTCACACACCTTCTCTAGCACGCCTCTCTCCCTCATCCTCTCTCTCACTTTCCCCTGTCTCACACACCTCTCCCTCTCACCCTCTCTCTCACGCCCCTCTCTCTCTCACCCCTCTCTCTCTTACCCCTCTCTCTCACACCGCTTCTCTCTCTTTCACCCTCTCTCTCACCCCTCTGTCTTACCGCCTCTCTCTCACACACCTCTTTCTCACCCACCTCTCTCTCACCCACTCTCTCCCTCTCTCTCTCACCCCTTCTCTCTCACCCCCCCTCTCTCCCCCTCTCTCTCAGTCCTCTCTCTCTCTCTCAGCCCCCCCCCTCTCTCTCCAGTCTCTCCCACCCTGATCTCTATCACACACCTTCTCTATCACGCCTCTCTCCCTCATTCTCTCTCTCACTTTCCCCTCTCTCACACACGTCTCCCTCTCACCCTCTCACTCACCCCTCTCTCTACCTCACCCCTCTCTCTCTCCCTCGCCCCTCTCTCTCTCACCCCTCTATCTCTCTTGCCCGTCTCTCTCTCTCACCCCCTCTCTCTCTCAGCCTGTCTCTCTATCACCCCCTGTCTCTTTCTCACCAGTTCTCTCTTCCACCCTGATCTCTCTCACACCCACTCTCTCCCTCACCCCTCTCTCTCCCTCACCCCTGTCTCTCCCTCACCCCTCGCTCTCTCTTACCCGTCTCTCATCCTCTCTCTTTCACCCACTCTCCCTCACCGCCTTTCTCTCACTCCTTCTCTCTCACCCCCTCTCTCTCAGCCTGTCTCGCTCTCTCACCCCCTGTCTCTTTCACACCCGCTCTCTCTTCCACCCCGCTCTCTCTCACACCCGCTCTCTAACTCACCCTTTTCTCTCTCTCTCAACCCTCTCTCTCACCCCTCTCTCTGTCTCACCCCTCTGTCTCTTACCCATCTCTCTCTCACACACACCCTTCTATCTCAACCTCTCTCTCTCACACCTTCTCTCTCACCTTCTCTTTCGCAGCCCCTCTCTCTCTCACCCCTCCCTCACTCTCTCATCCCTCTCTCTCTCATCCCTCTCCCTCTCACTCCTCTCTCTCTTACCCCTCTCTTTCTCTTACACTGCTTCTCTCACTATCACGCCTCTCTCACTCTCACCCCTCTCTCACACCCTCTCTCTCTCACCTCTCTTTCTCTCACCCTCTCTCTCTCACCCCTTCTCTGTCACCCCCTCTCTCACTCCCTCTCTCTGAGGCCCTCTCTTTCATCCCCTCTCTCTCACATACCCCTCTCTCTCACACCCCTCTCTCTCATCCCCACTCTCTCACCCCTCTCTCTCTTCCCCTCTCTCTCTCATACTCCTCTCTATCTCACCCTTTCTCTCACTCCCCCCTCTCTCTCACCTCTTCTCTCTCTCACACTCTCTCTCTCACCCCTCTCTCTTACCCCTCTCTCTCTCTCACACACCCTCTCTCTCTCACAGCTCTCTCTCTCACCGCCTCTCTCACACCACCTCTCACGCCCTCAAATTCCACACCTCGCAATCTGTCCCACTCTCTCTGTTACCCCTCACTCTCTCACCCCCTCTCTCTCACACCTCTCTCGCTCACCCTCTCTCTCTCACCTCTCTCTCTCACTTGCCCGTCTCTCTCTCACTCTCTCTCACCCTCTCTCTCTTACCCCTCTCTCTCACCCCCTCACTCTCTCAGCCTGTCTCTCTGTCACCCGCTGTCTCTACCTCACCCTCTCTCTCTCCCACCCCGATCTCTCTCACACCCCCTCTCTCCCTCACCCCCTCTCTCCCTCACCCCTCGCTCTCTCTTACCCGTCTCTATTTCTCATCATCTCTCTTACCCCTCCCCCCTCTCTTTCACCCTCTCTCTCAGCCTGTCTCTCTCTCTCACCCACTGTCTCGTTCACACCCGCTCTCTCTTCCACGCCTCTCTCTCTCTCACCCCTCTCCCACTCTCACTCTTCTCTCTCTCACCCCTCTCCCACTCACACCCTTCACTCTCACCCGTCTCTCTCTCACCCTTCTCTCTCAACCTCTCTCTCTCACCCCTTCTCTCTCACCCTCTATTTCACAGCGCCCCCCTCATCCCCTCTCTCACCCCAGTCTCTCCCCGCCTGATCTCTCTCAGAGCCCCTCTCTCTCACCCCTTCCTCACTTTCTCATCCCTCTCTCTCTCATCCCTCTCTCATCCTCTCTCTCTTCCCCCCTCTCTCTCACACACCTCTCTCTCTCACACTTGATCTCCACCATCTCTCTCATCCCCTCTCTCACCGCCCCCTCTCTCACCCTCCTCTCTCACCCCTCTCTCTCTCACTCTCCTCTGTCTCTCACTACCCACTCTCTCTCACTCTCATCTGTCTCTCACAGCCCTCTCTCTCTCACCCCCTCTCTCTCACTCCTCTTTCTCACTGCCTCCTCTCTCACCGTTCTCTCTCACCCCTCTCTCTCTCACTCTCCACTCTCTCTCACAGCCCTCTCTCCCTCTCACCCCCTCTCTCTCACCCCCTCTCTCACCGCCTCCTCTCTCACCCCCTCTCTCTCTCACCCCTCTCTCTCACTGCCCCCTCTCTGTCATACACCCTCTCTCTTTCAACCCCTTCTCTCACACCCCTCCCTCTCTCACCTCTCTCTCTCTCATGCTCTCTCTCTCACCCTCTCTCTCTCTCACCCCTCTCTCTCTCACCCCCTCTCTCCTTCACCCCGCTCTATCTGTCATCCACTCCCTCTCTCCCCTCTCTCTCACCCCTCACCCTCTCTCACTCTCTCACACCCTCTCTTTCTTAGCTGTATCACTCTCTTACCCCCTCCCACTCTCGACACTCTCATTCTCTCTCACCGCTATCTCTCTCAGCCCCCTGTCTCTCACCCACTCTCACACCCTCTCTCTCACCCCTCTCTCTCTCTCACCCCCTCCCTCTCCCCATCACTCTCCCCCACTCTCACTTACCCCCTTTCTCTTTCTCACCCGCTCTCTCCCCCATCCCGATCTTTCTCATCCTCCCTCTCTCTCACTCTCTCACCCTTCTCTCTCTTTCCCCTCTCTCTCTTACCCCCTCTCTCTCATCCTCTCTCTCTCGCCCTCTCTTTCTCTGCCTGTCTCTCTCTCACCACCTCTCTCTTTCTCACCCGCTGTCTGTTCCACTCCGATCTCTCTCACACCCCTTTCTCTCTCAACACTCTCTCTCTCACCCCTCTCTCTCTCACCCCTTTCTCTCTCACCCCTCTCTCTCACCCCTCTACCTCTCACACACCTCTCTCTCACCCCTTCTCTCTCATCCTCTCTCTCTCACCATCTCTGTCAGGCCCTCTCTCTCTCTCTCTCTCACCCCTCTCTCTTTCTTACACCGCTTCTCTCTCTCTCACACCCCTCTCTCTCTCTCACCCTGAGTCTCACCCTATCTAATCTGACACCCACCTCTCACATCCCCTTCTCTCTCTCTTACCCTCTCTCTCTCTCACCTTTCTCTCACCACTCTCTCACCCCCTCTCTCACCCCCTCTCTCTCAGGCCCTCTCTTCTCTCACACACCCCTGTCTCTCACACACCTCTCTCACAACCCCGTCTCTCTCACACCCTTCTCTGTCATCCCCACTCTTTCACCCCCTCTCTATTACCCCTCTCTCACACAACTTCTCTCTCATCCTCTCTCTCTCACCCCACTCTCTTACCCCTCTCTCTCACACCTCTCTCTCTCACGCCTTCTCTCTCACCGCCTCTCTCACACCCCCTCTCTGGCTCTCTCTTTCCAAACCTCGCGCTCTGTCCCCCTCTCTCTCTCACCACTCTCTCTCTCTCACACCCCTCTCTCTCTTGCCCGTCACTCTCTCTCACCCTCTCTCTCTTACACCTCTCTCTCACCCCCTCTATCTCTCAGTGTGACTCTCTGTCTCCTGCTGTCTCTTTCTCACCAGCTCTCCCTTCCACCCCGTTCTCTCTCACACCACCTCTCTCCCTCACCCCTCTCTTTCCTCACCCCTCGCTCTCGCTTACCCCTCTCTGTCTCTCATCCTCTCTCTTTTACACCTCTCTCTCACCTCCTCTCTTTCACCCTCTCTCTCTCAGCTTGGCTCTCTCTCTCAGCCCCTGTCTCTTTCACACCCGCTCTCTCTTCCATCCCTCACTCTCACCCCTCTCTCTCTCACCCCTCTCCCACTCTCACCTTTCTCTCTCTTACCCGTCTCTCTCTCTCTCACTCCGTCTCTCTCACACACCAGATCTCTCTTCCACCCCTCTCTCTATTACCCCTCTCTCACACAACTTCTCTCTCATCCTCTCTCTCTCACCCCACTCTCTTACCCCTCTCTCTCTCACACCTCTCTCTCTCACGCCTTCTCTCTCACCGCCTCTCTCACACCCCCTCTCTGGCTCTCTCTTTCCAAACCTCGCGCTCTGTCCCCCTCTCTCTCTCACCACTCTCTCTCTCTCACACCCCTCTCTCTCTTGCCCATCTCTCTCTCTCACCCTCTCTCTCTTACACCTCTCTCTCACCCTCTCTATCTCTCAGTGTGTCTCTCTGTCTCCTGCTGTCTCTTTCTCACCAGCTCTCCCTTCCACCCCGATCTCTCTCACACCACCTCTCTCCCTCACCCCTCTCTCTCCCTCACCCCTCGCTCTCGCTTACCCCTCTCTGTCTCTCATCCTCTCTCTTTTACACCTCTCTCTCACCTCCTCTCTTTCACCCTCTCTCTCTCAGCTTGGCTCTCTCTCTCAGCCCCTGTCTCTTTCACACCCGCTCTCTCTTCCATCCCTCACTCTCACCCCTCTCTATCTCACCCCTCTCCCACTCTCACCTTTCTCTCTCTTACCCGTTTCTCTCTCTCACTCCGTCTCTCTCACACACCCGCTCTCTCTTCCACCCCTCTCTCTATTACCCCTCTCTCACACAACTTCTCTCTCATCCTCTCTCTCTCACCCCACTCTCTTACCCCTCTCTCTCTCACACCTCTCTCTCTCACGCCTTCTCTCTCACCGCCTCTCTCACACCCCCTCTCTGGCTCTCTCTTTCCAAACCTCGCGCTCTGTCCCCCTCTCTCTCTCACCACTCTCTCTCTCTCACACCCCTCTCTCTCTTGCCCATCTCTCTCTCTCACCCTCTCTCTCTTACCCCTCTCTCTCACCCCCTCTATCTCTCAGTGTGTCTCTCTGTCTCCTGCTGTCTCTTTCTCACCAGCTCTCCCTTCCACCCCGATCTCTCTCACACCACCTCTCTCCCTCACCCCTCTCTCTCCCTCACCCCTCGCTCTCGCTTACCCCTCTCTGTCTCTCATCCTCTCTCTTTTACACCTCTCTCTCACCTCCTCTCTTTCACCCTCTCTATCTCAGCTTGGCTCTCTCTCTCACCCCCTGTTTCTTTCACACCCGCTCTCTCTTCCACCCCTCGCTCTCACCCCTCTCTCTCTCTCTCACCCCTCTCCCACTTTCACCCTTCTCTCTCTTACCCGTCTCTATCTCTCACACCCTTCTCTCTCAACCTCTCTCTCTCACCCCTCTCCCACTCTCACCCTTCTCTCTCTTACCCGTCTCTCTTTCTCTCTCTCATTCCCTTCTCTCTCAACCTCTCTCTCACTCACCCTCTTTCGCAGCCCCCCTCTCTCTCTCATTCCCTGTCTGACCCCAGTTTCTCCCACCCTGATCTCTCTCAGAGCCCCTCTCTCTCTCATCCCTCCCTCACTCTCTCATCCCTCTCTCTCTCTCATCCCTCTCTCTCTCATCCTCTCTCACCCCTCTCTCTCTTCCCCCTCTCTCTCTCACACACCTCGCTCTCTCACACTTGCTCTTACCCATCTCTCACTCTCACCCCTCTCTCACTCGCACCCTCTCTCTCACTCACCCTCTCTCTCTCACCTCTCTTTCTCTCACTCCTCTTTCCCCACCCCCTCTCTCTCAGGCCCTCTCTTTCAGCCCCTCTCTCTCTCTCAAACCCTTCTCTCTCACACACCTCTCTCTCAACCCCGTCTGTCTCACACCCCTCTCTCTCAACCCCATTCTTTCATCCCTCTCTCTCTTACCCCTCTCTCTCACACCACTTCTCACTTTCACCCTCTCTCTCACCCGTCTCTCTTACCCCTCTCTCTCATAAACACACCTCTCTCTCACCCACCTCTCTCTCACCCTCTCTCTCTCACCCCCCTCTCTCTCACACCTCTCTCTCTCACCCCTTTTCTCTCAACGCCTCTCTCACACCTCGTCTCAGGTCCTCTCTTACCATACATCGCACTCTCTCCCCCTCTCTCTCATAACCCTCTCTCTCTCACTGCCTCTCTCTCACACCCCCTCTCTCATGCCCATCTCTCACTCTCACCCTCTCTTTCTCACCCCTCTCTCTTACCCCTGTCTCTCATAAACACAACTCTCTCTCACCCACCTCTCTCTCACCATCACTCTCTCACCCCCCCCCCCTCTCACACCTCTGTCTCTCACCCCTTCTCACTCACCGCCTCTCTCACACCCCCTCTCAGGCCCTCTCTTTCCATTCCTCGCACTCTCTCCCCTCTCTCTCTCTCACGCCTCTCTCTCTCTTGCCCGTCTCTCTCTCTCTCACCCTCTCTCTCTTACCCCTCTCTTTCACCCCCTCTCTCTTTCACCCCCTCTCTCTTTCACCCCCTCTCTCTCTCACCCCCTCTCTCTCTCAGCCCGTCTCTCTGTCTCCTGCTGTCTCTTTCTCACCAGCTCTCTCTTCCACCCCGATCTCTCTCACACCCCCTCTCTCCCTCACCCCTCTCTCTCCCTCACCCCTCGCTCTCGCATACCAGTCTCTGTCTCTCATCCTCTCTCTTTTACCCCTCTCTCTCTCACCCCCTCTCTTTCACCCTCTCTCTCTCAGCTTGGCTCTCTCTCTTACCCCCTGGCTCTTTCACACCCGCTCTCTCTTCCACCCCTCGCTCTCTCACCCCCCTCTCTCTCACCCCTCTCCCACTCTCACCCTTCTCTCACTTACCCGTCTCTCTCTCAAACCCTTCTCTCTCAACCTCTCTCTCTCACCCTCTCTTTCGCAGCTCCCTCTCTCTCTCTCTCATCCCCTGTCTGACCCCAGTCTCTCCCACCCTGATCTCTCTCAGCGCCCCTGTCTCTCATCCCTCCCTCACTCTCTCATCCCTCTCTCTCACTTCCCCCTCTTTGTCTCACACACCTCTCTCTCACACTTACTCTTACCCATCTCTCTCTCTCACCCCTCTCTCTCTTATCCCTCTCTCTCACACCGCTTCTCTCTCTGACCTCCCTTTCATCACCCTCTCTCTTACCCTCTCTCACACACACCTCTCTCTCAAACTCGTCTCTCACCCTCTCTCTCTCATTCCCACTTTCTCTCTCACCCCTCTCTCTCAAACCTCTCTCTCTCACCCCCTCTCTCAGGCCCTATCTCTCTCTCTCCCCCTCTCTCACCGCCCCCTCTCTCAACCCCTCTCTCTCACCTCTCTCTCTCTCACACACCCCTCTCTCTCACACACCTCTCTCTCAACCCCGTCTCTCTCACACCCCTCTCTCTCATCCCCACTCTTTCAACCCTCTCTCTCACCCTCTCTCTCTCAGCCCTCTCTCTTACCCCTCTCTCTCATAAACACACCTCTCTCTCATCCACCTCCATCTCATCCTCTGTCTCTCACCCCCCCTCTCACTCACACCCTCTCTCTCTCACAGCTGTCTCTCTCACCGCCTCTCTCACACCCCCTCTCAGGCCCTCTCTTTCCATACCTCGCCCTCTCTCCCCCCTCTCTCTCTCACCCATCTCTCTCACCCCTCTCTCTCACACATCTCTCTCTCACCCCCTATCTCTCTCTCTCACCCTCTCTCTCTCACCCCTCTCTCTCGCCCGTCTCTCTCTCTCACCCTCTCTCTCTTACCCCTCTCTCTCACCCCCTCTCTCTCTCAGCCTGTCTCTATGTCTCCTGCTGTCTCTTTCTCACCAGCTCTCCCTTCCACCCCAATCTCTCTCACACCCTCTCTCTCCCTCACCGCTCTCTCTCCCTCACCCCTCGCTCTCTCTTACCCGTCTCTGTCTCACATCCTCTCTCTTTTACCCCTCTTTCTCTCACCCCCTCTCTTTCACCCGCTCTCTCAGCTTGGCTCTCTCTCTCACCCCCTGTCTCTTTCACGCCCGCTCTCTCTTCCACCCCTCTCTCTCTCACCCCCTCCTACTCTTACCTTTCTCTCTCTTACCCATCTCTCTCTCTTCTCACACCCTTCTATCTTAACCTCTCTCTCTCACCCTCTCTTTCGCAGCCTCCCCTCTCTCTCATCCCCTGTCTGACCCTAGTCTCTCCCACCCTGATCTCTCTCAGAGCCGCTCTCTCTCATCCCTCACTCACTCTCTCATCCCTCTCTCTCTCATCCCTCCCTCTCTAATCCTCTCTCACCCTTCTCTCTCTTCCCCCTCTCTCTCACACACCTCTCTCCCTCACACTTGCTCTTACCATCTCTCTCTCAGCCTTCTCTCTCTTCCCCCTCTCTCTCACACCGCTTCTCTCTCTCACCCTCTCTCTCACCCTTCTCTCTTAGCCCTCTCTCTCACACACACCTCTCTCTCACCCTCCTCTCTCTCACCCACTCTCTCTCTCACTCATTTTGAGTGCGAGCGGCAGCTAAGGTAAGACTGTTTGTTTTAAAAGTACTTACCGGTAGCGGGCAGCGGTGTTTTTTTTCACTCTCTCTTCACAGAAAGAGCGGGAGCAGCAGGGGGAAGTGACGACGACCAGAGAGGCAGCCGAGACCCGGAAGCAGGTAGAGCGTTATCTTACCTGGATAGGTTTGTTTCCCCTTTAAAAGCGCGCAGCTGAAGAACCCGAGGCACTACGGAGGTACTGCCTCCCACCCGCCCTCCTCCTCTCACCTAATAATAAGATCCGTTGTGGTAAGTAGGTAAGTGCTGAATTTTGCTTGTTGTATTCTTTAGACCCAGTTTTGTTTTAAAATAAAGGTTAGCTTTAGTGGGATGGCAGTGAAGGCAGTGCAATGTTCCTCCTGCAACATGTATGAGGTGAGGGATGCCATGGTCGTCCCTGCTGATTACACTTGCAGGAGGTGCACCCATCTCCAGCTCCTCCAAGACCGTGTTAGGGAACTGGAGCTGGAGTTGGATGAACTTCGGATCATTCGGGAGGCAGAGGGGGTCATAGATCGGAGCTTTAGGGAAGTAGTAACTCCAAAGATGGCAGATAGATGGGTGACAGTGAGGGGGACTGGGAGGAAGCAGCCAGTGCAGGGATCCCCTGTGGCCGTTCCCCTCAAGAACAAGTATACCGTTTTGGATACTTGTGGGGGGGACGACTTACCAGGGGTAAGTGACGGGGCTCAGGCCTCTGGCACGGAGCCTGTCCCCGCTACTCAGAAGGGAAGGGTGGAGAAGAGCAGAGCAATAATAATTGGGGACTCGATAGTTCGGGGCACAGATAGGCGGTTTTGTGGGAACGAGAGAGACTCACGTTTGGTATGTTGCCTCCCAGGTGCAAGGGTACGTGATGTCTCTGATCGTGTTTTCCGGGTCCTTAAGCGGGAGGGGGAGCAGCCTGAAGTCGTGGTCCATATTGGCACCAATGACATAGGTAGGAGGAGTGCTGAGGATGTTAGACAGGCTTTTAGGGAGCTAGGTTGGAAGCTCAGAGTTAGAACGAACAGAGTTGTTGTCTCTGGTTTGTTACCCGTGCCACGTGATAGAGAGTCGAGGAATAGGGAGAGAGAACAGTTAAATGCGTGGCTACAGGGATGGTGCAGGAGGGAGGGATTTCGGTACTTGGATAACTGGGGTTCTTTCTGGGGAAGGTGGGACCTCTATAAACAGGATGGTCTGCACCTGAACCTGAGGGGCACCAGTATCCTTGGGGGGAGGTTTGCTCGTGCTCTTGGGGGGGGGTTTAAACTAACTCTGCAGGGGCATGGGAACCCAGACTGTAGGTTTAGGGTGCAGGACCTGGGGTGTAGGGAGGTTAGGAATATGGCATCAATCTTAAAGGAGGGTGCCTGTAATCAGAAGAGTGGCTTGAAGTGTGTATACTTTAATGCCAGAAGTATACGAAATAAGGTAGGTGAACTTGCAGCGTGGGTTGGTACCTGGGACTTCGATGTTGTGGCTATTACGGAGACATGGCTAGATCAGGGACAGGATTGGCTGTTGCAGGTTCCAGGGTTTAAATGTTTTAGTAGGGTCAGAGGTGGGGGTAAAAGAGGAGGGGGGTGTGGCTTTGCTTGTCAAAGATAGTATTACAGCGGTGGAAAGGAAGATGGACGAAAATTTGCCATCTGAGGTAGTTTGGGTTGAGGTTAGGAATAGGAGAGGTGAGGTCACCCTGTTAGGAGTCTTTTACAGGCCTCTAATAGTCCTAGAATCGTTGAAGAAAGGATTGCGAAGATGATTCAGGAGAAGAGTGACAGTAATAGGGTGGTTGTTATGGGGGACTTTAACTTTCCTGATATTGATTGGGATAGCTATAGCTCAAGTTCGTTAGATGGGTCAGTGTTTGTCCAGTGTGTGCAGGAGTGTTTCCTGACACAATATGTAGATAAGCCAACAAGAGGTGAGGCCAGACTGGATTTGGTTCTGGGTAAGGAACCAGGCCAGGTATTAGAACTAGAGGTAGGTGAGCACTTTGGGGACAGTGACCACAATTCGGTGATTTTTACTCTCGTGATGGAGAGGGATAAGTGTGTACTACAGGGCAAGAGTTATAGCTGGGGGCAGGGAAATTATGATGCGGTGAGGCATGACTTAGGATGTGTGGATTGGAAAAGTAGATTCCAAGGCAAGAGCGTAATTGATATGTGGAACTTGTTCAAGGAGCAACTATTGAGTGTCCTTGATAAGTACGTACCGATCAGGCAGGGAGGAAAGGGTCGTGTGAGGGAGCCGTGGTTTAATAAGGAATTGGAATCCCTTGTTAAATGGAAGGGGGCGGCCTTTGTAAAGATGAGGCGTGAAGGTTCAATAGGGGCGATTGAGAGTTATAAGGTAGCCCGGAAGGACCTGAAGAGAGAGCTAAGAGCAGCAAGGAGGGGACATGAAAGGTCCTTAGTTGGTAGGATTAGGGAAAACCCTAAGGCTTTCTATAGGTATGTTAGGAATAAAAGAATGACTAGGGTAGTGTGCGAGATAAGTGGCTGTCCAGCCCCATCTACGGCACTTTTTATTTCCCTTCCCAGGAACAAAGACACGGAGGAGTCTGTCCAAAACTTTTTCATTCAACTTTGCAAAGTCGGGTGTTGTTCCCAAAGGTACACACACACAAGCATAGTAATCTCCACGCATTATATACATGTATATGTGGGCTGGGTCTACTACTGCTGCTTTGACCAACGAGTGCTCGGATTCCCCACTGTTTTCCTTATTTGGGTTCTGGTGCCTGCGATTATTTTGTTATTCACTTGGCCAATCAGTGTTTGAGCTTCCCGTTCTTCCCTTATATGGATGATGTTGTACAACTGTGGTTAAGGGCGGTCTCTCAACTATCGAGGAAAGCTGTTACAACTGTTTCATTCATATAAACGTGGGGGAGGTCCGGCAACAGTTTCGAGTGTCTGCTTGTGTTTACTATGAGGTAGAAAAGACTACAAGGCAGCTAACCGTTTAAAAATTACACTACCCCCTACAAATCCCCCGTGTCTTTTCTTACGTCCTGTAATTTTTCAACCGTAAGTTTCTTCTCCAGGGCATTTAATAACTCCCGAGCTTGTTCATCAAACTGCCCTTCTCTAATACTACCCCCGCCCAAGAGGGATTCACGTTGTTCCATCTCGAGATTTATTCGTTCAACCTGCCCATAGGGAACATCCTTCTTAGTAAGGGCGGTTTCGATCCGTCGTTGAGTTAATCCCCGGACACAGGGAATAACGCAACACCCAAGGGCAGTGAGTACTCCTGCCACCACTATACATGAGACAAGAAAGGGAACGACCACCCCCGTCCATTTACCGAACCAAGCTTCCAACCAGTCCGTGAGGCCAGAGTCGATGCCCGAGTTTTCGGCCAGTTCGTCCGCCAATGTGGTGAGTCCATCCAGGGCGCGGGTGATGGACCTATCAGGGGCTGTGTTGTTGGGGATGAAAGTGCAGCACTGAGTGCCTATCATGACACAAACACCCCCCTTCTCTGCCAACATCATGTTTCAGGCCAACCTATTTTCCCACGCCATCCTGCTAGTGGCGTCCAGTTGTTCTGCTATTCCTTTCACTGCATCCCGGGTATAATTAATGAACCTCTGCTGATTGTAGTAAATATAATTAATCCACTCCACATTCTTATTGATGGTCACCCACCAGAACAGTGACGACTCAAAACCCGCCGCTATCTGGTTCCTAGCCTTGTATTCGTCAGGAACACCCCTGGGGACCCCTATGGCATCTAAATATATGTTATCATCAAAAGAGGTCTCCAAAGCTCTCAGTTCTTCCACTAGAACGGGGTTGCTCTTGTTTTTCGAATACCAGGGTGAATGGGTTGGCCAATTGAACGATCGCACAAGTGCCCGTCCATTTTTGGGGCAGGGTCGGTCGCAGAACCCTCCCACCACAGTACCACCAGAGGTCTGCCCTAGGCACATGAATGTGGGAGTAATTCCCGCCCCCGGTAGTTTCATTGACCAGCCGAATTGATCCGCTGCACTTGTCAAATGTCCCCACATCGTCGTCCCACTGTAGTCCCGTCCGAGAGACGCAGGCCTGGTGCGTACCCGTTACCCCTGAGAATGATGGCGGGCGCGGCGCCCCCTCAGACCTGACGGGGGGAAACTTCAAACTCAAGGGTCGACAAGTGGGGTCGTTCCAGGCCTCTCGGTCCTGGTACAGCCTTATCATGCAGTCCATGGCTCGTGGGTGTTTCTCCCATCCCAGCGGGAATGGGACCACCTGAGGGTTAGGGCGGGCACTCGTGCATGCGTAGCAATCACTCATTTTCATGCTCCTCACAGTATATTTGACCTATTCCATCCAGGCATTCGCCTCCCCGTATCCAGTTTCTATTTCAAAGGTCTTTTCCAAATCCGTCACCTCAATTATTCTAATCTTTTCCTGCTTATCAGTGGTGGATGAGCCCCCAGACTCAGCTTCAATGACCGTGATATACGTGCAGCACAGCTGCATCCCCCCCCCATCCTGCCTGGCCCCCAACTCTAATACCCAGTATTGTTCTATTAAGGCTCGCCTCGTTCTTTTCCAAGTTCTTTATGGTCAGATAAAGCGGATTGCACTGATTCTGCCCACAATCTCGTCCAGGGGTGATGGAATCACGGACAACTGACACCATAGCCTGGACCCCGGGGGCTGGAGGCCTATTTAGGCCTTCCCTACCATGCAATTGTAATACTAACGTCTGACCCTGGAATCCCCTTTCTCTCTCTAGGTTCTGCTTAGTTTGATTCAGTTGACTTTTAGTCCTACAGGGCACCAACTCACATAGGTCTAAGCTAAGTGTCTGTGTTGATTGGTTGGCAAGCACGGAGATGGTGAACCACTGACGGTCCTCTGCTTGTTTTATCCGGAAGCCAAATTGGGTAACACGCACACTATGACCCAGCCCAAGGACAATGGCATAGCAAGTTAACAATACGATTGACCGCATTTTTTTTTTCGCGACACCCGTAGCCCGAGGGCACAGTTCCTTTAGACTCGCCAAAGTCCGATTAGTTCGTTCTCAGCGTCTCTGTTCCTTAGATGCCTTTGTCAGAGAGGTTCGTTCGTCCTCCGTCGGTTGTGGCACTGGTCCCTTGACTCGAGTGTAATGTGTCCAGCCCTTTTCGGCCGTACGTACAGCCGTTTCGGTCATCAAAAGTACCAGGAAGGGACCGTCCCAAGTTGGTTCGAGGGTACGTTGCTTCCAGCTTTTAATCAGGACCCACTGACCCGGCTTGACGGTGTGCACCGCAAACTCGAGGGGCGGCGTCTGTGCCAAAAGTCCCTGTTGGCGGAAACGAGACAGAGCAGACCCCAGAGCCACCACATATTTTTGCACAAACATATCCCGTGACTCAAATACAGGAGGGTCCCCCTTCGGCCCATGGAACGGGAGGCCAAATAACATTTCGAAAGGGGAGACGCCCAAATCCCGCCTTGGCTGGGTGCGAATTTGCAACAGGGCAAGGGGTAGGCATTTGGTCCAAGGCAGGCCAATTTCACGAGTGAGCTTGGTTATCTGCTTTTTGATGGTCTGGTTCATTCTTTCGACCTTGCCCGAGGAGGAGGAATGCCAGGGGGTGTGCAAATCCCAGTCAATCCCCATTGCTTGCACTACATTCTGGAGGACGGTCGAGGTGAAGTGGCTCCCCTGGTCAGAGTCAATAGCGCGGGGTAGCCCAAATCGTGGGATGATTTGCTCGAGTAGAATCTTGCTAACCTGAGTTGCCGTTGCCGTGGTAGTGGGGAAAGCTTCCACCCATCCTGTCAGGTGATCTACCACTACTAATAGATACTTCAGGCGACCTATGGGGGGGAGTTCAGTGTAATCTACCTGAACATACTCAAACGGCCTATAGGCCGGACTCCTACCCCCTTGTCTTGCATGCTGCCGCAGCCCCCTTCTGTTAATCTTTCGACATGTTATGCAAACTCCTGTGACCTGCTTGGCTACCGTGTACAGACCAGGGTGAGCATATCGGCGCAGGAAGGCATCACACAGTGCCTGGGCGCCCCAGTGACCCCCTTGGTGTAAACGGGCAATAATGTCCCGCGTCAACGGTCGATTTAGTAGCTGGCGGCCATCGGGTAAGGTCCACTTGCTTTCCCTATCCTTTGTACCCCCCAGAGACGCGAGAAGAGTTTCTTCTTTGTCAGTAAACGTGGGCACTTCGGTAATTTCGGATATCTGTGGAATCCTTACCAGGCAGTTTATTACTTCCTTCCCCATCCCAGCCAATTTTGCCTGTTCATCTGCCAATTGATTCCCCAGGGTCTCTATTTTATCGTCTTTCTGGTGTCCTTTCACATGTACTACAGCAATCTCTTGTGGCAGCAACAAATCCTCCAAGATCATGGCTACTAGTTCCTGGTGGACCAACTCCTTTCCTCTACTATATATCATTCCCCTTTCTTTCCAGATCTTCCCAAAGGTGTGTACTACCCCAAAGGCATACTTAGAGTCAGTGTAGATTGTCCCGGCTATTCCCTTTAAATTCCTCAGAGCCCGGTGCAAGGCGTACAATTCGCACGTTTGTGCCGACCAGGCATTCGGTAGCCGTCCACTTTCCACTAATTCCCAACCAGTCTCACTAATGACTGCATAACCGTTGTGTCTCTTCCCATCTATCACTCGAGAGGACCCATCAATGTACAACCGCCTACCTGCATGTAAGGGGGTATCCCTCAGATCTTCCCTCACTTTACTCTGGTACTCTATTATGTCTGAACAGCAGTGTTCCAGTTCCTCCTCCCCTTCCCCTTTCCAAAGAAAGTCCGCCGGGTTCTGGCAGCCCCCGACTTCTATTCGGAGGTCTTCTCGGTCTAACAATATGGCTTCATATTTCAGAATTCTCGAGTCAGTCAGCCCCCTCCCGGCCTTCTGATTCAGGATAGTTGTAACCTGGTGGGGAGTAGTGACTGTCAAGGGGGCCCCAAAAGTCAACTTCCTGCTTTCCTCTACCAGCTTTGCCGTGGCTGCCACCGCTTGGACACACTCCGGCCACCCTCGGGAGACTGGATCCAGAATTTTTGACAGGAAAGCCACGGGCTTCCTTTTTCCCCCCCAGTCCTGGGTCAGTACTCCAAGAGCGGTTCCCTTTCTGGAGTTCACAAAGAGGCGAAATGTCTTACTAAAATCCGGCAAGCTTAAAACAGGTGCGGCCATCAATTTTCCTTTTAGGATTTCAATTAACTTTTTCTCCTCCTCCTCCAGCCGCAATGGTTGTGGTTCGAATATTTTCGCATTAAAAACCCCACCCTTAACTCCTGAAATGTTTAATGTTTTAGCTTGGAAGCCAACCCCCCTCGGATGGAGGGGAATTGAGGACCTGCCAGCGCCTGTGTCAACTAAGAAGGTAACATCTTGTCTAAATGGGCCCACCCGTAAATTTACCAGGGGTTCTTGGTAGGCCCGTGTTCCGATCCTCCCCTGACTTCCCTAATCCATTTGTTCACACTCCATTTCATACATCCCTTCTCTTTCCCTTTTAAACTCGGGACAATCCCTTTTGAAATGTCCCAGTCTCCCGCAATGGTAACATCCGGCCTTCTGAGGGCGCTCAATTCCATAAGATCCTCCTCTCTCACTTCTGCCCCGTCTCGCTTCTCTCCCTCTCCAACTTTTCTTCGACGTTCCTCTTTCCACCCCATAATCTCCCTCCCCCATTCCGGTGGACTTACAAGCTTCCCGTACGGGCCACCATCATTTTTGTCTTATGTTTCTCCCTTATTACATCCCTCTGAACGTACACCTTCTGTGCTTCCCGTAATAATTCTGCAACATCCTTTTCAGCCCAATCCTCCACTTTCTGTAATTTCTTCTGAATGTCAGGCCATGACTTAGTCACAAAGTGCAGCTTAAGCATGCTCTTGCCTATTTCCCCATCGGGGTCTAAACCTGAATACTTTCGCATGGACTCCCGCAAACGGTCTAAAAACTCACTGGGGGATTTATCCTTTTTCTGTCCAACTTCAAATGCTTTTGCTAAATTCCGCTGTTTGGGCACGCAGGTTTGGATCCCCCTGATTATAAGGCTTCTGAGGTCTGTCATATTGGCCCGTCCCCCCGCGTCGTTTTGATCTCACCGGGGGTCCTCTAAGGGGTACTTCTGCTCTCCACGCTGAGGGCCGTCCTGATGCTCCCTATCCCAAATGGCCATTGCACTATTCCGGATCATAACAATTTCATCGTAATTAAATAGTATTCTCATCATGGCCTGCAGTTCAGCCCATGTGTATATACTGGGCCCCAGAAATTGGTCCAGTTGTATTCCCACACTGACGGGGTCGTCCAGTAGACGGGGTAGTTCATTACGGAGTTGCCGGATATCCCCAGAATTTAAAGGTTGTACTACGAACCCGGTCCGTTCGTTCCCAAATGGCACCTCTCGTAAGGGGTTCAGCTGTTCAATATTATCACACCTCCCAGCTCTCAATCCCTCTTCTCGACCTCTCCGCATCTCGAGTCGGACTGATTTCCTAGTGCCTGGGGTGAGTTCTGCGCCCCCTCCTGTGCCCCCCCCAGCAGTCCCTTCCTCACTGGTCGCAGCCTGCTGGGACTCGGAATTATCCGTCGCAGGAGGGAGGTCCGCGCTGGACGCCTGGTCGTGCGCGGGTGGTATATACGGGGGCGGGGAAGACGGTGGCAAACCGTCGGTGAGGATGTCCCAAGACTTCTGGGGCTTCCTCGGGTCTGTTTGGGGAATCAGAGGATAGAGATGCGTGGGACTCTCGCCGTCGCCCGCCAACCAGGCGGCGGCGTATTTGCTCTCCTCTGGGTCAAACGGTTGTTTTCTGTTAACATATACATTTAGGATTTGACACACCCAGTCTTCATCAGACCCATACTCGGGCCAAACTACCAAGGGGGCGCGGATAGGTTCTTTGGTCCATATAAAACAACAATATTTTACCATGGTCTCTTTCTTTAAGTCCTTCGTTCTACTACTGTCCGTCCATAGACTTAACTTCCGACCTAATGGACTATCGGGGGGTATTTCTTTCCCATTTGCAGTCTACCCTGACTTTTCCTTAGAAGTCTGATTTCCCATGGTTTATCTTCGGTCCTGGTCTTAAACGCCCAAAGCGTTTTCACAGATGACCGTCAAAACCACAATTTCCCGTGGTTTATCTTCAGTCCTGGTCTTAAACGCCCAAAGCGTTTTCACAGATGACCGTCAAAACCACGCGGCCAACAAGGAAGAACAAAAGAATCTCTTACCTTGATCCGTGCACGGAGTTGTCTGGCCTTTTTAAATGTGTGTACCCCCGTGTATAGTCACTAACCGGTCGTCCCAGCACTCGTCCGTGTGTTCCTTTTCCAGGATTCAAAATTATTTTTAAATGAGCTGGGTCACATCCTCTCTTGGCCGACGGCCGACGGACCAAGCTGATCAGTGAGAAGTATAAATATATACTAGACGCGTCTTTGTTGTAATCAGGCTTGATCCGTGAGCCGAAGAGACTGCCCCCCCCCCCCCCCCGGCAATAATTATTTCATCCCGGAGGAGCCCCCAATTGTGCGAGATAAGTGGCTGTCCAGCCCCATCTACGGCACTTTTTATTTCCCTTCCCAGGAACAAAGACACGGAGGAGTCTGTCCAAAACTTTTTCATTCAACTTTGCAAAGTCGGGTGCTGCCCCAAAGGTACACACACACAAGCATAGTAATCTCCACGCATTATATACATGTATATGTGGGCTGGGTCTACTACTGCTGCCTTGACCAACGAGTGCTAGGATTCCCCACTGTTTTCCTTATTTGGGTTCTGGTGCCTGCGATTATTTTGTTATTCACTTGGCCAATCAGTGTTTGAGCTTCCCGTTCTTCCCTTATATGGATGATGTTGTACAACTGTGGTTAAGGGCGGTCTCTCAACTATCGAGGAAAGCTGTTACAACTGTTTCATTCATATAAACGTGGGGGAGGTCCGGCAACAGTTTCGAGTGTCTGCTTGTGTTTACTATGAGGTAGAAAAGACTACAAGGCAGCTAACCGTTTAAAAATTACACTACCCCCTACAAAACCTTAAAGTTGCAATTGTCTAAGCAAGTCCTCGAGACTCAATTACCATGGAAAATATGTTTATCTATCGCGTTGCTACGCATTAGGACTACGCCTGGACGTGAGATCGGCCTCTCTCCATATGAAATGATGTTTGGATTACCTTTCTTGGGTGGAAGAGGGGAATTACCAACAGTAGAGTTCAATGATAAGTTTTTAAATATCTATATTGTGGCGCTTGGCTCTTCTTTGTCTGTCCTTAGGAAGAAAGGTCTGTTGACCCAGACACCTCCACTTGAGTTTGCAATATGTCGGATACAACCGGGTGATTGGGTCCTGATAAAGACCTGGAAAGATACCAAACTGCACCCAAGCTGGGAGGGACCGTTCCTAACCCTCCTGACTACTGAAACAGCTGCCGGACTGCTGAAAAAGGGTGGAGCCATCACACTTGTGTTGAGGGCCCGGTGGGCGTTCCTTCACCTGCAGCTCATCCTACAGACAACCCTCTGAAAGTCAAGCTGATCAAGACGAATAGACTGTGATAATAGACTATTGATATTGGTTAAAAAACTGTATCCCAAAACAATTGTAAGTGTTGCATGGACTCACTCCTCCCTGGTTCGTTAAAGCGTTAGGGAATAGACAGATAGGGGTTGTGAGCTAAAATGAGTGGTCAGCTTTATATTTTCACGATAATATTGGCGCTCGCTTCCGGGGGGGGGGCGGTGGGGGGGTGGGGGTGGAGGACGGGAAAAATCATTTTACCGCTTTATGTCAGAATTAAAGGGACATGTCGATTGTTGGGTATGTGCAGAGTTCCCACACCATGGGGAATCCGGAATTCCTCTCACGGTAATACCACTTACCAAAGAAGAAGTGTATGATGCACGACAATTTGACTCAGACTCAAATGATACAAAATGGGAATTTGAGAGGGGTAATTATAACTTTGAGGGATGGTTCCCTCGACCAGCCCTGAAAACTCTGGGTGCGATTGATGAACTTAAATTCTCCCCACCGAAAGGAGCAGTAAATACCATTTGTTTCTGTATTCAGAATGATACTGCACCCTTCCGATTTGGAAAATCATCTTGTGTTTACACCAGTCAAGCCACTGCCACAACCATTCCCCGAATATTAAACGGAACATATTGGGAATGCGGCCTGGAGGCCTTTCTATTTATTCCCGGGGAAAAATACATTTGCGTGACTGAATGTACAGGAATGCATGCATGTTATGATGTTGCTGAAACACTGCCTCAAAGCCAGAAAGGCTGGAGTGGCTGCTGCTACCTCGCGTATATAATTCCCCACTTGAGGCTGTTAAAAGGAGCCCCAAAAATACCTCGGAATAAATAGGGAGGAAGGCGGGAAACCCGGAAAGTAACCAATGGGGATCGGCTCCTCTGGGCTTTTATACCTATGTATAGGACCGCTCGAGCAGGAATAGAAATACAAAAGTTAGCAGCTTCCCTGGAAGAGTTAGCCAACAATACTGCCAATGCGTTAACCGAACCCCATATCCCAAATAACAGCCATAACGAACGAAATGATTGCCACTAGACTAACGACCCTTCAGAACAGGATGGCTCTGGATTATATTCGAGCAGAGAAGGGTGGTACCTGTGCACTAATTGGAGAGGAATATTGTACGTACATACCTGAGGTCTCCTCTAACATTTGTGATATCTCCAAACATGTGCGAGACAAAATCACCAAGATAAGGGAGGCCGGTAGTTGGTACCAGAACGAAAAAGGATGGGAATGGGGCAATTGGGGATTGACTGGTTGCGGAAGGTGGTTAGTCAATTGAGCTATCTATGGAATATTTATATTAGTGTGTCTGGTGGTAGCATTTATTGTCCTAAAATGGGTAATGAGCCGACTGATGACATCCCTTGGGGAGTAAACTCAAATAAATCATCAGATGCTTGGACAATCAACAGGTGATATGCAACAAAGAGAAAGCCAAAGAATGCTTCTCGAGTTCAAGGGATGAACAACACAAACGTAAAATTTTAGATTGTGAACCTCATCGCCAAAAGGTGTAAGACGGCAGACCGTAAGAAAATGAATCAAAGGAGACTTAATAAGTGCAGAAACAACAGATTTAAAAAAAAAGAAAAGGGGAAATTGTGGGAAGTGAGAATTGTAGTTTCTGCAGGCGATATAGAAATGTAGTTGCTGTGGCTGGTAGTGGAATGTAGCTTCTATAGGTGGGGGTGGGGTGTTGCGGGGGTGAGCGGAATTCTTACAACATGCAGCATACTTAAGGCTAAGACTTTAATAAATATAGAGGGACTTTTAAAGAATTAATTTTAAAGAAATAGTTTTAAGCTAGGAAATAACTATGGAATGTTGTAGCTGACAACAAAAGACGCAGTAGGGGCATTTCACTTATCGTATGATAAGGAAACTGGACAAAAGGAACAAGGAACAGAGAATGCAGACATATAAGGACAGCCGGATAGCCAGATAAGAAAAACTGAAGAAAAGCAAGTGAGGTAACCGACTTATGATCGTATGAAATTAGAAATGGGAGATGTGATTCAGAAACTTGCAAACTGAACATAGAAAGTACACATGTTCTGTGACATACGCATTTCTGCTGGACGGCAGAGGCGTCCAGTTCTTGCAAGACTGTAATAAATTGATCTTGATTCCAAGGCTTTGTCTCAGGCTGATTTTTGAGTGAGTTCTGTTTCACACACTGTCTCCCTCTCTATCTCTATCCCCACTCTCTTTCCCCCCTCTCTCTCTTCCCTCTCTCTCTCCAAGCCTTCTCACCCTGCACTCTCACCCCGCCCTCTCTCCTTCTCTCTCTCACCCTCTCTCTCGCCCTCCCTTCTCTCGCCTTCCCCTCTCTCCCGCCCTCACTCTCTCCCGCCCTCCTTCTCTCACCGCCATCTCTCTCTCTGGCCACCCTCTCTCTCTCTCTCCACCCTCTCTATCGTCCCTCCTCTCTCTATCGTCCCTTCTCTCTGTGTTACTCTCTCACACCCCACTCTTTCTCTCTTGCTCCCTCACCCTCTATTACCCCCTCCCTCACTCACCACCTATTCTCTCTCTCTCTCTGTCCTCTCTCTCTTTCTGTCACTCTCTCCTCCCGAACTCTCTGGCCTCCTTTCTCTCTCTCTCTCTCTCTCTCTAGGTCTTGCCCCTTTCTCGCTTTCACTTGCTCTCTCTGTCTCTGTCTCTCTCTCGCTCGCTCCGTCTCTTTCTCTCTCTTGCCCCCTCCGTCGCCCCTCTCTCAGTCTCACTCCTTATCTCGCCCACTCTCTCTCGACCCTCCCTTTCATTATCTCCTCCCACGTCTCTCTCTCTCTCCCTCACCATATCTGTCTCTTGTCCCCCTCTCCCTGCTCCTTCACTCTCTCTCCACCTTCTCTCACTCTCAATCCCGCTCCCTCAGTATCTCTCTCTCTTTCTCTCTCTGCCCACCTCCGTCCGTTTCTCTTTGGCTGAATCTCTCTCCCTCTCTCCCTCTCGATCTGACACATTCTGTCTCGCCGGTCCTTCCCTCTCCCTCTGAACGAGAGACTGGGTGTGTGTGTGTTGGTGGTGAAGCTGCATGTGGAACGGTGGGGCTGGGATGTGGGAGGTGGGAGCAGTGGGAAAATGGGGTAAAGACCGAATTACGGGGGGGGGGGGGGGATGCAGAACCGGCAGGAGAGTGAGTGAGGGGGAGAGGGAAGAGTGGAGGCAGGTGAAGAAAGTGGGGTTGAGGGTGTATGTTAAAGAGAGAGGGGGACGAGGGAGAGGTGGTGAGAAGGAGAGAGTGTGCAGAGATAGAGAGGGAGATCAATAAGGAGAAAGGGTGGGGACAGTAAATGGGGAGGCCAGGTTGGAGTGGTAGGGACAGAGGGATTTGAACCAAGCTCCTGAGCTCAGGGTGCAGTGCCCTCCCCTTTCCTGAGGACCAGGACTTGGGGCTGATTCTGTCTCTGACCAGCTCAGTTTCTCCAACACAAAGACACACAACAACATCGGTCACTCTGCTGCTCGGCACGCTTTAATCAACATTTTTATTGGTTACAAATGGAAGCGATGGATACAGTCAGTGGGATGGTGCCTTTTCTCACTGGCGCCTGAGTTGTGAGAAACATTGAAATGTTTCCCTGTAACCCCCCTGTGGGATAAGGATGGACAAACCAGCGCTACCCTCAGTCTGTTACCATATCGACAGGCTGATCCATCACTGAAACACTGAACTGAAATGAGAAAATCCAGGATGGATTGATTAATGAGGGAATTTGATTGATTGATGGATTTGGGTGAAGGGATATTTCAGCACATTCTTCAGCTGCTGCCTGAACTTAGTCTGGGTCACGGCATAAATTGCGGTGTTTGTGCAGCAACTGAGGAGCTGCAGCTGGAAGCCCAATTCCCGCACAAAGTAATGGAGAGACACAGACCGATATCCATACTCATACAACCGTCTCCATATAGAATACAGCATTAACGTTGACCATAACAGGATGAAATTGGCCGAGATCACAAACAGTAAAATGATGGATTTTTTTCGGTTTCTCATTTCAGTGTCAGACTGAGCGTCCCCATTGGTGTGAGCGCGGAGTCTCCTGCGGGCTCTGCTGGTCACTAAAATGTGTCTGATGGTGAGAACATTGAGCAGCAGAATCAGGAGAAATGGGACACACGGGGTTAGAATGTGGTGGAGGAACTCGATTGTGACCCAGACAATGGAGAATCGAACAGCATCTATTACAGAACAAAACCAGGGGGTGTTCTGCATCCAATACCGAGCCGTGAACATAAAATACCAGAAAATGTTCTTTAAACAGCTCAGCACAGTCACTGCTCCCAGAACCACAGCCGCCGTTTTCTCACTGCAATATTTACTTTTCAACTTCTGGCAACAAATGGCCACAAATCGATCAAAGGTGAAAGTGACGGTGAACCAGACAGAGCAGTCAGCGGCTGCATAAACCAGGACGGCGTGGATATTACACACGCGGACGGAGACCCTCAGGAAATTGAGATGTTCCCGATAAACAATGGGAATGTGTCTCAGGATCAGGTCGAGGATAATGACCAAGAGATCAGCCGCTGCCATGGCCCCCAGGTAACGTCTGACACATGGAGACAATCCACAATCTTTATAAAGCAGGACGTAGATGGTCACTACGTTAACTGTGAGGAAGGAAAACAAACCCATTATCCATCAGCCTGGAGGCAAAGGGACCCGTTTTATTGGGGACCCAATGAGATTTCCAAATGTGTCCCTGTGTTCAAGGATTTATTAAAATAATTGGAGCTGGAATAACAAATGGGAAGGTCAGAATTACTGACAAAAATGTGACATAAACCAGAAGATACCCTCCCTCCCCAAACACACACAGACACATCCATAAGGACAGATGATTTCTAGATAATTCCCACACACTCGAGAGCAGACACAGGTCACTCCTTCCCAGTTTTATTACGGAGGGTGGGAACGTTGCTGTCCTGAAGGATACTGTCCCAGTTTCCTGAAGACAAACAGAATTTGGGAATTTCTGCATTTTTGTCTAAATTGTGGTCGATCCTGTTTCGTGGAGAAATGTAAATGCAAGGAAAACGTATTCACCCCTTTAACTGCCTGAGAGACCTTCGGAACAGTGGCTCCTTCTCCCTGGAACGCGATCTCTTCCCTCGGGATCTTATCGTTTGTTCAATTCACTGACTGTTCACAAACAATGTCAGGGACAGAACGTTCCGCGGAACTCCTTGACCTGTCAATGACTTTGCCCCCATCCACCCCACCCTCCTCTCTGACCTATCATCTCTCACCCACCTCCGTCTACCGATCACATTCCCAGCTCCCTTCCCTCCAGCACCAGTCCCAACCACAACCCTAGCCCTAGCCCCATCCCCCTCACATTTATCTCTCAGCTCCCCAGCCCACAAGCCTCATTCCTGATGAAGGGATTATGCCTGAAACGTTCATTTCCCTGCTCCTTGAATGCTGCCTGATCTGCTGTGCATTTTCAGCACCACACTCCCAGTCAAGGAACTGTCCGACACCGTCATACTCACAGGATCAGGCCTGATGGGTAATTTAGATTAGATTAGATTACCTACAGTGTGGAAACAGGCCCTTCAGCCCAACAAGTCCACACCGATCCTCCGAGAAGCAACCCAGCCAGACCCATTCCCCTACACTTCAACCTTTACCTAACACTATGGGCAATTTCCCATGGCCAATTCACCTAACCTGGACATCTTTGGATTGTGGGAGGAAACCGGACCACCCGGAGGAAACCCACGCAGACACGGGGAGAATGTGCAAACTCCACACTGTCAGTCACCTGAGGCTGGAATTGAACACGGATCTCTGGCGCTGTGAGGCAGCAGCGCTAACTACTGTGCCACCGTGCTGCCCATAATGTCTCATGAAGCCCAATCACCATCCCTGGGGATATCTTGTCCCACCGGCACAGACCCACCAGTGGTGGGCACACCCTGGGATACAATCAGGGAAGGAGTTACCCTGCAATTCCCCACCATTGATTCCAGAACCTAGGAAATCTCACGGTAACAGATCATGGTCAAGGAAATCGCCTGAGGATGGTTATCTCCTGACCCCCACCCCTCCTCTCGGTGATAACTCAGTTCCCCTCGATGTTGGAAACAAATCAGAGGAAGCACAAGGACACAAACCATCCTCTGGGTGTGGGACATCAATGTTCATGATCAAGAATGTCCCCACAGGCCACTCAATGACTGAGCAGGGACAGGCTTCAATACACAACAGCCAGACTAGGGGAAAAATTCTCAACAAACTCCTTGTCCCTGATGGATCTGTCTCTGACAGTATCTGTAGGAGCAGCCAGCACACAGTCCTAGAGCCGGGAAAGTCTCAGCCTCAAAATAGACATTCTCAAGGTTAGTGTGTTGCTGGAAAAGCACAGCAGGTCAGGCAGCATCCGAGGAGCAGGAAAATCATCGTTTCAGACAGCAGTCCTTCATCACGAATAAGACTGCGAGCCTCCGGGATGGAGAAATAAATCATATTAGGCGTACTGCTCACTGTGTGATGTGGCACTCCCTCCTGTGAAGTAGGACATACTTCTAAAGGGCTGAGCACATGGGAACTGGCCATCCATGAGGCACTGTGGGCTAGGAACAGCCACAGCATCAATGGCCTTCCCTCCATCATAAAGTCAGAGTGAGCTGTTCACTGATGGTTTCAAAATATGCAGCACCATTCACAACGGCACTGATACTGAAGCAGGTTATTGAGCACATCAAGAGTTTTAAACAGGAACAGAATGAGGCCGTTTGGCCATTGGAGGCTGTTACTCAGCGATTGGAGTAGATCTTTAAATCTCTCATGCCTGTTACACAGGAAATGGAAGGGAACATTCGGCATTTCAAAGCTGATGCACAGGAATACGGGGAGCTGTGCAGACCACAGCAGTGCATTGATCTATAAACCTGGATTAGATATCTGTCCAGCACGGGGGGCTGTGCAGAACACAGCATTGCATTGATATATAAACCCGGATTAGATTTCTGTCCAGCACGGGGAGCTGTGCAGAACACAGCAGTGCACGAATGTGCGAACCTGAAAGAAATATCCATCCAGCACGTGGAGCTGCACACACTACAGAATTGCTTTATAGAACATAGAACAATACAGCACAGAACAGGCCCTTCGGCCCACGATGTGGTGCCCAACATTTGTCCGAGCTTAAGCACCCATCCATGTAGCTCTCCAATTGCCGCTTAAAGGTCGCCAATGATTCTGACTCTGCCACTCCCACAGACAACACATTCCATGCCCCCACCACTCTCTGGGTAAAGAACCTACCCCTGACATCCTCCCTATACCTTCCATCCTTCACCTTAAATTTATGTCCCCTTGTAACACTCTGTTGTACCCGGGAAAAAAAGTTTCTGACTGTCTACTCTATCTATTCCTCTGATCATCTTATAAACCTCTATCAAGTCACCCCTCATCCTTCGCCGTTCCAATGAGAAAAGGCCGAGCACTCTCAACCTATCCTCGTACGACCTATTCTCCATTCTAGGCAAAATACTGGTAAAGCTCCTCTGCACCCTCTCCAAAGCTTCCACATCTTTCCTAAAGTGAGGCGACCAGAACTGCACACAGTACTCCAAATGTGGCCTAACCAAAGTCCTGTACAGCTGCAACATCACTTCACGACTCGGGAATTCAATCCCTCTGGTAATGAATGCTAATACACCAACGGCCTTCTTACAAGCTCTATCCACCTGAGTGGCAACTTTCAAAGATCTATGAACATAGACCCCAAGATCCCTCTGCTCTTCCACCTTACTAAGAACCCTACCGTTAACCCTGTATTCCGCATTCTTATTTGTCCTTCCAAAATGGACAACCTCACACTTGACAGGGTTGAACTCCATCTGCCACTCCTCAGCCCAGCTCTGCATCATATCTAAGTTCCTTTGCAGCCGACAACAGCCCTCCTCACGATCCACAACTCCACCAATCTTCGTATCATCTGCAAATTTACTGACCCACCATTCGACTCCCTCTTCCAAGACATTACTAAAAATTACAAACAGCAGAGGACCCAGAACTGACCCCTGAGGAACTCCACTTGTAACTGGGCTCCAGGCTGAATACTTACCATCTACCACCACTCTCTGACTTCGACCGGTTAGCCAGTTTTCTACCCAACTGGCCAAATTTCCCTCTATCCCATGCCTCCTGACTTTCCGCATAAGCCTACCATGGGGAACCTTATCAAATGCCTTACTAAAATCCATGTATACGACATCCACTGCTCTACCCTCATCCACATGCATAGTCACCTCCTCAAAGAATTCAATAAGACTTGCAAGGCAAGACCTACCCCTCACAAATCCGTGCTGGCTGTCCCTAATCAAGCAGTGCCTTTCCAGATACTCATAAATCCTATCCCTCGGTACCCTTTCCATTCCTTTGCCTACAACCGAAGTAAGACTAACTGGCCTGTAATTCCCGGGGTTATCCCTATTCCCTTTTGTGAACAGGGGCACAACATTCACCACTCTTCAGTCCCCTGGTACCACCCCCGTTGACACCGAAGACGAGAAGATCATTGCCAACGGTTCTGCAATTTCCTCTCTTACTTCGCCCATAATCCTAGGATATATCCCGTCAGGCCCGGGGGACTTGTCTATCCTCAAGTTGTTCAAAATGTCCAACACATCTCCCTTCCTAACAAGTATCTCTTCTAGCTTACCAGTCCGTTCCACACTCTCCTCTTCAACAATACGGTCCCTCTCGGTTGTAAATACTGAAGAAATGTACTCATTCAAGACCTCTCCTATCTCTTCCGACTCAATACACAGTCTCCCACTACTGTCCTTAATCGGACCGACCCTCATTCTCGTCATTCTCGCATACGCATAAAATGCCTTGGGGTTATCCTTGATCTTATCCGCCAAAGATTTTTCGTGCCCTCTCTTAGCTCTCCTAATCCCTTTCTTCAGCTCCCTTCTGGCTATCCTGTATCCCCCCAATGTTCTGTCTGAACCTTGTTTCCTCAACCTTATGTAAGCCCCCTTCTTCCTCTTTACAAGACATTCAACCTCCCTCGTCAACCAATTTTCCCCCACACGACCATCTCTTTCCTGCCTGACAGGTACATACATATCAAGGACACGTCATATCTGTTCCTTGAAAATGTTCCACATTTCCACCACATCCTTCCCTGACAGCCTATACTCCCAACTTATGCTCCTCAGATCTTGTCTTACAGCATCGTATTTACCCTTCCCCCAATTGTAAAACCTACCCTGTTGCACGCACCTATCTCTCTCCATAACCAAGGTGAAAGTCACAGAATTGTGGTCACCATCACCAAAATGTTCACCCACTAACAAGTCCATCACTTATCCCGGTTCGTTACCAAGTACCAAATTTAATATGGCCTCCCCTCTGGTCGGACAATCTACATATTGAGTTAGAAAAGCTTCCTGGATGCACTACACAAACGTCGCCCCGTCCAATCTACTTGATCTAAAGAGCTTCCAATCAATATTTGGGAAGTTGAAATCGACCATGAGTACTACCCTGTGTCTTCTGCACCTTTCCAAAATCTGTTTCCCAATCTGTTTCTCCACATTTCTGCTGCTATTGGGGGGCCTATAGAAAACACCCAACAAGGTGACTGCACCTTTCCTATTTCTGACTTCAGCCCATACTACCTCCAAAGGCAGATCCCCCTCGAACTGCCTTTCTGCACCCGTTATACCATTTCAAATTAGCAACGCCACTCCCCTCCTTTTTTACCACCCTCCCTAATCTTACTGAAACATCTGTAACCAGGAACCTACAACAACCATTCCTGTCCCTCATCTATCCACGTTTCCGTGATGGCCACAACATCGTAGTCGCTGGTATTGTTCCACGCCTTAAGTTCACCCACCTTATTTCTGATACTCCTTGCATTAAAGTATACACACTTGAACCCATCTATGTGTCTGCAAGTATTCCCTGTCAGTGCCAACTTCTCCACAGAAGGTATCTACAAACCTCTACCAGATAGTCTGACCAGCACAGCGCACTGTCCAGTAATCACCCGTGAATTAATCTGTAAACCAGGAGCAGTTACCCTCCCAGCATGTAGGGCTGTGTACACCACCCCTGAGCATTGATCTGTAAACCAGGGGCAGTTACCCTCCCAGCATGTAGGGCTGTGTACACCACCACAGTGCATTGATCTGTAAACCAGGAGCAGTTACCCTCCCAGCATTAGGACTGTGTGCACCACCCCAGTACATCGCTCAGTAACACTATGTTAGATCACTGCCCAGCGTGGGGAAACTTGCAGCCCATGCTGGAAATGAGAGGATGCGCAGCTCCCATCCATTTACAGCTCCATCTCTCCATTGTGCCTGATAAGGGGGTGCTGTGGGTGTGAATTCACTGCCACAGAGAGATGGCAGGGGAATCAGTTTAAATATCACAACATGGGAGGGGTTTGGGAAATAAGCAGAGATGGGGGAGACTGAGAGAGACTGTCATGGAAGGATGTGTTCTCAGGTTTCAGAATGCTGAAATGTTGACACTTCGATAGCATCCTGGAACATGAGCCAATCTTCCCTGGAAAGATGTGAAAAAGGGATATTAGTGTGAAGTGAGATGATGGAGAGTTTTGGATGAGTATTTGTTCTACATCTTTGTAAATGGGAGTGGTTTCAACAGAACGTATGACTCATTGGGCAGATTCTAACAATAATTTGTCTCGGTACCATTTTTATTGACTGTGACAGAGGGATTGTCTGTACGAGGCTGAGCTATTTTCCTGCTGCTATCTTATCAAACTCATCTCATTAACTACCCATCCCACCCCATGGTGTCCCTCTCATTCAATACTAGCCCGAACCTCCCACCCATCATGGCTGGAGGTACTCACCATCGCCCGGATGCCCCTGGATAATCCGTATCTCTGGCACTGGTGCCATCTTTAAAAGGCCAAGGGGCACATGGTTGAGCTTTCTTAGTTTAGAGCTACCCTGCACAGTTTACCCCGAGCATGGGGAATAAGGGGCAATTACACCACAGTTTGTTGACAGGGGCACAGAGGTCCTGGTGGATGGGTTAGTGCAGGGGGATACCATTTTCTTCCCAGAGGGCGCCACACCAACAGACCCACCGAGCATGGTCTGAGCTCCCCATCCAGCTCAGTGCAGTATCTGCGGTCTGCAGAAATGTCCAGCAATACAGGACAAGCATTAATATCCTTCCCTGCTCTGTCAGGGTAAGGGTCACTGTATTCTCTCTGCTTGCTCACCCTCAGTGTATATCTGTTATAGCACCGACCCCCAAACAAGGCTCCAACACTCTCACTGCTGCATGCAGCACCTTCCCTCTCTCTCTCTCCGTCTCTGTCTTGGTCTCTCTGTCTCACCTTCTCTCTCTGTGTTACCCCGTCCACTTTACCCCCCACTTTAATAACACTGCATGGATACAACACTGCTGACAGACTCCCTCACCATTTCCCACTATCCCTAGCTGCACCACTACCAACAACATGGCCACCCACTTCCAGCCTCCATCCCTCCCTTGCTCCCATTCCAGGAGAAACAGCCTGGAATAGGAGAGAAAGGGACATGCCGGGTGGTGGAATGCCCGATATCCATTCCCCACCCCCCACCGCCATGTGGGGAGGACCCTGGTATGAAGACGGGGAGGACTGGGACACCTTGTGTGGAGATTCTGAAACATCCACGTCCCACCGACCGAGTAAGGAGCAATATTCAGTGAAGGGCAATTCTCACTTTAAACCCACTGGCAGCTCCGTTTCCCCCCGGCACAACTTAGAAGCCGTGGCCCTGATGCCATCTCCCTTTTGTGTCGAGCTGGTACAAATGGAATCCCCACGGTCTCGGTGGGTAGGAGGGTGGGCTCACAACACATCGTCGCCACCACCTCCCAGGAAGGGAGGGCGGAGACTCCCTCGTACACCTCCCCTCTAAGTAGCTAAAATACTGATACTCGTCTGTGATATTTACTGCTCTCCCCTTGTCCTGATATCTTCAATAGTCTACACTTATATACACGCAGTGCCCGTTGTTCCTGCACTCCCTTTCTCACGGCACAGCCTGTTTTATATTGCCTTTCATTGTCTTTCCTACCATAGTGCATTACCTCACACTCCTCTGCATTGATCCCCATCTGCCATAAACCTGAACACGATACCAACGTGTCACTGTCATGTTAGAGTTCTATACTGTCCTCCATAGACTTTACAATTCTTCCAGGTTTGGTGTCATGTACAATCATTGAAATTGTCATCGTGTCACACTCCCCATGAAACAACTGAAATCTTGCCTCACTCACGAGTGTTAGCAAGTGAAATACTGATATATTCCACGGACGGAGTCCAATAACGAGATGCTGTTAATGGAGTCACAAAAGTCCTGATACAAACCAGAATGAGTGAATGAAATATTGACAAACCATAGAGCTATAGAAATCCGGATTGGCTCCAAGTATCTGTAATGACATCAGGGTATTCATGTAATGAAGTTGAATGTGTGTATTGCACGTTCAAGATAGAGGGAAAGATGTTCTGAACTGAGAGCTTACAAGTGTCTGTGATATGAGAGGATGGCAGACCCAGAGTGTGAAGGACAACTGAAAATATGTCATATTTGGCCGTGAAATAGATCCGTGAGATGGTTGCTATTTGGACAACAATTTGAATCTGTTTAAATAATACCAGAGGATACTAAAACCAAATCAAGTTTGAATTTATTGTTTTTCAAAAATCGAACCAATGAGATAATCCGATGTTATGAATATTAAGAATTCAGGAATTTTGAGAATTGAAGACAGAGCCACACTGATTCGAGAGATTAGGAAACACTCTCTATCAAAGGTAACTTTTCCTATGAAACATATCCGCAGTAAAAAGAAAGAAGATGACCCAGGGAGATCTTCTCACAGAAGAAGAGACAAAAACAACAGCTGCTGTGTGGTTTGGAAATTAAGTTGATGAAATTTTAATAAGCATCTTAAGGAAAGATTATATTGTTATAGAGTTGGAATTGGGGAGTAAGCGGTTAAGAGAAAGGGGGTCCCAGAGTTGTGAATAGTTGATGTGAAATGTTCACTTCCATAGTTAAAAAAATAAATTGATGTTTTTATTTAAACAGTGGAAGTTGGGAGTTCTCTGTCACACGTATTTTAACAGTTTACGAGGTGAATTGATAATTTCTTTATGTTTCATTTAAGTTACCAGATGAGCTCAATGTCGTGTCCTAACAATTGCTGTGTGTGTATCTGTGTGTCTCTATGTGGGGCAGGTCTGGCTGTCTCTGTGGTGCTTAAAGTGATGCAATGCTCCCCTGTGCTGGCGTCCACATGCCACTGCACAGGCATTGGCAGAGGGTGAAAACCAACGGGGATTCATTCAGAGAGGGGGAGGGAGAGGACAGCTGCTCACAGCACCATCCAAACTGATGTCTTATCCAAGTACTGATCTAAATGTCCTTTAAACGTTGTAACCGTTTCTGCTTTCACCACTTCATCTGGAAGTTCATACCACGCACATACCAGCTTCTGTCTAAAATAACTACCTCTCATGACTTTTCTAAATCTTTTTCCTTGCACCTTAATATATCCCTCAGTTTTGAATCCCCACCTCGAGGGAAAAGACATCAGCCCTTCAGCTTATCTGTACTCCTCATTGTTTTATAAACCTCTGTAAAGTTACCTTTTAATCCCATCCTCTCCAGTGAAATAGGCCCCAGCCTACCCAACCTCTCCTTATAGCTCACTCCCTTCTTTCCCAACGACATCCAGGTTAAGCTGTACTCAACCCTCTCCAACTTAATAATATCAAGGTCAATAATATCAAAGTGAAAAGTCAATGTATTTTATAAGTGTAGGGAAGACCAAAACTAGAGTGCATAGTTTTAAGGTGAGAGGGGAAACATTTAAAAGTGATCTAAGGGAAGTGTAGCTATGGAATGAGCGGGCAAGGTGACCAGACTCGACACAGTATTCCAGAAGAGGTCTCATCAATGTCCTGTACAACCTCAACATGACGTCCCAATTCCGATACTCAAAGTTCTGATCAATGAAGACAAGTGTTTTAAACACCTTCTTAACCACGCTATCTATATGAGATGCAAATTTTAAAGAATTATACCTGACGGCCTAGGTCTCCGTTCTACAACACCGCCAAAGACCCTACTTCTAAGTGTATAGACCCTGCTCTTGTTTGATTTACCAAATCCAATACCTCGCATTTATCTAAACTAAACTCCATCTGCCACTCCTCAGCCCAGTTTGTGATATTACCACCCCCTCACCTTCCCCGTTTAATTTTAAAATTCCCTCCCCTCCTCCAGGATGCCTGCACACTCCGCCCTTGATATTTCACGAAACCCTAAGTTTGGTTTGCCTTGTGTGGTTAGGGGGAGGTGGGACAGATTGCAGACACAGTCAGTGGGGAGGAGAGGCTGGACAGTAATCATTTAATGCTTTCAGGAAGAGGACAATGACACATGAGAGTTGGGTAATTGATGTGTGTTTTGGAGCCAAAAATTATGCTCTTCCTTCGTCTCAAGTGTTCAGTAATAAATATCTGTTCGAGACCCTTCTTTGGGGGATGTCATTCCCTCATATTGCAGACTACAGATAATAGCAATTAAAGGTGTTTATTGTTAATTGCGATAGCATAGCATGTGCACTCAACATCCTACAGTTGAGACAAATGCCTTGAATTTGTTTAACAATACAAAGTGTATTTTGTAGTTCAGTAATGGTAACCTGATTATAATAAATCCTCACCGAGCTGAAAGCTGGCACTTACAACATGACCCAAAATCTGGGAATGGTAGTGTAGTGGGTACTCAGTGCATCTCAGTGCATCTCAGTTAGAGCTCTGTATTTGATTCCAATTCCTGAATGTATGTGGTAATGTTCCTAGCTCTGGACTAGAAGGCCTGGATTCACGTCCCTCCAGAGGTGTGTCACAGCATGTCAGAACAGTCTGATGAACAAACACACAGCAGAATACTGTTACAGCTTTATGGATATTGCTGAGTGATGCTAGTAGGGATACTACCTCCAGGCAAAAAGGTCTAGGTGTAAATCCCAGAGAAGTGTCTCATGATAGATCTGAACAAACTGATTACAACGGATTTAGAATAGTGACTTGATGGAGATAGAAGAGGTGTCAGTATTGCATTTCAGAATTTAGGCCCAGAATGATTTAAAACACAGCCATTCATGTTGATTGGGGTCACATTTCGCAGCAGTAAAGGTTTATAAAATCAGAATGGTCACGGGTAGGGTGAGTAGTCAGGGTTTTTCCCCAGGTTAAGGCCGTCCAAAATTAGAGGGCATTGGTTGAACGTGAGAGGGGAAAGGTTTTGATGAGGCCTAAAGGGTACCTTTTCACGCACAGGGTGGTGTGCATATGGAATGAGCTGCCAGAGGAAGTGGTGGAGGCTGGTACAAATACAGCATGTAAAAGGCATCTGGATGCTGACAGACCTGCCGAGCTTTTCCAGCAATTTTTGCATTTGTAAAGGAAATGCATTCATTTTAACACAGGTATTCTGAATACATTAAATATTTTTTTTAATGATGCAGGGCCACGTAAACATATTTCAAATCGGCCGAGACCATTTTCTGCAAAGGGTATGGCTCTGTGCATGACAGCAGCAATGATGCACCTACATGGAGCAGGGAATTTGATGGAGACATAGTTTAGACAACGCACAGGGAGACCTCACGTGGTCCAGTTTGGGAGAGGATAACATTATTGTGTATTTCAGCTCAGCGAGGGAGAAAATGTAATTTGCCGAGAAGGAACAGCCCATAGCCCTCTCTCTCTTTCATTGTTCCTCATCACAGCAATGTGCACGAGCTAAATAAAAACTCTACAGTCATCGTTACCATTTTTATTTTTATAGAATCCCTGCAGTGTTGTTTCAGGCCCTTCGGCCCAACAAGTTCATACCAACTTTCCCAACCCATTCCCCTATATTTACCCCAGACTAATGCCCCTAACCTAGAAATCCATGGACACTACAGACAATTTAGCATGACCAATCAACCGAACCTGCACAGTTTGGGGTAGGAAACTGGAACAAAGCTTAGAAGCTCACACAGAAAAGTCGAGAATGTACAAACTCCACACAGACACCCAAGGCTGGAATCGAACCCAAGCCCCTGGTACTGTGAGGCAGCAGTGCCAACCACTGTACTACCCTTTGGCTGCTTCCTGATCAGATTCATTGGAATCTACACACTGCCAAAAGCAAAGGGAATTCAGCCAAATCAAAACTCTCCCAGGATGAAATCCCATTGCTAGAAACTGTGTGAGTACAATATCCTCAGAAGCAGAATAACGTTTTGGACAATCTCGCAATTTTTCCTTTTGTCATGAGTTCCAATCATATCTGGACAAAGGTCTTTCAAGTTAAAATTGCAGAGAGAGAGAGAGAGAGTGCGTGTGTGTGTGTGTCTGTTTTTAGAAACGGAAATATTGATTATATATTTGTAATACCCAAACAGTTTGCCATTCATCTTTCCACCATAGTTTGAGTAACATTGCTCTGGATCATAAACGTATTGTTTTAGTAGATTAAAGAAACTAGCCTGACTTGTTCCTAAAAATGATCCTAACCCAGTCTGAGACCGATAACATCGGCCATATCACCGACCTGGTTACATTTAACATTTGTTGTGAGCAGTGGAGGAGTGGGACTAGAAAAGGAAACAGTGACCCAAAAAGCCGGGGAACAATAGATCGGTGAACCTGATGTCAGTGGTGGGTAAGTTGTTGGAGGGGATTCTGAGGGATAGCATTTACATACATTTGGGAACGCAAGGGCTGATCGGGGTTGTCAACGTGTCTTTCTGCATGGGAAATCATGTCTCATTAATTTGGTTGAGTTTTTTGAAGAGGTGACAAAGAAGATTGATGAAGGCAGTTTGGTAGACATTGTCAGTATGGACTTCAGCAAGGTGTTCATTTAAAGAACAAAGAGCAAAGAAAATTTACAGCCCAGGAACAGGTCCTTCGCCCTCCAAGCCTGAGCCGATCTAAATGTACTGTCGAAGTCTGTTGGTCAATTCCTAAGTATCCGTATCCCTCTGCTCCCCACCTACTCATGCATCTGTCCAGATGCATCTAAAGTTAATCTACCGTGCCTGCCTCTACCACCTCTGCTGGCAACGCGTTCCAAATGCCCACCACCCTCTGTGTGAAGGTACTTACCGCGTTTATCCCCCTTAAACATTCCACCTCTCAGTTCGAAAGCATGACCGCTCGTTATTGAATCCTTCACACTTGGAAAAAGCTCGTCTCTATCCACCCTGTCTATGCCCTTCATGATTTTGCAAACCTCAATCAGGTCCCCCCTCAATCTCCTATTTTCTACTCAGCGTCTCTTTATAGCTAGTATTTCATTCCGATTGGTAGACAGATTAGTCAGTTTCAGTCACATGGGATGCAGAAGAAGCTAGTCATAATTGGCTTGAAGGAAGAGGGATATTTTTCAGCCTGGAGGCTTGTGAGCAGCAGTGTGCTGTAAGGATTAGTACTGAGTTCACTGCATTTCATCATTTATGTAAATGATTTAGATGTGAATATTGGGGTCATAGTTAGTAAGGTTACAGATTACATCAGAAAGGTGGTGTAGTTGATTATCTCAGAGTACAACGAGACCACAATTAGGTGGGACAAAGGAGCAAGGAGTGACAGATGAAGTTTAATACGAGGTTTTGCATTTTGGGAACGAAAACTAGGGCAGAAATTATACACATAATGGTAAGGTCCTGGGGCGTGTTGTGAAACAAAGGGACATAGGGCTGCAGGTACATTGTTCCTTGAAAGTGGAGTCGCAGGTAGACAGAGAGGGACAGAACACATTTGGCACATTTGCCTTCATCAGTCGGAGCATTGAGTCTAGGAGTGGTAGTGGTATGTTGTATCTGTACAGGATGTTGGTGAGGCCACTTTAAGAATACTGCGTACAACTCGGTTTTCTGCAGAAATAACTTACACGGATGTTCCAGGACTGGAAGTTTGAGCTTTAGGGAGAGGTTGATTATGGTGAGGTGTTTACCCCTGGAGTGTCAGAGGCTGAAGGGTGACATTACAGAGGTTTATTAAACCATCAGGGGCATGGATATTCTGAACAGCCATGTTATGCTCCCGAGGATAGGGGAGCCCAGAAAACGACAGCACAGGTTGGAGGGGAGAGGGCGAATGATTTAGAAGGGACCTGAAGATAAATGTTTCACACAGAGAGAGGTGTGTCTACAGAAAGTGGTGTCAGAGGAAGTGCTGAAGGCGGTTACAATCGCACATTTAAAAAGTATCTGAAAGAGGAGGGATATTGGCCAAATGCTGACAAATGGTACTGGATCAGATTTGATATCTGATCGGAGTGAACAGATTGGACTAATGGGTCTGCTTTCGTTCTGCATGACTCTCTGATTCTATAAGAAGGATGACGAATAAGTCTGAAAGGACCTTTCAAGTGGGAATTCTCTTCACTGGAAGTTTATGTTCACATTGATTGAAAGCTGCATTAGTTAAATATTTGACAGGGAAGTGAGTCATGCATAATGGGATGCAGACAGGAAAGTGGGGCTGAGACCCCAACCTGATCAGCCACAATCTTAGTGCTTCGTGGAGAAGGCTCAAAGTATCTAATGACCCACTCCTGCTCCTCAGTCCCATGTTCCTGTGTTCCATTCAGCCCCTCAAACCTGCTAGACAGGAACAGTTGGAGGCCACTTACACATAAAACTTGTTGCACAGACACAGAGGAGACAATTCAGCCTCTCAAGACTGTCACACAAGCTTTGAAGTGATTTGGGAAACGTAATTGGAAAATCCAGGCACGGGTGTGAAAGAAGCCCCTCATTTCTCTTCACAGAGCTTCCCCTATCTGCAACTTGTGCTTCATTTGTTGGTCAAGTTGAAGACCCAGATTCACTGTCAATACAGCCCATATAACTCACCCAGAGATGGCTCACAAAATCATCTGTTCTTCCTGACTGCAATATTCAATCACATAACATTCATGAAAATAGCACCCACTAATTTTCCAATAACAGAATGTGAGAACATTAGAAACAGGAACAGGTCGTTCACTCCCCAAGCCTGCCCTGTCCTTCACTAAAATCATGACTGATGTGCTCTTGGTCTCAAATCCTCTTTCACACCCAATTCTTCGTTGCCCTCAACTCTCTGACAGGTCAATATCCATCGACCTACTCTTCAAATAATTTATGGCTCCCCGAACACTCTTGAGAACAGAAATCCTGTCATTCAATCCCACCTGTTTGAAGAAAACACTTGCTGCTCCTATATCATGGCTTATTGATATGAACAAAAGAGGTTGACTGAAGGGTTTAGGTAAAAATGACTGGGTCCGATATCAAGGCAGTGGTTGCCTTCTGTTGACATCAAGGAGCTGGACTTAATGGGAATCAGAGAAAAATCTCCAGTGTTTGGAATTAAACATGGCACAAAGGAAGATGTTCATCACATCAGTCCTGGGTCACCTCTGTGGGAGATCCTCAGGGTATTATCCTCTTCACAAACATCTTCAGCGGCATCATCAATGTCTCCCTGCCCCCACCCTCCCCACCATAAGATCAGAACTGGGGATCGTCACCAAAGATTCCACAATGTTCAGAACATTTTGTTCCCCCCTCAGCTCCTGAACTGGCCTGTGTCCATGTGCAGCAAGACCCGGACACAATTCAGGCTGGTGCTGTTAAAGTGTCTGTAACATTCATGTAAAAGCACTGCCTGACACTGCACATTGCCACAGTGAAATAGAGTTAATTCATCATCTCACGCTGGTTTCACAGGAATATGAGGAAAACATTCAGCCAATTTACATTATTGGGGAAGAACAGGGGCAGCCCATTCAGTGCCTCCAGTTTATTACTCAGGAAGAGGAGCATAGTGTGATGGGCCATACCAGAGCCCCTCGAAAATATTTGAAGGTGGGAGCATAGATTCTAATGTTTTCTTATTTTAAAGGAAATGTAAAGTGTCTATTCCAGATGTAATGTGACTGGTCAAACCACTTGGTGTGAGGCAAAACACAATCTACTTCAACACGAAAGATAAAATGAAACCAAAGAAAGAGGTATTTAGAAGTACGTAATTCTATTGGATAAGTTAACAGAATAATGGATCTAGGAACTATTATTAATGAACGGTTCCAATGTAGGAAAATCCCATAAACACTGCCCTTGGCAAAAAGAAATATTTCGACACAGATTGTCACAAACATTTCTCCAATCCAGGAATTAAAAACAGCATCAAGAGAAATGTTAGTGAGGGTAGCAGCCAGGAGATAGTCACTGAAGTTTTCAACTCTGTGGAGACCCCAATAGATTCTGATGGTCCTGAGAACCCAAAACCCAGTGAGTCTAACCTGTGAGAGCTGGCAACACCCATTCAGGCTGCATTAAAATAAACACAAGGCCTCACGAGCTGTTACTCAAGTGGTCGTCACTCGCCAGCTTAGTAATGAGCGCTCAATCTCTCTCTTAAAGAAACCAGGACAAAATAATCTGTTAAAGCTGCAGCATCGTCACACTAGTCAGTACAATGAGCTGTCAAACAGGAACCAGTGGTAGCCAGTCAGGCTCCAGGCCCTGTCCAATCAGAAGAGGAAGAAGCCATTCAGTCCATTGAGTCACTTATACAGGAACAGCAGGAGGCCATTCCCACCTCAATGCAATTACACGTGGGCAGAATGAGGTAATTTATGCTGATGCCTGATGAATGGCTTATGTCCAAAACATCGAGTCCCCTGGTCCTCGGATGCTGCCTGACCTACTGTGCTTTTCCACAATAGATGCTCTACTCTGATTTCCAGCATCGGCAGTCTTCACTGTCTCCTAATTGATGCTCTAACATGATGAACAAGTGGGGCAGAGGCTGCACAGACAGACTGCTCCACATTATTCGTCTTGGTTTCTTTGCTTATGACACACACGTGGATTTTAATGTAGTTTTCTCGTGGTGAGCAGGGAAGCCATATGTCTTGCGTGAAGTCTCAAGAATGGATCTTTCATTTCTGAGAAGACAGCCTACTGTTCTCTATATCGGGCGGAAGCTAGTTGGAATGGCTGTTTCAGATGGATGGGATTGTGGCTGCTGTTGGGGATTGTGAGCAACCTGACATTCAGTACAGGGTTCACACGTCGATTGCACAATAACGTGGGGCGAGTTAATTAAGGCATATAAGGTATCAGGAAAGCCACATTACACTGATGAATGGACTCTCTAAGTTCAAATAATGGTGATCTTGCTCATGTTGATCTTATCCAGTTCATGTCCTGTTCAGTGTAACCTGCATGCCTTACTCTGTCTAAGTATATTTCCACCCTATGATCTGTCTGGCCATGCTTACTATGATCTTCCTCCACTGCTCATAAATAAAGTGTTTCCTTGTACTGAGGTACACGTGACAATAAATCAAACCAATCCATCCTTTGAAAAGTATGGAGTTTCTCTCCCTGTCAATGTCTCTTTTGGAAATAAGCGATCGCTGCCACTCCACGTGTTTCAGTATCACCATTTCTTCATCTCTCACAGCTGTACAGATTAAACACTCAGCTTATTCACTCCATCCGCATGTTACCATTACCCGTGTCTGTGGTAAGGAGATCATTCCTTACAAAGGAGATCAAATCTGTACAGAGTGCCCCAAATGCTCTTTCAGCAAGGCAGGACAACAGCAGGATGGTAGCTTTACTTATGAACTCGAATCATCTTATAATGAAGGACAGCATACCATTGACTGCACCCATTACTTAGTCATAGATTCATAGAGATGTACGGCATCGAACCAGCCCCTTCGGTCCAACCCATCCATTCCGACCAGATCTCCCAACCCAATCTAGTCCAAATGCCAGCACCCGACCCATATCACTCCAAACCCTAACTATTCATGTACCAGTCCAAATGTCTCTTAAATGTTGCAATTGTACCAGCCTCCACCACTTCCTCTGGAAGCTCATTCCATACACGTACCACCCTCTGGGTGGAAAAGTTGCCCATTCGGTCTCTTTTATATCTTTCCCCTCTCACCCTAAACCTATGCCCCTCTAGTTCTGGACTCCCCGACCTCGGGGAAAAGACTTTGCCTATTTACCCTATCCATGCCTCTCATAATTTTGTAAACATCTATAAGGTCACCCCTCCACCTCCGACGCTCCAGGGAAAACAGACCCAGCCTGTTCAGCCTCTGCCTGTAGCTCAGATCCTCCAACCCCGGCAACATTCCTGTAAATAGTTTCTGAAACCTTTCAGGTTTCACAACATCTTTCCAATAGGAAGGAAGCCAGAATTGCACGCAATATTCCAATAGTGGCCTAACCAATGTTCTGTACAGCCCGCAACATGACACCCCAACTCCTGTACTCAATACTCTAACCAATAAAGGAAAGCATACCAAACGCCTTCTTCACTATTCTATCTACCTACGACTCCACTTTCAAGGAGATATGAACCTGCACTCCAAGGTCTCTTTGTTCATCAGCACTCCCTATTGATTCAGACCGGTCAGTATAGACTTGTGAGTGGAAGATCATGCGTCCCAAATTTGTTAGAGTTCTTTGAAGAAGTGATCAAGAAGGTTGACGAGGGCAGAGTGGTAGACATATTCTATTTGGATTTCAGTAAGGCCTTTGATAAGGTACCACAGGGCAGGCTGCACTGGAAGGTTACATGGCGTGGAATGCTGGGGAAACTGGCCAATTAGATACACAGTTGGCTTGATGGTAGGAAGCAGAGGGTGTGGTGGAAAGATACTTGTCAGACTTGAGGCTGGGTCCATAGCTGTTTGTTATCTATGATTTCATTGAGAATGTACAAGGCATGATTAGTAAGTTTACAGATGATATTAAAATAAGTGGTAGCGTGATCAATGAGGAAGGTTATCAGAAATTGCAGCAGGATATTAATCAGGCGGGGAAGTGGGCCGAGAAATGGCAAATGTAATTTAATATAGATGTGTGAGGTCTTGCATTTTGGAAACTCAAATCAAGGTAGGAGTGTCATGGTGAAAGGGAGCACCCTAGTCGGCAGAGAGACCTTGGTCTTCAGGTGCACGGTTTCCTGAGAGTGGAGACACAAGCAGACAGAGCAGTGCAAAAGGCATTTGGCACACTGGCCTTCAACAGGCAGGATATTGAGTATAGTAGTTGGGGATTTTTGTTGCAGTTACACAGGACTTTGGTAAGGCCACACTTGGAGTATTGTGTTCAGTTTTGTCACCTTTGTTATCTGGAGGATGTTATTAAATTAGAAAGAGTGCAGTAGAAATTTACAAGGACGTTGCCAGGACTCAATGGTCCGAGATATAGGGAGAGGTTGGACAAGCGAGGACCTTTTCTTTCCTGTGTAGGAAACTGAGGGGGGACTTTATAGAGCTGTATAATATCATGAGGGGTATGGATAGGGTGAATGCTCTCAGTCTTTTTCCACGGTTTAGAGAATCGAGGACGAGAGGGGATCAGTTTAAGATTAAAGGGGAAGGAATAAAAGGGAACCTGAGGGGCCACTTCTTTGTACAAAGGGCTGGTACGTGGATGAGCTGCCAGCAGATGTGGTTTAGGGGGGTACATTAACAACATTTCAAAATCATTTGAATAAACATGTGGATTGGAAAGGACTCGAAGGACATGGGTTATCTGTAGAAAATGGGGTTAGTGTGGATGGACATTTACAAGGTGGAGTCGAACCCCTCTGTTTTCCAAATTCACACACCCAGAAAAGATCGCCTTACCTCATAATCTGTTACAATATGACACAGATCTCCTACCTTCCACTGTTCGGAAAATTAACAAGTTTATTTCTTAACTTTAATTGTGAACACTAAACAACCATTCCCAAATACAAGCCTCTCTTTTCTTAACTATTTACGATCTGACTCTAACTCTGTAAAATTATGCTGTTCCAACAACCCACATATTAAACATTAGCATCTCAAGAGCACACAGTCTCAATCTTCCCCGCTGTGTTCACTCTTCCAGCTACTGATCTCCCTGGGTCTTTTTTTTGCTGCAAGTAAGTTTGAAATAAACACGCATCTTTGACAGAGAGAGCTTGAGATGACCAGTTAGCACTCCTGCTCTACAGCAGTTACTGTGCTGTTGGATGGCAGTGGCTCTCTGTCTAGTATTCAAAATGCTGGGTTCATATACTTGCCATGTTACAATATATCTCATACTTTCCAGTTGTCCAAACACTAATATCGATTTCCGTTTGCTTCTGGTATGCTAAGCGTTATTTCAACTATTTGGTTGTATTTGCATTGTTCTTAAAACAGCAACCAAAACTCAGGTATCCATTTCCCAGGTAATGGTGACATTTGGAACAGTCTGACCTTTTGCTGGCATCTGTGGCTGTACTTTCTATTCTGCAAAACCCGTTCTGTCTTAAAGTGACCAGACACGCTTTCGGCTTCATAAAACCTCCCTCCGTCAGAAATAAAATGAACGATCAGATTGAAAATATGGCTTCATTTTTTTCCCTCTAATTCTTAATCCCATTATTATGAAGTACAAAAGTATTACTCTCACTTTTCCCATTCATGTTCATGTGCACACATATATAACACTGGAATAAGTCAAATTTTATCGACACATTTTCCTTTAAATCCGTGATAACACATCTGGTATCACATTTATACGACCCACAGAATGCACATATTGTAAGTTTAAAGTCTGTAACATAAGACCCCAATGAAATAGACTCATATTCTGGTCTTTAAATATTCCAAAAAATGCGAGACATTTGTCGTTGTTGTCCACATCCGTCTCTGACAATTTGTTTGTCATATAAACATTAAAATATTGTCAGGGCAGTACGAAACTTAAACTACGATGAAACTCAATCTTTCTTGTTCAATAATGGAGATTTTGCATTTTTTTCTGGTGGATATTGAGTTTTGGCCATTCAATTGGCCATTCAATTCCATCATCATCTTTCTGTATCAGTACATTTCCGACCACTATATATCTCTCATCAAACACAATTTTCAAAGGTTTTCAAAATCTTTGGTGCAGTTAAAACCGGTGCGTTGATTAATCCTGCTTTAAAATTCTCAAATGCCTCCCTGCATTGTTCTGTCCACCACAACTCTGTGTTCTCGTTAGTAAATCCATCAGGGGTGTCAATACGCTACTGAAGTTTGGAACAACGTTCCGATAGAGTCCACTCAGTTCCAAAAATCGAACCACCTCTTTCTTCGAGGATCGTTTTGGAAATTCCTTGTGTTCCATGGGGTCAACCTTCCATGGCCAATGTAATGTCCCAGGAATGGCCCCTCTGCCTTTGTGAATTCTGTTTTCTTACATTTATTACCAAGTTTGCTTCTTGTAATCGTTCAACATGCTCTGCCAAAAGTAACATTGAGCTTTCAATCAGTTGCTAAAGATCACTACATCATACAGATAAACTGCACAATTTGTTCATCTGGCCATAACTCTGTTCCTGGGTCTTAAA